>NC_037543.1:16919686-16982085 GCF_001531365.2 Cynara cardunculus var. scolymus
TTTTTAGAAAACTGATTACTTAAATTATTTTAATATTTTTAAAATTATATAATTTAAAAGTTATTTTTATAAAATGACTTAAAAAATGTTATCACTTTTACATAAAGTAGTAATTTAAAATTCTTGGGTTATTTTAATATTTTTAAAAAGATGTAATTAAAAGATTGTGAAAAAAATAAAATAAAATAGTTAATATCACGCAACTCACCGAGTCATAGTTATTTACAAAAAAATCATTCTTACATATATTTTTTAATAAATAAATCATCGAACCTTTAAAAATTGGTTATTTGGATTATTTCAACCAAAAAATGCTATATATCATGGTAATATAAAAAGATTGTTTTTTTTATAATACGTAAAAATCTGATAATATTATTATATCGAATTTATATGTAGTTTGGTAATACAAAAAAATTGTTTTTTTAATAAATAACTATTAAAAAATTACATTTTTAAGAATCGTTATTAAAAGAGAAACTTAAACATATAATATTTTTAATAGAAATTTTGATTAAAAAATAAATATTTTTTAGTAATAATATATTTACATAATAATAAATAATATTTATAATAATAATATATTTACAATTAAATAAATTGAGTAAAAGAAATTAGTATAAAAAAGGAAAAAGACAACAAAGAGACAAAAATACAAAAAATAAACAAAAAAATTATTATATAGGATGATAGGGGTGTCATTAGTAAGGAGTAGGGGTGTCGTTAGCATCCCCTAAATTAAATTTGGAAAGAGAAAGAAGATCAAAATAGTTCTCTTATTTAAGTGAGTTGATTAAATTTATTTGACTATATTAATACCAGTGACTTAGAGTGTGCAAAATTAAAGCCACGAGTCTCATCCTTGTTTAATATAATATAACATACTTTTATTATAATTTTTTTCTTCTTATTTCGGGTCTACTAAATTATAAGATGGATGTATATATAGAATTTGATTGAATTCATTCGTTCAATCCTAACAACTTTAATAACTCGTCCATACCTGCATGGTTCGTCGTCGTTTCTCAATACCCGCTTGTATTAGACTATTAACGAATGCTTGTATTATATGAAGGTTATTTGAATGCTTATATATGTAGAAATAAGTGATACAACACTTATGAACATGTTATCTGGATGCTCGATAGTTTTAATAAATCTAAATCTAGTTAGTAAATATGTTAACATAAATAAATTTGTAACTTCAACTTTTGCAACATTGGTACAAACACCATACCAACTTGTATCAATCAAAAAAAGTTAATACCGAATACAACTGATTGATACATGACACAAAATTTTACGTACCAATTATAATTGGTCGGAAAGATCGATAAATACGGATCGACAATTATTATTTTCAAATAAAAATTTAAAACAAAATCAATAATCTACAAATTGCGATTTCATGGATATCATCGATCCACTCCGAAGGGTATTTAACTATCTCCGTCTCTTTAACTGCAGCGACTTATCCAAATTCCGGCCATCGATATGTGCACTCTCGAAAAGCAAGGCAACATCTTCTTCCTCACGTTGACCGGCGATGGCGGCGATGAACATCGCCTCAATCCTACTCTCATCTCATCCATCCGATCAGCTCTTTCTCAAGCCAAATCTCAGTCAACTCCCGGCACCGTTCTTGTCACCGTCGCTCAAGGTAAGTTTTTCTCTAATGGTTTCGATCTCGTCTGGGCCAGATCCGCCTCAGGAGGATGTCCTTCCAAAGCCGTCGATCTCCTCCGCCACATGGTGAACCTCTTCAAGGATGTAGTCGCCGACCTCCTCTCCCTCCCTATGCCAACGATAGCCGCCGTTACCGGCCACGCCGCAGCGGCGGGACTTCTGCTCGCGATGAGCCACGACTACGTCCTGATGCGGCGAGATCGGGGGGTTTTGTACATGAGCGAGATCGATATCGGGATGACGTTACCGGAATACTTCACGGCTCTAATGAGGTCGAAAGTGGCGAAGCCGGAATCCCGGCGGGATCTGTTGTTGCGTGGGATGAGGGTGAAAGCAGAGGAAGCGGTGGCGAAGGGATTAATCGACTCTGCGCATGACAACGGGGAGAAGGCGGTGGAGGCTGCTGTGCGCCTGGGGGAAGAGTTGACGAAGAGGAAGTGGGACGGCGAGATATACGCTGAGATCCGGAAGTCGCTGTATCCAGAGATATGTGGCGTGCTCGGCTTAACCAGTAAGTCAGTTGTAAAAGCTCGGCTTTGAAGGGGTGGAAATGTTATTTATCAGATTTATAAGGTTGTTTTGTTGTGGGGGAATATTTGAGGGGGTGTGACTGCATAACCTTTGAATAATGTTACCCAAATTGAAATATAAACTTAAACTACTTTAATTTTTCAAATGAAACCAGATATATATTAATGTATGTGGATGTAAAATAAAAAATCAATAAAAATGTTTTATATAATTTGTTAGTTATATGGTTTGAATATTTTTTTATTAAAAATAAATTGGTGTAAAATAATATTGTAAGCGACTTTTTAATCAAATCATTCATAAATCTATTTTCATGTTTTCAACACCATCTTATTTCCATTTGAACATTGATTATTGATCAAATATTTAACAAAATAATATAGTTTATGTTTTGATTCTCAATGGTTCGTTTGGTTTGTATGATTGTTTTTAAGGTATTTGGATTTTATAGAGGGATTCGGACTGTAATAGATTTGAAATAATTGGTGTGTTTGGTTTGTAGGATTTGGAATATAATTGGATTTTATTTTTAATAGATAGTTTATAAAAATAATTAAATTATATTTTTATTAATCAATTATTACAAAACAAATGTATTTAACATTTTTTTAAAACCTTATTTTATATAATTCTACGAAATCTCGAGTATTCCCTCCGGATTTCAAAATCTTATATTTGTAGGATCTCAATTAAATCAAGGATTTCAAATCTCGGATTTTTTTCATTTGATCACAACCTTTTCATTTCTGATCGGATTTGGGCGATTTTGGAGGCTATGGTTTTTAATATCTTTAAGGGAGAACAAATAGGATTAAAGTTTCCTTGACTATTTAGGGTTCCTGGAAGTTGAAAAGGTAAAATCTAAAACTTTGTTTCTTGACCTATAATATCGTATTTGCATCTCACTTTTGATGAGTTTTATGAATATTTGTGCTTTTCGACATACTTGATATGTTTTTAGTTTAAATATTGGCAGAATGTTGATAATAGATTTATTTGATTATTTTGAAACATAAACCTTCAATGAATTCACCAACTGACATTTATTTCGTCAAATGAGGTTTCTTGAGTATTTGGATAACTCGTGAGCAATATATGGTTTTGTTTCGTGGAAAGTGTTGTTTTGGGATTTACCCAACTTGTGAACTTCAATGGCGGCACTTGAGTCCTTGAAGTTATAAACGTGCAAATCTTTGATATTTGCCTATTATCGGCTTTGTGAGAACTTTTGAAAATGTAAACCATTCGGTTTTTGGACTTCTTGCTATTATGCTTAAATAAAGTGATGGGTATGGACCCATTCACGTAATGGGTGCCATGTGCATTTTAAAATATTTGGAAAATGTCTTTCGTTCTTATAAGGATTACGATGACTTTATTCAAGTCTAAGTGTTTATGGATCCCTTTGGCTTGATTTTAACTTAAATGAGTTAAGAGAACATTTATCTGCTTTTAATAGTTCATTATGGGGTTTTAGACGTATAATGCATATGTTATATAATTTGAATCATATAATTTTTTAGACTGTAATGCAAAGTGGAAAATTGAAAAACAACTATGTATTACGAGTTTTTACAATAGGTGGGAGTTCAAACGAAAACTCATATGTTTTGTGAAAATGCGATAACAGTTGTGAGTCTCTAACATTTTTTAACCAATTATTTAAATTATAATAAATAAAAACATATCAATAAGGGTATTAATGTAATTAGGTAATTTTTTTATGTTATTTTAATTAATTGTAATTATTCCATTATTTTAGATTGAAACTGATCACGTCGAATCTCACGTCCCCATCCCCATCATTTTTATGTATTTGCAATGTGATACCCAGTTATTTTGCTTGACTCGAAGTGTTAACTGTAACAGTAATGTGATTATCAATCAACTTCTGCATTTCAATTTTGAAGTGTTAGGGGCCGTTTACCAAACACTTACCTAGTAAACGCTTACCATTAAATTTAACAATATCGTTTACTTACCGGGTAAGATGTTTGTCCACCAGAACGGTATCGTACACAACAATTTACCTGGTAAGCACTTACTATGGTAAGAGTCGTCGTCCTCACTTACCGGATAAGACTCGTCGTCCTCACTTAACGGGTAAAACTCTTGGTCTTTATCTCACTCTTACCGGGTAAGATTTTTTGTCCTTACCATATTCATCCGGTAAGATAATGTAACTTGATGTTCACTTACTTTAGTAAGCGTTTGATAAACAACCCCTTAAATGTGATAATCTCTAAAATCCTACTCCAGGGTAAATAAGGATAGTGAATAGTAGTATCTTTTAGTATATCACCTACCACACTTTTATGAGTAAAATGATGACCACAATAAATGCTTGCAACCATATCCACAAAAATAAAGATTTTTAGATGTCATTTGTTGACTTTCTATACATCGATTTCTCATTTCTACTTTCGCATTTGCAATTGCTTGGTAGTTCAACTTTCTCAGTTTTATTTGATTTACAAATAATGGCCTTCTTCTTAGATGAGTTTCGGCATCTTAAAATCGAACTAGAAGATATAAAATCAGCCACCGACAACTTTAGCAATGACAACTTGATCGGAAAGGGTGGGTTCGGGAACGTCTACAAAGGAGAAATCTCTCTCTCAAATGGGCCAAGCATGGTTGCTTTTAAGCGTTTAGATCTAGATAGTGGATCTGGGCAAGGAAACGTCGAGTTCTGGAGGGAGATTATGATGCTTTCCCGTTACTCCCATGAAAATATTGTATCCCTCCTGGGATATTGCAACGAGGGCGATGAGAAAATCGTTGTGTACGAGTATGCATCTCGTGGAAGCCTTGATCGTCATTTAAGTGCCAATGCTCTCACATGGATGCAACGCCTCAAGATATGCCTTGGGGTCGCAAGGGGACTCAACTACCTTCATGATCCTAATCCCATGGAGAGACAACAAAGGGTTCTTCATTGCGATATAAAAAGCAGCAACATCTTATTAGATGAGAATTGGAATGCTAAAATTTCCGATTTAGGGTTATCAAAAATAGGCCCAGCTAATCAGAAACACACATTTCATTTCTCTAATGTCACAGGTACCCCTGGGTACATAGATCCCCTGTATCTGGAGATGGGCGTACTAACAAAAGAGTCAGATGTATATTCTCTTGGGGTTGTCTTATTCGAGGTATTGTGTAGTAGATTATGCTTTAAATATAGTAATGGTCAATATCATAGTCTAGTGCGTATGTGGAAGAAAAGCTACAAACAAAAGAAATTAGATGAGATCATCTCTCGAGATTTGTTGCAGCAAATGGATGTGAATTCCTTGGAAACATTTTCAGACATTGCATATCAATGCTTGAAGAAAACTCGTGGAAAACGGCCACTTATGGTTGATGTCGTGGGAAAGCTTGATATTGCACTTACATCACAGAAGATTTATGAAGGGGTGAAATTGTCAGAGGAGTACGAAGAGGTGAAATTGTCAGAGGAGTATGAAGCGATAATTAAGAGTGCAATACCTTCTCTTATCTTTAGATCCAAAGCGGAACTGCAAGCGCTTCTCTACAAAGGGATTATCGTTAATGGTGGCAAAACGGTAAATGGATATTTAACCACTTACGTTGTGGCGCACTAGTAAAGGCTCAGGGGATGTAGTGAAAAATCTCATCTACCCGGGTTCAAATTCAGACGTTGCCAAAAGCCCTTGTGGTCATCGAGGTCCACCTGTGATTGCGATGACTCCAGGCTATTTGTGGGCACCTGGGAATTAATTGATGTGCATAAGCTGCCTCGAAAACCCATGATTACCAAAAAAAAGCTCGCAACACTAAAATCCATCCTTAAAAAAATCTTTATTGATGTTTTCCTTAATTTACGTATTTTTGAAGTTAAAAAATGAAGTGTACTCATCCTACATCACTAAACTGACTTGAACTTGTTTTAATGGATTGTGGTTTTCGTTAAATAAAAACGAAGAACATTGTGAAATGATATCGTCAACAGAATTTATTCCTCTATGGAAGCATCATCGCCATCATCGGTTTACAGAGGATTCAAGGTGACATGTCCTCCCTCTCGTTTTTATGTATTTGATAATAGAGTAAACTGAAGGCGTTGTTCTCTATATTGCTCAAACAGATTCTTTATAATGTTCATGTTCTCTAAAATAGAGAAAACATGAAATTTTCTAAGTTTAGAAAATTCTCTAAAACTTAATGTAGGGAGAGATGAATGATCAATTTATTCAATTCCACCAATGAGATTGAATCGTTATTATTTTATATAAAGTTTTTTAAAGGTGTATCGGGATGATAAAGTTAGAAAAATATGTTATAAATCTCTAAAACATCGAGGATTGGTTGGAGTTGAATGTCATGTTTTTTTAGAGGTTTTAACTTTTGGTTCTTTATTAAATTTTTTTTTATAGAAAACCTATTTGAGATGCTAATCCATGTTGCTTCTTCATGTAGATTTCCAGAGGTCAATTTAGTAGCACTTTCTGGGAACTTCAGTGCATACGTCAAACCTCAATTCTTATCACCAGGAATCACATACACAGTTAACTTAGTGTTCAGAATCACAAACCGAAGTAGGAACTCAAACGCACCTACGTATTTAGCCCTCAATTACAAACTAAAAGGGGAGACAAAATATTCAACTGCATACCTTGCACATGAGAGAGAAGATAGATGGATGACGGTTGAATTGTATCAGTTTACTAGCCACAAAAGATATTTTGACCTCGAAATTCTGTTTGATGGCGCTCACATTCATTTAGACTCCCTCGTGGTAGAAGGCATCGAGTTTCGCCCCTCAGACAGAGTAAGTTGGCAAATACTCGCTTATATGTTTACATCACTTTTCTTTTAAGTTGTTTTTAAACTTTCTTTGCCACACCAACATTTCGTTATATAGAAAAATGGGTCGGGTATGTGAGAAATCATCGCTAATAACTTTTCTTAAGCTATATTTTGACCCTCTATTGCTTGGGTTACACAAAATTTATTCGAAGATAATATCAAATTGCACCCCAAGTTTTGTGTAAGGTTCTAGTCAGGGGCTGTTTATCGAGCACTTATCAACAATTCCCGTTCTGATGGTCGGGAATATTATCCCATAAGATATGTAAAGTTAATTACTGATAAGCGTTTGGTAAAAAAAAATCTTTTAGCTTGTACGTATATACATTCTGCACATCCTAACCTATAATTTAGCTTAATTATCAACAAATTAATTCTCTTGTGAATCCAAGTATATAAAGCGATCTGAAAATCACTACACACATTTTGATTGGTAGAGAACCCATATCGCTTACCTACTTTTCTTGTGGGAACATTCTGGTTTTTAAAGAAAACAATTGGAGAATACAATATTTTCTTTTGTACGGTAAGCGGTAAATGCATACCGGTAAAAGTACACACTTGCACTTGACTTATCAGGTAAGATTCTGATATGTTAAAACGACATTGTATCTAATAATTTATATGATAAGCGCTAATCGGGTACGAATCGTTACCCTCACTTACCGAGTAAGACTCTTGACCCTTGTCATCGCTCTTAGAAGGTAAAGATTCTCGGTTCTTGCCATGTTCATTCTGTAAGGTAAAAGGACCTGATACGTGTTTATCAGGTAAGTGTTTAGTAAACGACATCTTATATTGGATGTTTAATAGGTGGCGTCAGAGGTTGAGAAAGTGGATATACAACCTATATCAGATTTAGATACAGATTGGGAAAAAGGATTGCCAGAAGATCATGAAGAAATAATCAAGTGGTCAAAAGATAGTATCGAATGGACAACGAAAAAGGAACTTTATTTTCTTTTTTGTAAAGGCTTCCTGATCAACAATGGTGAAGAGGTATACTTGATATGAATGATTAATTACGAACATAAGCGTTCGGGAGTTGCTATAAATAAATGTACTTACATGTTTATTGATTTACAGTGGTTTTTTCTAGCCAAAAATGGAAAGAAATGTCTTTTCCTACCGGCAAGAGCGCTTTTAGACACAAGTCATTGGACATTTCAAACTTTACCCAACTTAAGGTTCTTTCTCCATCTCCTAACATGTTTTTTAGACATGTCTATGTCTTGCATATATCTGCACCATGTGCTAACAGTTTTTTACTACAACTAAATTGGGTTTATAGGACACCATCAATTTCTAAGCATCTTGATAGACTATTTAACACGACTTAGTTTATAAGACCAAATTAAAGTGTCCTAAAACACTTATCAGACGTCATGTAAACTTATTACAGCCTATACATGGGACGGTTTAATTTTTGTTCCTATGAACTAAGTCTTATAGAATAGTCTATTATGATGTTTAGAAGTTGATGACGTCCTATAAACCCAAATTTTTTTTTGTAGTCGTAACAACGTTTTTTAACTGAGTTAAGCAAGCATCCACACCGAGTTAGGCATCAAACATATTTGGTAATTGTAACACTTGTATTACATGCAATATGCTTTATATTTTTGCAGGTTTGAAGAAGTGGCTCTTGATTGTTCTCGTAGTTATTTTACTATTCGTGGCGAAATCAAATTTCAAATGCTATCACCTGGAACAACATATGCATATAACCTTGTCTACAAAATAACAGGAGACTTGGACAAAATCGAGGAGCCTGTTAAAGTGAGAAATTGGAATCCTCCTTTTTCCGGTCCCGATGGGATTAGTTATCGATATATCTATTTACTTAGTCCACAATCATCGGTTATTGGATCAAATGTTGATGAAAACAGCCACAACCCCCCGATATCGCAAATGCCAAAAATCAAAGGCCTTCCACGACTACGAAACGATGGTTGGATGGAAGTTCAAATATGGGAATTTGAAACATCTATTAGGGTTGACAAAATTGAGATGTACTTTACGTTGGAAAAAGAATCTAAACGGTGGTTTCGAGGGATTAGTGTGCAAGGCATTGAGGTAAAACGTGAAAGATCATCTTCTTTATGATTAATTGTGAACACTATTGGGAATAAACACCTTCATGTTGGTAGATGGATTTATGATTATAAGCTTAAGGATACATACAGAGAGAGACTTGAGATCATATGAGATCATGATATTTTTGAGACCACCTAAATAACATTAAACCTTTATAAGGAAAAAATATTATGAAGATAATCTTCAATGTGTTTTTCCTATGAATGTTTAGAGTTTTTTTTACCCTCACAATGTTTTACTGTGAAGTTACAAGTGTTATTTTGTGCTTTTATGGGTCTCATGAAAATAAGTTAGTCTCACGTGAATCCAACCCTATATATATGTATAGGTGAAAGATCGTGTAAAAACGAGAGTTAATGTGAGAAACGTAAGAAATGATCTGAACTCTTGATCACCTTTAATCTTAAACCCATTCATGAAGCCTTTGATACAGGGATTGATTGATTAATCTGATGCATTTTGGTTCATCTCATCCTAATGTGCATCCAAAGGTTAAGATCACTTTTTACGTTTCTCATATGAACTCTTCTTCTTACCGAAATCCAATTATATATGTGTGTGTGAGAGAGATATTCAAAAAATTGTTTAAAAAACACAAGAGATCATGGAAACAAAAACTTGCTACAAATTCTTATCGACAAATTAGTAAAGAAGAAAAAGGAGAAAAAATGACTATTTTGCTCTTTATAAATAATAGGTTTACTGAGATAGGCGAAACATCATGTGAAAATAAAAGTTAAACTGAAGACGCTTGATCATCTTTAATCTCAAACTCACCTATTAATCGTGTTTGATTCGGGGATTGATCTGGTGTATCTCACCTCAGCACATCTTATCCTAATGTGTATCCAAAGGTGAAGATATCTTCTTACGCTTCTCATCTTAACTCACATTCTCACAAAAACCCAACCCTCCTAAAATATTTAATAGAATAAGGTGTTAATTCAAATTATGTATGTTAGAGTTATTCACTGACAAGCAAGGCGTGGGTGGGATGACCCGCTAGAAAAATGGGTTAGAACAAACATTTTCGAAAAAATAGGATGCTCCGAAATGAGTTGTTAGCGGGTTGGGTTTGACGGATTTCATGGATTGAAGGTTTTTTATAGTCCCCTAATTTTAACATTTTAACATTGTATTAACAAATCTCCTGAAATTATTCTTACAAATTACAGTAGAATTATGTTTTTACCTTTTTACAGTTATACCTAAAATAAAAATTACAGAAGCAGTTTTTACCGCCAAATTTTAGCCGCCGAATGTTTGCGGTAAAAACTTAAATACCCGCGATATGCTTGAAACGAAGTTTAACAATGGCGCCAAATCTTGGCTCTAAATAAATCTTTTCCCACTAATTTCACATTCCATTCCTTTTCTACGTTTCCATCAAATCTCTCTGGTCTCTACCATTTCACTTTGATTGCCATTGGGTTGGTCATTTTGTCGATCAACTCAAGCTATGGAGACATCATCCATTGCTGTAGAAGGCGCCAGCAAATACATCGTTTCAACTGAACCTACTTCAAAATCAACAAAACTTGCAGATGCCACGATTGACGACACACCGGAATTTCATGTTAAACGGACAGTTACAAGCACCGGTGGGACTCGAATCTCGACAACCCAGATGATCAAGCAGGAAGAAGAAGAGGAAGGTAAGGATTGTTATGCTGGTGATGCTAAATGTAGCAACGCAAAGAAACGTATGATGTCTTTTTCTGAGTTTCTTGAAGCAACCAATACTAAGGTTTTATCGGAAAACGATCCCCAGTATCTTGATTTTATTAAGAAAGAAAGAATGGATGAATCTGAACCCATATTTGATGTTGAACCGATTTCTGTTTGTAACGAAGCTGACTTAAATCAGAAAACCCAGAAGGGTTCTGTTACAAAAGAATCTGGTTTCAATAAGAGCACTCATAATGTGTGTGTTAAGTCAGAACAAATGGACGAATCTGAGGCTGATTCTAAAGTAAAACCAGTTTCGGTTAAGAAAGAAAATGGTTTCGGTGAAAAATGTAAAGCAGGGGAAATGCCCAATTTGGTTCAGAAAGAAGAAGCAAAACCAGAGAAGCAGAAGGCTAGATTGGTTCAGCCAATTTCATCGATGCCCCCATCTGTTTACGGTTCAAATTCAAAGAAAGTGAAGCAAGGGGCTGTGGAGGATATGAGGGTGAGTTTGGCAGTCATAGAAAATGGGGATTTTGAAGAAGAAGCTGATTGGTTGTTGGTGGGAAGGACTGCAATTACTGGGCTATCGACTACAAAAGGGAGAAAACTGGAAGACAATGAGATCGTTCACTTTGCTTTTCCTAATGCAGATTCAAGAAACAGAAGTAGCTCATGGGTGCCTGCAAAAGCTGCAATTGCTGCTTCTGGGATTGTAAGATTCTCTACTAAAAGATCAGGAGAGGTAAACATTTTTTCATGAGATTCATATGATCAGTGTTGTATTTGAGGAAATATTTTTAAGAGATTGTTGGTTGTATGTTTTTGCAGGTTGGTCGTCTTCCAATGGAGTGGTCAAAGTGTTTAATTCCACTTGTTAATTCAAAAAAGGTTAAAGTTCTTGGTAGATGTGTGGCTGCACCAGTGAATCTTAGCATGATGCAAGAGATAATGCTTTACATAAGGTTCATTATTCATCTTCTGATAGTTTCCTTTGGAGATGGTGTTAAAGAAATGATTCTTGTTCTAAAATCTTGGTTCTTTTTTGTGTTGGTTTTGTTTGACAGTTTTTATATCCACCATTCAATATTCACTGAAGATGGAAAGACTTCTTGGAAGCTGGATTGCAATTCAAACATTGATTCTACAATTTATCCTCTTTTGACTTTGTTTAAATTGTTGAAAAAGAGCCCATTTCAAAAGGTAAATGTTCTTTCAAGCTTATCTTCTGAAAGTTTAAGGTAACTGAATTTTCATTAATGGAGTTCTAAAGCTGTTGTTAACTGTTTTCTGACCAGGCTGAATTCACACCAGAGGAGCTAGATTCTCGTAAAAGGGTTCTAAATCTTGAAGTATGTTGTTCACTTGATCTTTACCTCCATTTAGTGTTTTCATGTTATGGGTTGTATTTAAAATCAATCTTCTGAACTTGGTTTATATCAACTGGTTTATCAGAATGATTTAAATGAAGTTGTATCAGCATTACCTATGGTGAAACGACGAAAGGGTGGTGAACCACTGCTTTTAGAACCCAATGAAGATGGTCAGATTCTATCTGAATCATCATTAAACAAGCTTGTTGGTGCTGCAGATATGTATAACTTGGAGGTACATTCAAAATCAACTTATGGGTGTTTCAAATATTAACTGAATCATGATCAAGAACTCGTATTTTTCACTTCTTTTTGTAGGAAATGGACCCTCCAACAACTCTTACATGTGATTTGAGGCCATACCAAAAGCAGGCTCTTTACTGGATGACTGAATCTGAGAAAGGTGTGGATGTTGAAAAAGCTGAAGAAACGCTCCATCCATGCTGGGCAGCATATAGGATATGCGATGAGTATGCTACTCCCATCTTTTCTTGTCTTATTTGTGTTGGTCTTAGTTTTTCATGCTGTTCCTGTATATGCTACCATTATCGTGAGATATAATGGGGTTGTTTGGTCTGGTTTAAATTTAAAGGTGGAAATGATAAGGTTTTTTTTTTGAACTTAAACAGAAGGGCCACCGCAATTTATGTAAATATTTTCTCTGGGGAAGCAACTACCAAGTTTCCAAAAGCAACACAGATGGCTAGAGGAGGAGTAAGTTATTATTTTTTGAAAATTTGGTTCAACATTTACTGCTTAAATATGCATAACAAGGATGGGATTTTTGTTTCTGATATAATCAAATTGTGCAGATATTAGCAGATGCAATGGGACTTGGTAAAACTGTGATGACCATTTCTTTGATCCTTGCAAGACCAGGCAAAGGAACCACTGAAAGTGAAGAGAACATTGAACCAAGAAAAGAAGATCAAAAAAGTGTTTCTCAAAGACCAAGGGGTGGAACCCTCATCGTCTGTCCTATGGCTTTGCTGAGCCAATGGAAGGTTGGTCTTTTGGATTTGATTCATTTGAATGAAGAAAAACACCCTTTTTCACATGTGAATTGATCTTCTTATTGGAATTTAGGATGAGCTCGAAACCCATTCTGCACCAGGCAGTTTATCGGTTTTTGTTCACTACGGAGGGTATAGGAGCACTAACCCGAAAGTGATAGCTGAGCCTACTGTGGTCTTGACAACTTATGGTGTTCTTTCTGCATCTTATAAAAGCGTAATTCATCTTCTTAGCCATTGAAATTGTTTTAAAAGTCACTTCACATTGATTTGATGAATTCCCATGTCTCTTCTAAGCAATAGAATTTATACGAAATCTTGTTTCAGGATCCAGAGACGAGCATTTTTCATAGAGTAGATTGGTATAGAGTGGTGTTAGATGAAGCTCATACCATCAAATCTTCAAGGAGCCAAGGTGCTCAAGCTGCCTTTGCATTGTCCTCGTACTGCCGCTGGTGTCTTACTGGCACTCCTCTTCAGGTAATCTCACATTTTGGCAATCTAGTTGATAAGCTAATTGTTAGTTGAAAAGCTAGCTATTGGCTAATAAATTACCAGTTGGCTAATAGGCCTAATTGAAAAACTAACTGTTAGTTGAAAAGATAGTTGTTGACTAGTAAGTTAAACTAGCCTTGTCTGCTAAAAATTAGTTGAAAAACTTGATGACAATGTAAAATGACTCAAATGGCATGTACACAAATTAATTGGATACATGTGTAAGGGGCATAATTGGAAAAAAAATGGAAAAAAACCCTTGAAATATATTTAAACTCTACTTTGGAGCTTAGGATAAACTAAATGGGGCTTTTTCAATAAGCTCAGAAAATAAGCTAGCTTATGTTTGCCGAATTGTATGCTTTACATCAAATAAAATTCATTTATGCAGAACAATTTGGAAGATCTTTACAGTCTTCTGTGCTTCTTGCATGTTGAGCCATGGTGCAACTGGGCATGGTAAGCAATATAACATGATCCAAATGTGAAATTGACAGACATTTTATCTTTATTGATCTTATTTTCTTCCATTTTTTTAAAGGTGGAACAAGCTAATTCAGAGGCCTTATGAAAATGGCGATAAACGAGGGATAAAGCTTGTAAAAGCCATTCTAAGGCCACTCATGCTGAGGAGAACAAAAGATACAAAAGATAAAGAAGGAAGGTGTGTATATCATTCCATTAAACTTCACCATTTTTCGGTTATTAGAACTTGTTAGTTTTTCTAAACTATGTGTGATCCAGGCCGATTCTTGTTCTCCCACCAACTGACATCCAAGTTATTGAATGTGAACAATCAGAAGCCGAACATGATTTCTATGATGCCCTTTTCAAAAGATCTAAAGTAAGTTTTGTCTTCAGAATTTCGTTCATCTTGATGTATAATTGTAGAGAGCTCATGCTTTTTTCGTTTATATGAAAACAGGTCCAGTTTGATCAGTTTGTAGCACAAGGCAAAGTTCTTCACAACTATGCTAATATCCTTGAGCTCCTACTTAGATTGAGACAATGYTGCAATCACCCATTTCTTGTTATGAGGTACATGTTTCGATTCTCTAAAAAACAGAAAAAGCGAGAGAAACCCCATCCCTCTCTTTCCTTTTTTCTCCCCCATGTCGCCACACAAAGGGCATGGGGACGTAAAAAGGAAAGAAAGGGATGGGGTTTCTCTCGATTTTTTCCTGATGGTCTTTAACTAACAAGTGCATGTTGTTATATGCACAGCCGAGGTGATTCCCAACAGTTTTCGGATCTAAATAAACTTGCAAAAAGATTTCTTGATACAAATGTTGATTCCATGACTCCAAATCCATATAAGGTCCCAAGTAAAGCGTATATTGAAGAAGTTGTTGATGGGTTAAAGCGAGGTGAAAACAGCGAGTGTCCCATATGTCTAGAATCTGCAGATGATCCTGTGCTCACACCGTGTGCTCATAGGATGTGTCGGGAATGTCTTTTATCAAGTTGGCGAAGCCCGGTTAGTGGTTTATGCCCGATTTGTAGGCAAAATTTGAGAAAAAGTGATCTGATTACTTGCCCAACTGAGAGTAAGTTTAGAGTTGATATTGAGAAGAATTGGAAGGAGTCTGCAAAGGTTTTGAAACTGTTGGAATGCTTAGAAAGTATAAGGAGAAAAGGGTGTGGAGAGAAAAGCATTGTTTTTAGCCAGTGGACTTCATTTTTGGATCTTTTGGAGATTCCATTAAAGAGGAGAAAGATTGGGTTTTTAAGATTTGATGGAAGTTTGTCACAGAAGAACAGAGAGAAGACTTTGAAGGAATTCAGTGAAACCACAGATAAAATGGTGAGTAAATTTCTATATCAAAATCTTGATTATTATACATTAGTTTTGATTACTGAAATTATAGTCATCAAGATTGCAATCAAAAGACTGTTTTACCCTTGAAAAGTTGCTGTCTTGGTGCACAATGATAAGACACTTTTTGAGTTAGTTTTGATCGGAAATGCAATGAAAAGGACTATCTTACCCTTGCAAAGTTGTAGTCTTGGGGCACAATGATGGGCTTTTGAGTTGGCTTTGATCAAAATTGTATTGAAAAGACTTTTACCCTATGCAAGACTGAAGTGTTGGTGCACAATGATAGACTCGTGAGTTAGTTTTGATCAAAATTGCAATGAAAAGACTGTCTTGTCCTTGCAAGATTGGAGTCTTGGTGCACAATGATAGACTCTTGAGAGTTAGTTTTGATCAAAATTGCAATGAAGTAGACCGTTTTACCCTTGCAAAATTGAAGTCTTGGTGCACAATGCTAGACACTTGAGAGTTAATTTTGATCAAAATTGCTATGGAAAGACCGTTTTACCCTTGCAAAGTTGGGAGTGTTGGTGCCAAATGATAGACTTTTGAGTTAGTTTTGATCATAAAGCTAAATTCTGGCGTCTTGTAGGTGTTGTTAATGTCATTAAAAGCTGGTGGTGTTGGCTTGAATTTAACTGCAGCTTCTAATGTCTTCCTCATGGTATGCCATTTGACTTTCAAAATTCAATTTTGACTTTTTTAGGTTTCATTTTCTTGATTTACTTGCAACATTCACATTGTGGTGCTCAATCTTGTAGGATCCATGGTGGAATCCTGCGGTAGAGGAGCAGGCGATAATGAGAATTCATCGTATCGGTCAAAAGCGAACCGTTTGTGTCCGAAGATTCATCATTAAGGTTTGAATATTCTTTTCTCTGCTCTAATTAAATAAAACCCATCTTTAGTTTCATGTATTTTAGTTGAAATGCCATTCAATTGTTCATAAAATCCAAGAAATCTTTGGTTTTTTTTGCTGGTTTTGACTTTTGTGTTTTCATAAAGTCAAAGTCAAAATCAACTCTCGTTTTGCCATGCAAATAAAAGATGAGGGCCAATAGTTTTCACTGGTCAAGAATTCTAACCCCTAATTTAAAAGACACATGTTTGAAAACTCGATAAATTAAAGAAAACCTGACAAAAAAAAGTCAAAATTTCTAAGCTGATCAACCCTTTTCAATCTTTGACTTTCTAGGATCAAAAGTCAACCTGGCTTTAATCTTTTCTTCTGGAAGTCTTCTAAATGTAAAAATATATGGAATGTTCTAAAAAAAACCTATTTTTATAACGATACCCATTTGTTAGATTTGGACCATTTCTTTTCGATATATGATAGAACCTTCTTTTACATATTTTCACATTTATAACCGCAAGTTATACATCAAAATTGACTATTTGTTTTGAAGGATACGGTGGAGGAACGAATGCAACAAGTTCAGGCACGGAAGCAACGGATGATTGCCGGAGCTCTTACCGACGAGGAAGTGCGATCGGCTCGACTTGAAGAACTAAAGATGCTTTTTAGATGATTTTTTCTTTTTAGAATTTGTTTTTTGGTTTATGAGATATGGTTTAGGGGCTTTTGGGGGTGGTATTAATTGTGTAGGGTTAGTAATACATCACCAATCCTAATTTTGTATATTTACCAAATTTAGTTTATCTCATTTACCTTGTTTTATTTTTGGTCTGAAAATTGTTCATGATTATTGATAACAATCTCATGAAATCTGTTTTTAAAAACATCAATGTAAAGGAGTACTTTTAAACTAACTTATGGTTGGTCAAATTGGCATAATCCATTTGCTAGATCTTTCTAAGTTAGAGGTAGGCAACGAAATTGACGGTAGATATGGTTAGAAATCAGTTTTGGGTTGGTTCGGGTTTAAATTAGTATCGATTCTGAATTGGTCTATTCTAAACTGAGATGTTGGTTGGTTCCAACCGGAAAAAAAATCTCAGAACTAATTCTAGGCCTAGTAACTGGTCCTTGTCCTGAATCTGGTCATGGGACCAGCTTTGTTTTAAAGAAAATTTAAAATATTTTTTAAAGAAAAACGTTATTCATGTTTTTATAATGTCAGAGAATACACTTTCAATAATATATTTACGTGGATTTATTTTATGAAAATTTTAATATCTTAAAAAAAACTTGAAAATCTTATAGAAAATCAAAATAATAACCAATAAAAAAATCAAAAATATACATTTTAAATAACAACTTCTTGGTCAAAATCAAAATAATTATCAACAAAAAGAAGGAAACCCTTTTCATTTTGAATGATTAAGTCTTAACATTTTTTTATGAATAAATCATTGAACTTTTTCATTTGAATGATTAATTCCTTGAATTTTTGTGAATAATAAATCATCGAACTTTTAGAAATTGTTTAATTACATTATTTTAACCCAAATAAGTTACCTATAACCGGCTATAAAGGTTTTAAAGTAGAAAGAAACTTTAATTAGTTTTACCATTCCCAAAATCTACGTCATTCAAACCTCTAGCAATTTAACACCATTGCTTCCTTCGTCCCCCCCATCGTCATCTGTTTTCTATCACTACCCAACCCATCATCGCCGTTAGCCTCTACCATCATCTACCTCTTTTGATCGTTTTTTTTTTTCTGATTTTCCCTCTTTTCCGATCTATTTATACATACTTCATTAATTTGTCGTAAAATAAGGAGAATCAAAAGACAAAAAAAAAAAACATACAAAAAGAGGAAGATCGATGGTAAGAACCAACAACGACGATAAGTATTACAGAGAACGAAGAACGATGGGACGACGAGAGGTAGTGAGAGGGCGCAACGCTATTGGGTGCAGGGTTTGAATGTTGTAGGAGTTGGGAATGATAAAACTAATTTAGTTCCTTTTTAATTTAAGATCTTCATAGGCAGGTACATGTAGTCTTTTTAGGTGAAAGAATATGTAAGTAACTAATTTTTAAAAGCTGAATAATTTATCTATTACAAAACAATTTTTAGCGATTTAATCATTCCAAATTAAAAAAATTTACTGGTTTATTTATTAAAAAAATAGTTGAAGGAATTAATTATTGAAAATAAAAAAGTTGGTTGGATATTTTTAGAGAAACTCCGGTTAGTTTAGATTGTGTGTTAAGTTTAGGCATGGTTATTCAAATGTGGAAAGGAACAATTCTGCTCCTCATCTTAATCATGTTATTTAAGAAAAATCAGCCATGTATTAAGAGAAATTCCACGTTAAGGAGTTGTTCCGTTCGTTTTCCATTTAGGCCTATATGGATAAAGTTGTCTGTATGATGTAACATAAATTATTGTTCGGTTGTTTTGTTGAATATATAATCTGAAAGATTGAAATGGACCATTTTACCCTTCAATAAATAACATTTGCATTTTTGGCAGCAAAGAACAAAGAAGATTTCTTGATATACAATTACCCATTTGGAGGTTTCTTGAATCCACAATATAAATAAAATCAAAAAGCTTTCACAAAATCATAAAGTTTCGACCCTCATCTTTCTCTTTCTGTTCTTTTTCGATTTTCACAGAATACAAAGAGATGAAAATATATTTTTTTCTATTTGAACTAATTTCTCGTTTTCCTTTTGTTTTTCACAAAAAAAAAAAAAAAAAAAATACATTCTCACATTTCTTCTTCATCCTAAGTTGAAATAGGTATCTTTGCTTGGTTGACTTCTGCCTCTGATACAAACTTTTACGGTTTGTAGATTGTTTTGAGTTTCGACGACAAACAAAAAGGGGGTGGATCGATGGAGAATAGAAAGTGGAGAATAGAGTTTGCAGATCGATGGAGATAGGACCAGAGGAAACAAATAGGATGAACGAGAGAATTGAGATAGAGTATGGATAGATGGAAGTGAGAGAAGCTGGGCATTTTGGGGGAGGGGGGGCGATGGCTCTAGAAATGTGAAATGAACAAACTTGGAATAAAGAGATGAGTAATGGTTGAGTCCATATGATTCTACTTTTATGGCAGACATATTAAGCCATCGGCTAACCGAATAAGTTAGAAGTGAACAACAATGTATGGCTGACGAATAAGCCAAACAAGCTTAACAACCCATTAAGCCATTACCGACAACCCCTAACATTAGGTTCGTTTATCACCCTTCTACAATAAATCACTTCTATTACTTGTTCGACATCGACTAGGTAGAGAAGCTCCACCTTATAACCCCTTATGTAAATGACACTTGTAAGGATGGTTAATTGTATCGACTCTTGCTAGGGAAAGGATTGTTTGATTCAGGGGAATAAAAAAATGGAAATGAATTTTCATTCCGTTTAGTAGAAAAACTAAAACTTACAAAGATTTGTTACAGAAGTGTTATTAAGATCTTTAAATATACCCGTTATTAGATACCATAATATTTAATATAGGGAAAAGTATATAAAACCAACGAACTTTCCCCTTTTGAATGATTAAATTTTTGATTTTTTTTGAGTGAAAAACAATTGAAATTTCTCATTTTAATTAATTAAGCCGTTGGATATCAATTTTGAATAAATAAACCATTGACCTTTTATTTTTTGTGATTTTAATTACAAAATTTATTTTCTATTTATGACATTTAAAACAAGCTTACTTTGATTTTCATTTAAAGAATTTATTTTTTATTTAAGACAATGTTTTTAATAAATTATTTTTTTTTTGTCAAAATCATATATGATTCAAAACTAATTGATCTTTTTCCAAAAATTTCCTAATCACATGTAATTTAAAGCGTGAAAAACAGTGATTCAAATTAAACGTTGAAAAATAAAATAATGAAAACAGAATCACATGTGATGTGTAACATAACACTTTTAATATGTATAAGGTCACATGCGATTCAAAACATGATTCATAATTTACAAATATTACATATGATGTTGTAGATAATTGATGGGTTACCGATTATTTGTTGATGACTTTATATCTCTACCTTAGGATTAATACTTAGAAATCTTTTGGATTCAATCAAGTTGGTATGTAGCTAAAACGGTTAGGCAACTCGAAGAAAAGACAACAACAAAGGATGTGCATCGGGATGCACCTTCCGATTATTCAACCCCAAGCCGAAATCTGCCGATTTGTTGGATCGGCCGATAGTCATCACGGTAGGTCAACTTAAAGATATGCCCACAACAACCATTCTAACAATATTGCACCAACCTCGGTTTTGAAACATACATTCCATATAACACTTGCAAGGTATGTTTGTCTTTTCTTAGACTTGATGCGACATATGAAGAAAGTACAAGAAAGTACTTCAGAGACTAGTCCCTTTTGATGCGTATGATGAAAAATGACAACCCTAAGTGGGCGTTTGGTTTGCAGATTCTGAAGGAATTGGAATGTTGAATCCCATTGACCAAATTTCATTTCCTCTTTTGATTGATTCTTTTTCACTAAAGTAATATTTAAAATCCTACAAATTTTACAAATAAAGGAATTTAACATTCCTTAGCAACTATATGGAATTTTGATGGAATGAAATTCTCTATTTTAACCCTATATACCATAATCTTATAAAACCCAATATGACCATCGTCGACCACATTCGAACACCGTCGATCTGAATCCACCGACCACCGTCATTTGAACCACCGTCGATCACCGCTATCTGAAGCACCGCCAACCATTGACATCTAAACCACCGCCGACCACCACTGATTTGAACCACCACCGATTGAAACCACCTAATGATCTGAACCACTACTGATATGAACCATTGCCGAACTGATGCACCGTCGATCTGAATCACCGTCATCCGAACCACTATTGACCACCATCGATCTGAACCACACTCGACCATCGCCATTTGAACTACAACAGACCACCATCGATTTGAACCACCGCCAACTACTATTGATCTGAATCATCGTCGGCCACTGTCGATCTGAACCACAAAAAATCAGAACCACATTCGACCACCGCCACCTGAAGCACCATGGACCACCACCGATCTAAACCACTGGTGACTACCACCGATCTGAATCACTGATGGACACCACCGACAACCAACGATTTGAACAACCATCGATCTGATCCATCGCCGCCACCATCGATCTAATCCACTGCCGCCACTGCCGATCTGAACCACTATCCATCTGAACCACCGCTGACCACCTTCATCTGAACCACCACATACCACTATCGATCAGAACCATTGCCGACCACCGCCATTTGAACCATTGCGGACTTCCACCGATTTGAATCACCATGGACCACCACCTATCTTAACCACCGCCAACGACCATTGATTTAGTAACATCATTTGGCTTATGGTTATATTTGGGTTGTGTATTTTATATTGTTTTACATGTTAAGTAATTATTTTATTAAAGTAATTTTAGTTGTAAAAAAATAAAATTAAAAAAAAAGCATTTTGGTCATTTACCAATATTTCATTCTAATTTCAAAACTACATTATGTGAACCAAACAAACAGATTCTAATTTCTTAACAGATTCCATTCCAATGTCTGTCAACCAAACAGGTGGTCAAACCTGACAATATTATATTCCATTTCCTTCAAAATCAAATTTAGTTAACAAATTTCATTCCATCCAAAAACATTCTGCGACTTGAATGCCACATAAAAGTTTTGAAGTCAACTCTGCAATCTTATCTCAAAGTAACAAGTGTCCCAATTCATTTAATGCACATGGTAGTATAAAAGAGAGAATGGTTGCTCCGTGCAAGGTTACACTTTTAAGAAATTGATCTAGCAAAAATAGGCGGCTCCTCCATAAGCATAGTTTTACTTTATGTTCTAGTTTTCTAAGTGTAAGATTGTTTTGAAAGAATTTTTAATCTTTTCTTTTCCGCAACAGTCTTGCTTCTCTATGTTTAATTCTTAATTTGAATTATCAGTAAGAACTAAATCAAAGTGAAAGTTTGAATAGTTACATTCAACCCCTTTCTACAATTACTTGTGTGGTTGTCATTCCCATTCGGGACTAACAATAACTTAGACTTCTTTTCCACTTAGATTTATTATGATCAATATCACATTTTATACTTTAACGAAAATCAACGATTTTTTCAGAAAATCAACGTCGACTAATTATGGATATCATATATGATTTTTGACAAAAATTGTACAAAAATCTTTAATAAATTACTTCAATAAAAAAATTTAAAAATGAAAAAGTAGAACATAATTATTTTAAATATCATAAAAATAAAATATATATATGAAAATTAGTTATACTTAAATCACGAAAATTGTTAAAAANAAAACTTACATTTTTTCCACTTAAATTTTCTATGATTAACGATATTTTGATGAAAATTAGCGATTTTTTTGGAAAATAAACATCAATTATTGTGTTTGGAAAACTTTTATTTTTGACAAAAAAAAAAAATACATAAATTCCTTAATTAAATCCATTAAATAACCCTTATAAAAATAAATGAATTTCCATATATAATCTATATGCAACAAATGACACATATGCTTTTTTATATAGTTTTTAAGAAATTTTTTATTTAATTCATGATTCAAATAAATGATTGACCCAAATTCATTATCTTATTTAGATAGCATTCATGTTTGAACCTCTACTATTAGTAATTTGTTTTAAATATAGTATGAAATATTATTTTTTACTAATTTTTAAATTGTTTTTTTTCTGAGGAAATTGACCAAAATAGTCAATCTTCCTAACCAACTTCATTATTTATTCAAATTTTCAATCGAATTCTCATTTTAACCAGAGTTTACGTAAATCTCTTACACATTTGTATAAACTCGATCTTTAGATTTAAAAAAGAAAAAAAAAGTTATTTTTTGTGTAAAGATTTAGCTTTTTGCGTAATGATTCAAATTTTTGCATAAAGATTTTTTTTCCCAGAAACCAGTCTTTAAGCAAATGCAGAAAACATCTGTGTAAAGGCTAAGAGGTTGTTTGTTTACCTCTTAATAGTTTCATTATGAGGCAATCTCTGAATCGTTAAGAGGTGAATTTTGTTTGACAAAAGAAAAGTCTGCCCTCTGATGGTTCTAAAATCCTCTGAATGATTTTGTATCCTAGGACTCCCTTAACCATTCAACGCCCTAATTTCATCGTAAATAATTATCAAACAATTATATTTCATTTTGCATTATATCATGAGAATCTCTTAATTATTCTGACCAGTTAATCATTCTGCACCAAACCATTCAACAACTGTCAAACAACCCTTAACTATTTTGAAAAGCAAAAAACAGCTAAAAGGTGAATTTGTTTGATGGAATTGGCTATTTCAGTTCATTTTTTTTTTTGGTGATTTCACAAATTTCAACTATCACTTTGCTAAACATGATTAGGATGAATGATCGTGTGAGAAGAGGGTTAAGGTGAAAAATGTAAGAAGAGATTTGGACCTTTGATCATCTTTAATCTCAAACTCACAAATGAATCAGGCCTAATACGGGGATTGGTCTGGTACATCTTGGTATCTCATCCTAATGAATATACATCCAAGTCCCGTATATCTTGGTATCTCATCTTAATATACATCCAAGGGTAAAGATTCGTTCTTACGTTTTTTTATTTTAATTCTCATTATTAATTGATCAATTGAATTTT
This sequence comes from Cynara cardunculus var. scolymus, assembly GCF_001531365.2. NCBI lineage: Eukaryota > Viridiplantae > Streptophyta > Magnoliopsida > Asterales > Asteraceae > Cynara > Cynara cardunculus. The sequence continues at coordinate 16,943,762 of NC_037543.1, forward strand.
CAACTATCAATTAATTTATCAACTAGCAGATAATTTACACCAGTTATTAGCTAACTTATCTATACTACCTTATAAACCAGATTTATCAAAAGTTTTAAAAACAATTTTAATGCACAAAATACTATACATTTATGCACAAAGTCTTAAAAGTCTTAAAAATAACTCATAATGCTTTAAGTACTACTACTTTATGCATTCATTCTTAAAATCTTTTAATTTACAATTAAATAACATATAGTACAAGTTACGAATGCACATTTTAATGTTTCCAAAACACTTTTGACACATTCCACTCATGTCTTCACCCTTTCATACCTCTATGTCTTCTCCCCATCCCCCAAAGTGAGATTCAAACTGATATTCACCATGAGTTATTAAAAGTTCGCTCATTCATCTCTCATTCAATTGCTCTAGAACTCTCGGTCTCGAGCTCTTGATTCTTTGCTATTGGTGTAGATCGAACACATTTGTGGAGTCGTTTAAATATGTTGGATTTTAAATATATTGGATTTTAAACTGTCATACAATTTTTTCATTGATAAACTGTAATTGAAACCATAACTCTTATTTATTCAAATTGTACTAATATGTAAAGACCAAATATAACTTATATCATCATTAAATATTTTTCTAATAAACCAATAAAACTTCAAAATCATTAAAATTCATAACTATCACCGCATTACATCGTTAAACAACTAGTAAATTACTAAAATAAGATTTCAAAGAACTTTTTTAAAACCAATAAGATCGAATCGAACACTTTGAAACCCAATCCGAGATGTCGATTCAGTTTGACCAACTTTTTGACTTAAAAAATTAATAAAAAATAATGTTTTTTTGGGATGACGTTTTTTTAAATATAAGGATTAACAGATGGCCACGTGTATCATACAGCAACCATACGGTACATTATGGAACAAAATGTAACATGAGAAACAACAACTGATTGGTGACACGTGGATGGTGTATGAAACAGAAGCAGTCATGACCGTTGGATTGTTGTAATGAGTCAAAGATCTAGAGAATATATTACTATTTAAGGGATCTTATCTAACAGTCGAATATGCCTTCGCTTTACTATATTAATTCATAAGACCATCCACTCTCTTTTCTGCATCGGCTCGGCTCGGCTCAGTTACATAGTTAATTATGTTTTCGTCCATATAGTTTTATGAAATTCCAGATATCGTCCCTTGAGTTTCCAAATTACGAACATTTCTCTATTATTTGTTATAAGTTTAATCCCTCACCTAATGGGGCTTAAAAACCTCTAGTTAAGGTTATGTTTAACAAACTAACTGATAAGCAGCTGATATTAAACTATTAATAATTAATATTTAGAATAGTTATTTATAGTTAATATTAATAAATAATAATTAATATTAATGAGAGGCATAATTGAAAAAAGTGACTGAAATTCCTCATAAGCTATTCCATCCAAACATGTACCCGAACTAAACATACCAAATATTCCAAATCCTTCCATAAAATTCAAATCCCTTAAAATTATTCCATCAAACCAAACAACCCTCAAGTGATTTAGGTTTTTTATACTCAGTTTCTAAATGTTACAATCAAATTATATATATAATATAACCAAAATGCCCTTATGTGAGAGACACATGGAGACAATTAAAGAAAGGCATTTGTGGTTTATTAGGGTAACATATCATATTCATAATAAAATACAAACAACGAGAAAAGTTTATAATTTAAAACTCGAGGAATGATGAATGGCGAAATGAACGTTTATTTGAGGGTGTCGATGGTGGTGCGAGCTACCTTAGCACCCTTGTTGTCATAAGACCATCAAAAACTAATACTAGTTGTAGACTCCAAGCTTGTCAATGACCTTTAACATGTGATGTTAATTCTGAACCTTAAGTTGTTCATAAAAACAATAGTTTTCACTTGCATTGATTTACATGCTACCACTGACCTGATGTGGAAATTTAAATGTTGACAATCAAACTGTAGTACCGTGTCCAATTTGTGGCCCTCATCTATTCATGATCCCTATCACTACCTAAACCCTAGTCACACCGTAGTTTTCATCGTCCACGTCACATATTCACTAATGGCATCTATTATATATGTGGTCATTGTATAATAGCCCAAAATTTGGGACAAAGAAAAATTCCATGGATAGACAGGAAGTGTGGTATACAAATATCAGAATACGAGCTTTACACAAAAAGGAAAAGATATACACCAGTTAATTACAATTGTAAGTAAATTGGTTTAAGATTAACAACCTCCTAACCTAAAGACTATGTCAGCTCTTGGTGTCCCAAATCCCCGAAGCTCTTTCTATATTGGCCGGTCAAACATGCTTAGGAATCCCGCCAGTAGGACATGAGATACATGTCGACACAAAACAAGTGTTAGGTCAAAAATCCTAGTGAGCATGAACATGAAGTAATAGTTAAAATCTTTTATAATCCATGTATAATTAACATTCGTATGGAATCAACAGGGGAGACGCATATCCATTGAGAGTGATGGAAACACATAAGTATGTCGCTCATACAACATTGTTCCATGACACTTGAAGACTTATAGTCCAAGTGTCCTAACGGCTTCTTAACAAGTTTCACATGAAGAGTCAGTTGGCCTTAGTATCTATATCCATGAATAACACCTCAAGGATCGACACACTTAATGCCTACCTCCAAGGTAACACCTCAAGACGGGGAGTTCTTGGTGCCTATTTCCAAGGGAAAACCTTAAGACTCAACCCTCCTTGTGCCTACTTGAAGAGTGCACCCAACCATCTATTAACAAGTATGGGTGTTCATTTAACTCAACAGGGGAAAAATAGCTCCATGCTTCATAATAGAAAACTTAAAATCATCCCACCAGGCTTATCACATTATAAAACCCTCATATTCATAATAATCTCAAATTAGGTCAATAACTTCACATAATAGAAATCACATGAAGACCTCAAGACTTTAAACCAACCTTTAAGTGATCACTTTTCAAATAAAGTTTAACCATAGAAAGGAAGATGTAAGTTCATGAATCCTTTATCCTAGAAGTCCTTCAGTGCTCCCAAGAATTCGATCTTCTGGAATTGAATGCTTCTATGCCGAATTTAATAGGAAGGGGAAGAGGTAGATTTGAGAACTTAATGAGATAATGGCTGAAATCTCACATTTATGTCACTATTGCGATGTGCGACCTTAGCATGCCACCCTAGGGTCACGACTCAAGGGTCGCCCATGCCCAAAAAGGGCCACTCACAATATAGAAAGTGCAAAGCTGGTCGTGTGATGCATGGGTCACAGATCAAGGTTCAAGGTTCGTTGGTCCCCAAATCTCCCAGCTACGGTATAAAACTTGTGAGCCTGATATGTGATACATGGGTTAAAGTGCTAGGGTCACAACCTCCCATCATTTGACATTGAACAGATCCCTAACTAGCATTAAGCAGATGTGTCTTGCCCAATATAATAATCATAAGCAAACGATTCGCCGAATATGAATACCAAAAGTAAACCCAAGACTAAAATAAGTAAGGCTTTGAGATTACATTTACTCAAATTTCCGGGTGTTACACATTGATGACCCACGAAGGATCTAAAACACATACTGTGGTAAGTAATATGTCAATAAATGATCTGAAATTGCATGACTATGTGTCTGATGCATTTGGTGTTTATGAAAAACACATATTTATGATATAAGATACTTTAGATCTAAAGAACGTCTTTCAAGTTTTGAAATTTGAAATAATCAAGAGACACAAAGAAGAACAATATCAACATGCACGTGCTTGAACATCTAATTATTAGTCAAAATTAAATCTTCTTATATATGTGTCAAGTCAATAAATGCTTTTATTTAAGATTCAAAACATGATAGCAATAATATGTATGCTCTGAAAATTGATGTACTTTATTTTTGTGGTTTGGTAGATATTTTTGATAATTGATGAATGGTCAAAATACAGTTGATTTTTTTTTATTTTTTAAATTTATAAAATTCAATATATAAGTTAACATTAAATACCTTATTTATTACAATTAACTTTTACATTAATTAGAGTAAATTACAAATATCACCCCTGGGATTTGTGAAAACTCTGGACATCATTCCTAACTTCTGGAAATTAGAAGAATTGTAATTGTGATTTGTATTTTGTTAAGCTTTTGGTCCCTGATCGTTAGGTTCGTTACCCTGTGCCATTAAGTGTCATCACGTGCTAACAACGTAAGGGGCATTTTGATCATTTTACCAATTTTTTAACATATTTTTTGTATGCAATTTTGAAGTATATGTACAAAGTGAAATATTAAAAAAAAAAAAAAAAAAAACTAATCCCCTCACGTGACAGTCCTCTCCATCTTCATCCTCGACGATAGAACTCCCCCATCTTGACGACTGCACCACCCCCGCCCCCGCCCCCGCCATCTCAACCGAAAACTTCTTTGAAGCAAGCTCAATAGCACCATGAATGGCAACACCAACATCCTCTTTTACTTTGTCTCCTAAAAAACAACCCAAAAGAACATCCTCTTTTACTCTGCTCCCTTGCAATTCTTATGACTAAACTTAATACACAAAGGCAACATTTAACATCCTCTTTTACTCTGCTCCCTGAATAACTTCCAAAGAAGTGGGATTACCCTTTTATCAACAAATAATATCTCGAAGATTGGTGGGGAAGTTGCAATCCCTGAGGATGAGAGTGACATGGTCGTCATAGAAACGCAGAAGGATGTGTAATGTGAGGGGGATGTCGGAGAAGAACATGAACGAACCCAAGAATTTTTGGATACGGTGGCACCATATAAAACAGTTGCATCTTCTAAAACAAAATGGTTGCACCTTTCATGAACCTAATTTTTTTTACCTTACCACGGAGAAACAATACGGTGGCGTATGCCACCCCAACCACCCCTTTGGGTCAGTCCTTGGAGAAGGATGTGATGACGGTGAAGGGGCTGCCAAAGAAGGAGGGGCCTTGGTGATGAGTACCAAAGAAGGATGATGTGTTGATGATAGGAGGTTAATTTAACGTCTTAAACACTTATACACGTACTTTACAAACTTGTACAACACAAAAGTGCAAAATTACCAAGTTGTCATCATGTGACTTATGCACTAAGCCCATAATGAAAAACAAAAAAAACGTAACAATGATAACAGTTAGACAGTTTCCATAAAAAAAACACATAATTACATTTTTTGTAATTACGAAACTTTAGGGACTATATCTAGAATTTTCACAAATCCTTAGGAACCATTTTTGTAATTTATTCCATTAGTTATCTCATTTATTAAAATATGGTCTCACATGATTTAACCATGAGGAACAATAATTGGGGGGTACGGATTGGTTGAGCTGTTTACAGCTAAACAACTCAAGCTGTTTAGATGGCAGCTGGCAGTCAAACCACGACTCTCTTCTCTCTGTACCTTAAACCGACTTTTTTCCAAGCCGAGCCAAGTCATCAAAAAGTTTCTCTTTAACACTTTTGACTGCCCCTCATCGGCTCAGCGTGCTTACCACACGCCACTCGGCTCTTTCTATATATATGCCTCGCCCACAGATCTCCAACCATCAACTTCTATCTAAACCTAATCCCCAAATCTCATCGAATCCGATTCTCTCTGTTCTTGATTGAATAACCTCCGTGTGTTCTTGATTGAATAATCTGTATCTATGGCGGACGAATCGACGAAAACTAGAAGGCAGCCTAGCCGGTTACAGCGGAGAGCGCCGGCGTTGATACAGGTAACTCCGGTCGGTCACTGGAATGTTGCGATTCCTCTTTTATCACCGTTGGCTACGTCACCGGATGTGAAGACGAATCATGTTGATAATAGTAAGGAGGAGTGTCGAAGAGTTGTTAATAGTGATAATAAGATTGTGTCGGAGCCGGAGAAGGTGCCGATTGTGTATAAGAAGTGGCAACATCCGGCTGCTCCGTTCTATTACGAGACGGCGCCACCGTTATTGCAGTCGGTATGTACTGGTATTGTTGATATGAGTTGATGATGGATACAGATTTAGAGGATTTCATCATTGCAATTTGTATTTCTGATTCGTAGTTTCATAGAACCTGATCGCTTTTAGATCTAATGGTGAATGATTTCATTTTTTTTCTTCTTCTTGTTGTTCCCTCCCCGTTTATTTTTGATAAATTCTGATCCGAAGGAAATGGATCTCACAAGCATGAACAAGTCATCTCGATAGCGTGTAGGTTTAGGTCAATAACATTTGTTTTTTTTTTTGTTCCGTAGCATCTTGATCGATTAAATCTAATGAAACAACCAAAAATTCCATCAAGTTATGAACTTAAATCATCAGTGGAAATTGTATTTTAGTAGATTTGGTTTTTAGCACTTGATTTATATGAAATTGCATCTCAATGGAACCCTCAAAACCCCCCTCTAGTAGCTAAACATTCAAGCCGGTGCCAAACCTTTTACTGTCAATAGGGATTTGACATCAGTAATTTAGTAATCTATCAATTTTATCGGTTACATCTACTTTAGTTGGATGTATTTTTGTTGTGTTGTTCCGTCTCAATCTAATATCTAATGTTATGACAAACACAGAATGGTAAGTGTTTTTGGGGTGTTTGAGATTGCTTATAAAAGTTGTTTTTTAACTTATTTCAGTCTGGCACCGGTGATAAGTTGTTTTCTGGTGTTTGGATAAGAAGTAAAAAACTGTTTATACCGATGCCAAACCGATAATAAGTTGTTTTTGATAAGTTAATCCTTCCTGACTTATGAAAAACTGCTTATTACCAGTTTATAATTTTAACCCTGTTTTATTTAACTCCGGTTTGATACCACATAAGTTAACAAGCACTTTTACGAAAAAGCATAAGTTGTTTTAAATAAGCAATCCCAAACACCCCCAAAGGATGGTTATTTAGGTTCAAATCTATTGACTACTTCCATAGTGGATTTTTCGATATTCAACTTGGTGTCTAACATTCATCGCAAAAAGGTCGTGTGGGGTTTGAATCGAATCTAGGAATGAGCACATTTCTTTGTTGACCCGACAATCTTTCTTTTCGAGATGAGAAGTTTGGTTGGTTGGTTTATATGAAATCGATGGTTTTCATGAATGGGTTACAAGAAAACAAACACTGTCCATATCATACATTCAAAATAAACCAAACAACAAAAAGTAGAAGAATTTCAAAGAAATGGTTTTATGCGACACTTACTAAGGTTGTTAAAAAAACATTAATTTGAATAAAGAAAACTACAAATGCATCTTGGTTTTTGTTTGGGACTTAAAAAAAAAAAAGTCGGTAATAAAAATTATCAGTGTGTTTCTCAGTTTTTTATTTTTTGAAAAATGTAAAAAAACAAAAGAACTGAGGAACATCTTAATAAACATTTATATGGACGGTATATATACGTGTATACAAGTAATTTATAAGTATGGTTTGTCTAGTATGTACATGTGCATTTGCATAAAAACCAAGAAATAACCTCAATTAAATGTATGCATATATACATTCCGTCTAGATGCATAATATCAGTTTTTTATTTTTTGGAAGGTTTTCCCTTAAACCTTTCTTGTATAAAAATAACCTCATTTCCTAGCTTTTATGACACTGAAAATGATGTAAACTTTTATTTGTATATAAGGTTAATAAAAATTATCAGTTATCATATGACATCAATACATATGTAAAGTCTTTTTTACATATTAAAGTTGTTTGCTAGCCAAATCAATATTAACTATAAATTAAGATTAGTCTTAGATATGTAAAAATCTCTTCAATATGTATGTTATATTTTCTCTTTTTTTTTTCCCAGATTTAAACAACAACGAAGAGGCTCCGCAGCAATAGGAGCCGCAAAGACGATTACCCTTTCTCTTGATCTGAGGTGCGAAGATCAAAATATCTTTTTTTATCCTAGTTACAAATAAAAAACTGGGGCTACGACCCGGTTTTAGAGATTTCTTTATTATCTCTTCTTTTCTTTACTTTATCTTAGCACGAGAATTTATCATAACTGTTAAAGCAAATTCTTTAAATTTTTTAAAATAACATAGATGTTGAAGATACTCTTATATTATCTAAAGTTCAGACTCTGACTTCTATAAAATAGTGGGTGGACAGGATAATTAAGGTACATTTTTAGTCAAGTTTTACTCCAGATATGATTAACCATTTGGGACCATCCCACATGTAAAAGCAAACCTAAAGCCTAAACCTGAGAGATCATCTGGGCTTTATAAGAAACAATCCATTAAGCCCAATGTTTTATTTATCATTTGCACTTGCACTTGGGCTTAACATAGCCCTGAGATATTTTAATATCATTTGCTTTTATATGAGACCTTTTTCTTAGGGGTGTTTTGGATTGCTTATATAAATAATTTGTTGGCTTATTTCGATATAGCATCAGTAATAAGCACTTTTGAGGGTTTGAATAAACAACGTATACCAATGTCAAATTGGTAATAAGAAGTTTTTGAAGAAGTTAAACCATTATGACTTATAATAAGTTGATAAGTGTTTTTGTAAAAAAACATAAGTTGTTTCAAATAAACAATCCCAAACACCCCCTTAAAACAGAGAGAACTTTTTTGAAGGTTTTTTTTTTTGTTCTTATAATTTCTTTAAAATTTCTTCAAAATGGAAAAAAAATGAAAGAAAATGCTTTTTTTTTTATTACAAATTTAGAGATTTTTTTTAAAAATCCTCATTTTGTTATTGAATATTTTAATAATATAATTAAGGTTTAAATCTATAAAGTGAACAAGTTTTTTGTAGTATGATGTAATTTTCTTTTGGAGATTTTAACTTTTTTTATCCTCTATTTTTGGAGTAATTGTGAAAAACTGTTGGAGATGCTTGGAGTGATTTGTTATCTCATAAAATGAGGTATCTTGTGATCCGACTTTAGGTGCTATTAGTTCTTGTATGATTCATGTTAATCTCCAACAAACAATGTTTGTCGGGTCAAATATGTGTGTGTCAGTAGACGTGAATATCATAGATTTTGGTTGAACAAAACCCGAATCTTATAGTTACAAAAAGAAAAGTTTTCATAACAATCATGGATTGAGTTACTTGTTCTGTTAGCTAAAAAAATGCTTTAAAAATCATCTGGTTTTTATTGATCTCACTGGACTAGCGTTCAACCGAGTTAAACTCATGCATAAATTGTAATTTTACAATACACTACAAGATTGTTTGTTTGAATAGACATCCTCATCTGTAACCTCCTTAAACACTTATATGTGCTTGACCTTTGAGGTTATTTGGATATTCATACATACTGTTTAGATTTTAAACACGGGTTAAATATGTTGTCCCAATTTCAAAACGACTTTTGTGACGTTTCAACTCAAAACCAACCAAATATGCATAACATAACTTGAAATATAAGCATTCTTAACCCAATTATCTGGTGTGACTGTAACTAAAACTGACCAAAAATACCTAAAAATCGGGGATCTATTCAAAATAAAACTTAAAAAGATCCAATTACTTATGGCTAAGATCCGTGGAGACGGCTACATAGAAGCCCCAAATAGGTCTACTTCTGTAACCCAATTATAATAAGCCATTTTCAGGTCTTGTTTGGATTGCTGTATGATTAAGAAGACATAATCGATTGATGATTCAGTTGTTAAGACGTATGCTTTCATATTTTTTATTCAAATACAATTTGTTTTTTTTATATAAAATACATGAAATGAGAGAGATATATTGTATTTATTTTGATAGAAAAAAAGAAAAGAAATTGTTATATTTAATTAATAATATTGGAGAATAAATAAAGGGTCATAAATTAGAGAGGTTTGGAAGGTTGTTTCTACTACTACTTCACCATAAGTAGTGTTTGACTTGTCAACACCAAAAAGGTCCTACTTTCTGACCCCCGATCATGACAACATATAACACTTCCCATAAATTGGTGAACTACCTCACTACTCATATTTCTTTTGTCTACCAAAATTACACACCAATATATAATTAATATATATATATATATATCTAATTAAATGATAACTGTTTTGTTTGTTGGTAACCGTGAGATCCAATCTTAATCATAAATTACAAGTTAAATTAGAAAATTAATAATTTTAGTAATTTTAACTTAAAATATTAATTAAGAGCATTTTAGGAATTTTATAAATATCCTCTCTCATCTCTCTGGTGAATCTTATTCGGCGGACCTTATTCCAATAAACCTTATTTGAACACTAGATACACACTGTAATACCTACAAAGAATATTCACTGTGATACCCAAATGTACATACAAGATGCACAATGTGATATCCTTTGTAAAACAATGAAAATAATGAAAATACACACTATGATACATTTCATAAAACAAAGAAAATACATTATCTTACACGTGAAACATTGTGAACCTTATCACTATAATACACTTTGATTCACAAACGTCTTTAAAATATGTTGTATATTAGATAATTGATATACTAGGTAACTAATTTTAATTAAATATTTCCTTCTAAATAATTTAATTAAATATTTTGATTAGTTGTCAAAAATAGAATTACTAAATTACCCTTTTAGTTTATTTAAGAAATATATTTAAATATCTTAAACAAATGGTTTACATTGGATCTTACAATTACCACAAACTAATCAATTTTTCTTTGAACGAGCCTATATATATATATATATATATATATGTGTGTGTGTTTAATTATTTAAAAACTTTAAAGTTTATGAAATCCTTAACATCTATTTTAAACCATTAATATGAGATAATTAATGTTATTCTTTAATTAATATTATAAAGGAAATTATGTATTTTTTTTGTTTCGGATGACAACTCATAAATTAATTCTCTCTCTCTCTCTGTGTAAATAAATTTAATTAAATATTTTATAATATTCTAGTTTGTTAATAAATTTGAATTTTTTATTCTATTTGTGACATACATATGCATTGTTTTTTCTTTTGCTAAATAGTTTGTATCCGGTAGTAGTGATGGCTAAATCGATCCGACCCGGCTCAGGACCGTTGAGGACCGGGACCGGGATCGGCAAAGGACCGGCCCGGCCTGGGACCGTTAAGGACTGGTTATGGGACTAAAAACCAAAACCGGTTGGGTTTTTTGGTAGTTTCGTGGGACCAGGACCGATTATGGGACCGACTATGGAGCAGTTCGGCCCGACCCAAAAATTCAAATAATTTTATAAATAAATGTATTTTTAAATATTTTTATAATGTATTTTTATAAGACAATGTAATTTTAATTATATTAAAACGTATTTTTAAAGTATATTTGAGTGATCCAATTATAAATTTTATAATGTATTAAAAATATATATCATTAAAAAAAATCTTATTTTTTAATGCCGGAACCGGCGGCCTATAACCGGTTATGAAGTTCCTTGACCGGCCCTATCATTTTCGACCGGGACCAGTTATGGCCGGTTATAAGAAAGCTTGAGACAGATTAGGCCCGGGCCGACCCAGGACCGGTTTTTGGCCTTCACTATTTGATAGTGTCGTTTTTTTTTGTTAAGAATATTTTTGGGTATCCACAATAAGTTGACAAGATTTATAAAGTGGTAGGTTTAGTTTTATTTTTACGAGGTTAATTGGTGTTCACAATGCGTTCATAAGTTATACCAGATATTGTAGATCCACAATATGTTCACATTGTGTTCAACAAGTTCACTTGGTAGTCACAAGATGCAGGTTGTTTGATGTCCACAAAGTCTTGTTGGATTGTTTGGTGTTCACAACGTGTTCACGTTGGTGTTCACTTGTGTGTACAAGTAAACTAAGGGGCCGTTTACCGAACACTTACTCGGGTAAGTAAACACAAGTCACATTACCTTGCCGGATGAATGTAGTTAGGACCAAGATTCTTATCCGGTAAAAACGAGACAAGGACAAGGAGTCTTACTCAGTAATTGACAGCGACAACTCTTATCACGGTAAACGCTTACCGGGTAAATTGTTGCATACGATACCGTTTTGATAGACTAAAATTTACCCCAGTAAGGAAATGATAGTCTTAAATTTTACCGATAAGCGTTTACTGAATAAGTGTTTGGTAAACAGTCCCAAAGTTTTTAGTATTCTTAATTTTGGTTACATTATTGATGATGGGAGAGAAAAGAGGAGATTTGTAAGATACCCACAATGTTCCTTTCTTTAAGTTTTTGATATAAAAATACCAAAAACTACTAATTTCCTAATTTAATCTTAATTTAATATAATTTATAGTTTATATTAGATCTCACAAATTGCAAATTTCTCAAAAAAAGACAGCATAATCAAATAAGAAACCCATATATTATGATGTTCATGAGAACTTTTATAGTAAAATATTGTTTCAAAAGATTTTTTTCCCCCATCCAAGGTTAAAATTAAAATATTGATCAGCATATATCGGTTTCACAATGTGTTTGTTTCATATGTATTTGGTTCACAAGTAAAACTTTTTGTCTGTATTTTTTGTTTCACAAACACTTAAAGAATGCTCACATTGTGAAACAAATATATGTAAAACAAACACATTATGAAACAAATATTTATTAATCAACTTTATAATGTTTCTATAGCTGAAAATCCAATTTGTAGCTTATATTTCGAAATAGAACAATATGATTTTTATTTGTAGAACTCTTGTAACTATCTGCATTGATCCAGGAACAAAATTCTTCAACAAAATCAAAGACTAGTTGAAGTAAAGTCAAGAATGTTACCAAAGCGGATTGGTTTGTCATCTAGTAAAAAAAAAGATCAATACAAGATAAAGTCAAATAATAGTTTGACAAATACTACTACTGACAAACCATATTTTGGATTGCAAACTTGCTAGATAAGTTTGACTCACCAACTCTTCTAACACTCGTTTTGGTATGGGAACATGTACAACATATAAGCCAAAGTAAGTTTTTAATACTATTTTATTAGTGTCATATTTTTTTTTACTGTTCCCTTGGCATACAAAAGAATGGGATAGAATAACAAATGTCTACATCAACCACAAAGACTGAATGAAGAGTACAAGCATGCATAAATCAATAAATCAGATAAAGATACGCGTTAAGTTGGATAGTAGCATTTAATATAATGATGGCTATAAAAGATCACCTTTTGTCATTCAATGTTACCGTTTTGAAAGAACATTTATGTGATTGTTTCTTAGGCAAAATCGGCGTCAATAGTTGAAGAAATATCTTAGTGGTTCGGATATGAAAGAGTATATTCTTCTCTCACTCTTTAAATGTTAGAAAACTTGACCACCAATCAGATTGTTATGGATCACAGGTTTTATCTTCCTAGTTTCTGCAACAAATATGCAATTGTTTGTTTTAATACAAGATATAAAATTAAAAAGTGAAAATATGTTGTGCTTGTATTCAACCCCTGCTTCTACAAACACATCATGTGTAAGTCATCACTTCTCAAGACTAATAGTTTGTAATCCGTGATCGAATTGATGAGGTAGCTTATTGGTTAGAACTTGCAAATGAGTTGTGTGGCATTCACAACACTTTCCATATGTCGAATTTAAAAAAAGTTATAATAGATGCTGAAAAGGAGATACTATTGCCTGAAGAGCAGGTGGATGAGAAACTGAAGTTTGTTGAGGAACCATGAATTATTATCGATTACAAAGTTATAAAATTGATAAATAAATAGATCGATTTAGTAAATGTTCAGTGGCATTATCATGAGAATCAAAAGGCTAACTGGGAACTGAAAAAAAATGAGATCTAAAGACTCTCATTTGTTTGACTGAATGAATTTCGGCACGAAACTTCTTTAAGGGGACGATGTTGTAATACCCTTGAGTTAGTAGTTTGAGTTAACTTAGAAGTTCATGGGTAGTATGTGTTATATATCTATTCTAGATGGTTTAGATTGAAATGTTAGAAACCCATTTGAATGGGTTTGCTTCTTTTGTTCCTTCCAATGGCTTCAAGTTAAGAAGGGGGGGGGGGGGGGGGGTATTTCATGTGAGAGTTTCAACAATTAGGAGGAAGAAAGTTTGAAGGGTTTTGTGTTGGTGGTTGCTTTCCCCTGAAATTCCAGGTATGAATCACCCTTTCTTTTCTTCTCATCTAAGGTCCCTCTATCTAGTTGGGGTAGAGGTTTTAGGTTAATGTTGATGTGTTGTTTAAGTTGGTAACTTCTTGATATGGTTGGGAACTTTGTCCATTGCTTTAATGATCATACATAGGTAGGTTGTTGGTTAAAGTTCTAATGATAAAACTATGATTTAAGTTGTGTTTTGTGCCAATTAGGATTATGGGTTTGATGCAGGTTTGAAGTTTGGTATTTTTGTTTTAGTTTAACCTGTTCTGATCAGTAGAAAGAAGACGATCCAAAGATTGGCCCGACTTTGCTTGCGACCTAAGTGGTGTGGCAATTTGCTTAAACCTCGGTGGTTTAAATTTTCACTTTTCCTTCAAGTTATTTTGGGATCGAAAATTGGTTTATATTTGTGTTTTTGGAAGCTAGTTTAAGGTTTGCTGAAAATCTAGGGTAAGTAGAGTCTTGGAGGTCGAACATCATCATCCAGTGACTTGCGTGAATTCTATCGCGATTAACAGGTCGCGTAGGTCATTATAGTGGGGTTTTTAGATTTTTGGTCTCAAGTTTGCGGGTCTTTTGGTGTATCATTTAGGTTCCTTAGATGTTATCTAGAGTGTTGGAATAGATTAAATTATTCAGATTGTGATAAGTGTTTCCTTATTCAGATTCAAGTGTTGGGTTTTGATTCTCGTATCAATTAAAGTTATTTCATGGTACTTCTTATCAAGGTGAGTTTTCTTTTAACTATTTTAAACTGAAATGCATATATTATTAAATGATTAATATTTCGATGCTATAATGTAGTGGTATGCTTGAATTTACTGCTAACTGTGATACGATATTTGATGCATATTGTTGGATACCAATGCATGTAATTTGGTAACCGGTATTTGGGTTAATGGACTTACACAACAGAAGCTCGTGTGCGTTTAAGGCTGTATTGGTCTGGGAAGAGGAGATAACTTTAGCCTACAAATGTATTTTGTGTGGTTCCACTACTGATGATCCTATCGACTGGGACATATCCAAATGTATTTTTGTATAGTTTTGTAGGAAATGACCAATATGTATTTTTTAAATATTAATAACAATATAAAAGTTATATTTAATGTGAAAAATATGTAAATTACCATTTATTGAATCATATATATACATAAGACATGTAAAAACAAATATAATAATAAACCAATTCGTTCGTACACGTTATAACATCAAATACATACATAAAATATTGTTACTAACCGTTCTTACACATGGATTGAAGTTGTCAAACCATAACATCCAAGCAATAAGTACCAAAAATAATGATCATACACTGTTATAGACTGATCATTAGCATATCAAATACTAAAAACATACAACCATTAACAAATATTGTTCATCACCCATGTAGTTCATGTTGAGGTGATGTAGCGAGATGAGAGTCCAGACCGATGTTTGAGTTTGAGTTCGAGTCGTGAGAGAAATCAGTGTTTCAGCATGGAGGTGGATGTCTTAATGTGTAGGGTTTAAAGAGGGTAGTTTTGTCATTTAAAGAAAAATTGGTTGGAATAAAATTCAATTCATTCCCCACCATGATAGAATGTTGAAAAAATCCATGGTTGAAGGAATGTATAGAATTTAATTCCTTTCCATGGTAAACTAATCATGGGAACGGAATTCGGTGAACGTAATCGACCAAATCCTTCGAACCAAACATCCCTTTATTATAATATCAAAAAATAAACGACATATCTAAAAATGTTACAGTAAGTGTATAAGATGTTTTTTGGAGTCGTTACAAGTGTTTATAACATTTTGAAAATAAAGTATCATATTAGTTATTTTATACACCCATTTTTTTACAAGACACTTGTCTTCTTCAACAATTTTTCACATAAGATCATATAAAATAACTAATACGACATTTTTACTGTAAAAAGTCCTAAAAACTTGATAACCATGCCTAAAAATGTTTTATAAACTTATCATAATATCTTAAATATTACATAATATTAAGACATCTATATATACATCTTAGATGTCATATAAACTCAGTTTTTTATAGATATAATTGTTTCTGTAACGATTACACTCTTTTCAGATACGAATTCCGAAATGAAGTATTCAAAAGTCGTTATTAATTTAATAAAAATGTGCCTACGTTTTTTTATTTAAGAAATTACAAGATTCTTTTTTAAATTGCTATTTATTGTTATAACAACAAATATTTAAAACCATTAATATATGGAAACCAAGTTTTAGATCCGATTATTTTGTAATGACATATTTTAAAACTATACTCATATTTATGTTGGTTCACTTTTTTGTGATTATGTCTTCTACCAGAAAAATTGTGACGGTTCAGATAAGGATGGTGATTTGTCCCCATCCGGTGGGAAACCTGGCTCACTTGACTTGAACGGGGACGGGGATTCCTCGCTAAAACAGGCCATGGGGCCGGGAATCCTCGGTAGACTCAAACCAGGGCCGGGGCCGAGGGCTATTACTCCAACCGGGGTTGGGGCGGGATCAGGGATCCCCGGTAGACTCAAACTAATTATTCTTCATGAGGTTTGATTAGAGTTTGACAAGGGTTTGACTGGTGACAAGATGTTAATTCTCGTACCCGTCGGGGACTGGGGGTTGTTACTAAAAACAGGACCCGGGAATTACAAGACCCATCCCCCTCCTCGTTACCATGCCTAGAGTTAGGTCAATAATTGCGATGGTAAAGTGGTTGAATTTGACATTTTTTTTGTCTTTTAGCTAGGTCCGCTATAGGTATTGCAGATAGTTGGGTCAACCCGGAAGAGAAATGATTAGGAAGTCAATTTGAATGAGTGAAATGATCATTTAAGCTAATTTCTCTTAAAATAATATTTTTATGTATTTCCTTAAATAAGTAGTTGGTATATTACGACAAAATGCACCGGTCGGATGAATGGAGTAAAAAATCAAAATGGCTTAGTCTCTAAATTATCTTTTTGAATGAAATAACCATTAAATTTAATTATTTTGAATTATTAAGTCTCTGAACTATTTTTTTTTAATAAAAAAATCATTAAATTTTCATATTTTGAATGATTAAAACTCTGAATTTTTCTAAAATAAATAAATATATCATTGAATTTTTACTAGTCAGTTAATGTAATTTTTTTGGGTTAAAAAGATGTATACGATGATTTATTTATTAAAAAAATGTTCAGAAAATTAATCAATCGAAATAAAAAAGTTTAATGGTTCTTTTCATTAAAAAAAAATTTAATAATTTTTTAATTCAAAAATATAGTTCAAAATTTAATAATTTTTTCATTCAAAATGAAAAAATTTAATAATTTTTTCATTCACAAACATAATTTAGGAATTAAACCATTCAAAATGAAAAACTTCATTAATTGTTTTTCTAAGTTTTCTAATTTTTATCAATTAATGTATGTCTTATTTGGATTTGGTGAAAAAACCAAAGAAGTCAACGATTTTGACTTTTCAAGTAACGTTTCCATTTCTTTTTCTCCAACCTCTCCAATACGTCTCTCATGGTTATATCAAAATCCTAATTTTCTTAAAGGTAAAATTATATAAAAATAAATAAATAAATATAACAGTTTTATTAAGGAAACCAACGATTAATTGATACCAAAAAAGGAAATAAACAACGCTCAACAAGAATCAGACGAAAACCAATGACCAGAAAAAGGAAAAAAAAGGACGGAATCTTAAGAAGCAAGATAGCCTAAACCACATGGCATCCGAAACAGATTGATATTTGAATATTGAAGCAATCCAAGAAAGACCGAAACTGGATTTCACTGAAAAAATAAATAACGGGAATTTACACTGTAAAGACACAAATAATACTGAATTTCTAAAAAAAAAAGTCATAATTCAAAGAATCATTTGTGAGTTAATATTCTATATTATTTAATTTAATAACAAAACTAGTTGTGTACCCGCACAATGTGGCCGGAGTCGTGAATTTTAACGATTTTGAAGTTTCACTGGTTTTATTAGAGAAGATTTAACGATGATATAAGTTACACTCCGTCTTTACATATTAATACAATTTGAATAAATAAGAGTTATGGTTCCAATTACAGTCTATCGATGAAAAAAATTGTATGACAGTTTAAAATCCAGTATATTTAAAATTCAACATATTTAAACGACTCCACAAATGTGTTCGAGTTACACCAAGAGCAAAGAATCAAGAGATCGAGAGCGAGACCGAGAGTTCTAAAGCAATTGAGTGAGAGATGAATGAGAGAACTTTTAATAACTCATGGTGAATATCAGTTTGAATCTCAACTTGGGGGATGTGGAGAAGACATAGAGGTATGAGTAAAAAAAAAGGTAATAATATGCATTGATAACTTGTGCTATATGTTATTTTAATCATAGATTAAAATATTTTAAGACTGAATGCATAATGTAGTAGTACTTAATGCATTATGAGTTGTTTTTAGTATTTTTAAGACTTTGTGCATAAATGTATAGTATTTTGTGTATTAAAAATTATTTTTAAGACTTTTGATAAATTTTGTTTATAAGGTAGTATATAACAAAATTAATTATTAATTAAACATTAAGATATTCTTAATGAAAAGAAAAGTGAGTTAATATTCTATTTTTAAAGGATTTATAATGATTTTGGAAATTCCATTTACACCCCAAAACAGCCCAAGAGAATAAGGAATTGTTGGTTGACTTCCCTTGATTCATATTTACTTATAATATTTTATTCATAAAAAAAAATAAAAGTCAACAATTTTGACTTTGAAAAATATGTATAGAAGTAATCTTCCACCGCAACCTCTCCAATAACTGACTTTCAACCAAATACTTTTATACCCAACTTCCCCATACCAAACATTCCTAATTTTAAAATTTTTTAATTCTTTTATTTGATATTTTCTTCAATTTCAACTAAAAAGTTGAAATATATGTTAAAAAATAATATTAAATTAATTGTAACGAAAATTGATATCGACGCGTTTATGTCTAAAAACAATATGAAACAACCAATTTTGACCGTATTTTTTTGAATAGAATATTGACTTCAATATTAATGTCTTTTCTTTGTGTACGAATTACGTAACAAAGTCAGAGCATCTTCAACAACTATATTAAAATAAATATTTTAGAGATATTTTTTTCTTCAGCAAATGGTAAATGGAGCTATTTGTTGTCACATGATGGAAGAAATGCACATATGAATTCATATTATTTTGTGTGTGCATCATTACGAGTGTGAGATAAGTCCACATGATGCAGAAAGACAGTGGTGCAGTTGAGCTCAGATTGGCTTCATTCAAACTGCCATTTCCCCTCTCCTCTTCAAATATGTCTCCAACTCCATCTTCTCTGAATCATTTCCCTCCATCTTCAAACACACCCATGCTCTTGATTCTCTCATACTCCGAGGAATTCAATTCTTTCCCTCTTTCAACCTTCAATTTCTACTAGTTGTTGTCATTATTCCAATGCAATTACTCAACCTCTGATCAGATCTAACCAGATTTCTTTTGTGGGTTTTGGGTTTCTGGTGTTTTGAAGCTCGGAGGTCTCACAGATTCAGCAATGGTGGCCGAGCCTTGGTTATTGAGGATGGGGAGTCAGATGAGTTCGAATCTCAAGCACGCTCTCCTCTTGGAATCATCTTCCAAACCATCCGCTAAGAACAAGCAAGAAATTCGCAATAAAACCCCGGAAACAATCGGAATCCTCTCGTTTGAGGTTGCGAATGTGATGTCTAAAACGGTACACCTCTACAAATCCCTAACCAATTCCGAGATCTCCAAATTGAAAAACGAGATTCTCAAATCTGACGGCGTCAAAGCCCTAGTTTCCTCCGACGAGACCTACCTTCTAGACCTCGCGCTTTCGGAAAAGCTCGACGACTTGAGCTTCATCGCCGGCGTCGTTTCCAGGCTCGGGAAGAAGTGTACAGTCCCACAACTCCAAGGGTTTCAGCATGTTTACGGTGATATAGCCAGTGGAGCAATTGATGTGGGGGAACTAGGGTTTCTAGTGAAGGATATGGACGCAATGGTGCGAAAAATGGAGCGCTATGTTAATTCGACAGCTAGCCTCTACAGCGAAATGGAGGTTTTGAATGATTTGGAGGTTGCGACGAGCAAATTCCAGCAGAATCAACACGAAGAAAGCCGGAAAGTTTTCGAGCAGAAAGTGATTTGGCAGAAGCAAGATGTGAGGCATCTCAAGGATGTTTCCCTCTGGAATCAAACTTATGACAAAATCGTGGAGATGCTAGCAAGAACAGTATGTACCCTTTATGCTCGAATTTGTTTCGTTTTCGATGATACAATTTCAAGAAGAGAGATGTTCTCCAATAGTTCTGTTTCGATTTCGGGTACAAATTTAAATTCCTGTAGAAGTTTAGCTCAAAATTCATGTCAAATTGATGCTGGTAGTGCAAAATCTGGTGGTGGTTTTAGTAATTCAGGGTTTATAGAGAAGAGGGTAGTTAGGGTTAGGCCTCCAATTGGATCAAGAAAGGGGGAATTATCTCTGTTTAAAGCAGAAGACTTTAATTTTGCTTGTGGGTTGGGACCAGGGAGATTGTTCATGGAATGCCTAAATATCAACAGTTCTGTTTCGAAGATGAATGATTATGATGATGGGTCTGTTCGAAAAGGTGATGATCGAAGCAGTCAGATTTCTGGTTCTTGTAGTATCTCAAGTAGTGTAAGGAGAGAGATGCCAAATCATTCTGGTTTTCAGAGTCGGATTCCGATGATTGGAGAACAAAAACGGTTTAAATGCAATGTGATGAGCACCTCCAGAACCGCTCCAAAAAGCCGACTAATGGTTCAAGCTCCTCCCAACACCATTGGAGGCTCGGCTTTAGCATTGCATTATGCTAACGTTATAATCGTGATTGAGAAATTGCTTCAATACCCACATTTAGTTGGTGAAGAAGCTAGAGATGATTTGTATCAAATGTTACCAACGAGCTTGCGATTGGCTTTAAAGATGAGCTTGAAGTCTTACGTGAAAGATTTGGCAATATATGACGCCCCTCTTGCCCATGATTGGAAAGATAGGCTCGATGAGATTCTGGCGTGGCTTGCGCCTTTGGCACACAACATGATTCGGTGGCAAAATGAAAGGAATTTTGAGCAACAACAAATCGTTTCAAGAACCAACGTCCTTCTTTTGCAAACATTGTATTTTGCCGATAGAAGAAAGACAGAAACAGCCATATGCGAGCTTCTTGTGGGGTTGAATTATATATGTCGCTATGAACATCAACAAAACGCCTTATTGGATTGTGCAAGCAGTTTCGACTTCGATGACTGCTTGGAGTGGCAAACACAATACTGATGTTGGATTTGTGACGGTGAGTTTTTCTGTTTCTCTGAATTCATTGCTTCCAAAACTGTTTGATTTATAAGATAGGTGAGATACAAGTAGCCCAAGATGATGTGAATACGGGAGTTTTTGGCTTTCTAGAAATTTATAATCATTGTATGGATCGAGTTGTTTTATGTACTTTATTGCAAGGCGTATGTCTTCTTCGCCTTTGAAGTACATAATTTAACTTGATAGACAATTGACCTTCTTCAAATGTGCAATGTATTCCAGTGTTTCCCGGTTAATTTCTAGTGTTCGCTGTGTTAAAGCTTTCAAATTTGATCGAATCCCATATGCTTCATCCAGTTTCTTGCTTGTTATCATGTTATGTGTATGTATTGTTTTGATTCTCTAGGTTTCATGGTGTATAGAAACATGAACCTTTATAGCTTGTAGTTGACTAGATGTAGAGATATTTGGTGGGCATCCTAGTTCTTGATTCCTTAATTTGGTTTCTTTACTCATTTTGTTGGATTAGATTAGACATGTAATCATGGAAAGATGGTATGTTGTTAAAATGATGACAGATATGGTGTGGATCTATATATATCATTGAATTTTGTAACATGCTAAGCCTGCATCATTCTGGACCATATCATGCTACTTTCAAGAACCTCTTTCAACTACTACTTGAATCTTTTTGCCAAAAAAGATAATAGCTACTTGAAACATTGATTGTACTTGACAACCACACCAATGGATGCTAGGACTCGAGGTTTTAGTTGATGGGAGTGGTGGGGCCACCATGGAAACGTCCGCACACTTTTCACAAAGCAGGGGTTTTTATGGACACAACCACTCTACCCTCTGCTCTGTAGGTAGATGTCATGTCTGCATATATCTTACCCTTCCCAGGTCCACCTCAAAGTGAGATATATTGGGCTTGTTTTAGTTTTGGTTTGGAATGATGGGGCCACAGAAACAATCGTTTTACCCTTTGGATAGAAGACAGATATGTGTACATCCTTCTTTAGACCTCACTTTTGAATGAGATATACTGAGTTTGTTTATTTTGGTTTAAAATGTGGGGTCTGCCCCTGCAAAATGGATCAACTTTTAGTTGCTGGTAATCTTGTGGTAGTAGTGGTTTAGTTGAAAAGAAAAAGGTTAAAAAGTAGCTGAAGCAAACAGCTTTAAAGCTTTATAGAAACTAACTGAACCCATGCTGAGATCATTGTGATCCTTCTAAATTCCCATTGAAATGAAAATGTGATTATAAATCTGATTGATAGAAAGGAAGGTGGACCCAACAATGGCCTCATTTAAATGTGAAAATTGCATCATGGGGGCATGCTTTCTTACTTTTCCATATGTGTTCATTAATATATGTTATATCTATCAAACCAGATGGGAATGCACAAGTGAATACTTATTAATATATGTTATATCTATCAAACCAGATGGGAATGCACAAGTGAATACTTATATATCCCAACAAAAATGTCAAACAAACTCATATTAGCTTTAGAATCTCAAACTGTCGTTTTGGAGATTTTACTGAAGATGCCCTAATGTGCGTTTGAAACATATATCAAAATTGGTCTAATTGTATCACCTTAAATTCACCTTCACTAAAAATCCCGATTCATATTACAATCAAATTTCAAAATGTTTTTACATATATGAAAATGTTGGATCCTAATATTTTTTAGCACCAACTATAGTCACAAACAATTTATCTATGTATAAAATAATTATTATTATCAGAAAACAACCAAAAAAGTCCCTGAAAGAGCCAACTGTCTAATGTAGTTTGAGTTCTCTGCTGATTGCCTAGATGAGTAGTTTTGCTAGAAATGCCAGCCACTTACGAATTGCATGGTTATCGAGTTCAACCACTCATGGCCTATAGCTCAAGTCCTTCGTGACGGTCACACAGTTATCAAATTCAACCACCACGGTCTATAGTTCAAGTTACCTATTACGCCTGTCGTTTTTTGCAAGAATATAGGAACAATAGTCCTACTCCAAACCATCAACTCACTCCTATGACTATGGATCCATTGTGTTACAGTTTGAAATTACACGACACTAATTGAATGACTAACACGTCCAAAACGTGTAATATATCAAATAAATATGTCATAACTGCATATAACTCAAAAGTCTGGATATGGAGCAAATAAAGTCGGATAAGTGTCTCGAAGGCTCATTAGAGTCAAAACGGAAAAAAAAAAATCAACAACCTGATGACTATGTAATAAAAGTTATCAAAAGCAATAAAATGTAATTTAACAGATGTTTATGCAAATACATGCTCCAAAGAGATGATTAACTCAAAACATATCATTGGTTGAAACAAATTATTTTCCAATTAAAACATATAATTTATATTTTCAAAATGTCCCATAACACAAATATGTATTTCCCCCTAAATATACAAAAATGCATTTATCACCAAATATTCCCCATTTACAAAATAAATCACCAAAAGACCCCACAATTAGGATTTATTTATCAAGGTGTCCAAAAATCCCAAAAGACAGGTATTTTGTAAGGTTTATAAAAATCAGTTATATCAAATATGCATAACTCATCAAATAACCCACACATTTGATAAATATTAAGTAAAACACATTAATACATCTAAATTGACATTTTTGAGATATACAAAGTTTTCACAAAGCAACTTGAACTCACCTTGCTAGGTTGGGTTAAACTTAGGTTTTAAACTAAAATCTTTAGTTTATAAAACGAAGACTTAAGGTCCAACAAGCAAGAACTCTTCTAAAAGCTTCCTCGAAATCACCACCTAAGTCTAGAGATGCATCAAAATCAACCATACTGTCATATCCAGAGCAAAACCCAAATTTAGATCTCAAAATATCCAAAAATCTAACCTCCTCAAGAATTGAAGGTTTAAGTTACATGTTTTGAAATCCTAAAGCTATCTTCTCCAAGATGCTCCAAAAAGCTCCCAAAGTTCGGCCCTAAGATTCCAAAATCACCCAAAGTAGAGAGAAGTGGAAGGTATGAGAGGAAATGAGAAAAACTCTAGCAGAAATTGAGTTAAAACTGATCTAGGCGTGCGAGGCTACCTCTGGGGCCACTCAAGTCGCATCAGAAAGTTACCCGAGCGTTTTCCAGGTCACTCGGTTAGCCGCCCAACCATTCTTGGACCGTCTTAATCGTTCTTTGTCTGTTCTTGATCGTTTCTCCACCGTTTTCTCGGTCATTCTCCCAACCGTTTTTTCTGACTGTCCTCTAGACTGTGTTCAACTATGAAACCATTGGTCTTTTTATATTAATTTTTTGATTATATGGTGTTGGCATCCATTGCAAGCATCAAATATGATTTGTTGGATAACTCACCCAAAATATATATATTGGTTGGTTCTTTATTTCTAAAGCTATAATTACTAAATTTAATACAATGATCCTGCATTTAACTTGTACTCAATGTAAAAAACTTGATCCATTGGGCCTGATAACAGGGTTGGGTTTGGCCCTTTTCTTATATTTGATTTTTTAGTTATAATCAGTTAATTACCAAATACAAATATAGAGTAAATTATGGATTTGATTACGAAGGTTCTTGATTTATTTTTCATTTTGTTCTTACAATTTATTATTATAGAAAGAGAAAACCATATTTTCGGCATGTTTTGGTCATTGCCACCAACCATCGTTGTAATCCGTAATTATTTCAAAAACGAAACTTGAGTCATTATTTGAAAATTGTCAAACCGTAGGTATTGGATTGATATTGCATTACTATTATTTGAACCCAACCCAACCCAACCTGATGAACCCAATATTCTTTTATTTATTGGATTTAATATGATTGTTGAGTTTCTATTAATATGTACATTAAACAACTACACTATCATGTATGCTCTTCATATACACATATTTTCAATCTATTCAAATCTTTATATAACTCATTCGTATATATGTTTAGTAATTATGAATATATATATATATATATATATATGTAAATTGAGAAAATTAACCGAATGTGATATACGTAAGAAATATGGATAAGTTGTATCAAATGGTTGATGATGAAAAAGAAATTATCAGTAGAGAAATAACATATTCTAAGTTAGAAAAATATTTTAATGTACCAAAGTATCAACCCGACCAACCCGTACGGGTTGGATTGCACTTTGGTTCAGGTTGGGTTGTGTTAAGATTTTTCAAACCGCAAGCATTGTGTTGGGTTGTTCAACTGTATTCAACCCGATCAACCCAACCCATGAGCACCCATAATTATAACACATAAATCATAGGAACAACGCTTGTAATGATATATATATATATATATATATATGTGTGTGTGTGTGTGTGTGTGTATGTATATGTATGTATACATGTATATATATGTGTGTGTATATACACACACACACACACGAAGGATCATGCGTAAATGAGAGTTAAAGTGAAAAACGTAAGAAATGATCTGGACCCTTGATCAACTTTAATCTCAAAACCACCCATAAATGGCGCTTGATACGTGATTGATCCGGTGCATCTCATTATAATGTGGATCTAAGGTGAAGATCTCACTTTCTTTCTCACAAGAATCCAACCCTATATATATATATATATATATATATATATATATATATATATATAGGGAAAAGTTCAAACGAGAACTCCTGTGATTTACGAAAATGCGAGAACAACTCAATAACCACATATTGTGATAAAAAATAAAATTAAAAGATTTTCAAAATTAAACTTAAAATTTAAAAAGATTCAAAAAAAATTAAAATTAAAAGGGTAATAATGGAAATGATATATTATCTAGAAAACGGTTAAAATCTTTTAAACTTATCATTAAATACAATCAAAATCTTTTAAATTTATCATTATCATCTACAAAACGGTTACGATTACAAGCCTAACTTCAAATCGCAAGAACTACGGACGGCGACGGTGTTGATCGACGGTGACCAACCAAGAACACGCAACCGTAATCGACCAAGAACCCTAATCGAGAAGTCATTGCATGCAACAAGCGGACAAATTCAAGGTATCTTTCAAAATTACTCGTTTTGAATAAGTTTTTAATCGATTAGTTGTGATACTCATGTAATATCAAGACACAATTTGGGAATGTCTATTATCACATTTATCACACCATTATCACATCTATCACACCATTATCATAGCTCCTGTGATCACTGGTAAGTCGATGCCATCAACATTTTGGGTGTCAAAAGCAGTTGTTGTTTATCACATGGGATGTTTATCACATGTGATAAACATCCAAAATTCTCACTTRCATAGATATCACAATTATAATCATTGATTTGGTGTTACAAGTTGAAGGTGAAATTAACCATCTTGATTACAAAAATAGCTGTCATTTTCCACTTGCTGATTTACATTATTTACTAGCATCAATCATATGTCTATTATCACATCTATCACACCATTATCACAGCTCCTGTGATCAATGGTAAGTCGATGCCATCAACATTTTGGGTGTCAAAAGCAGTTGTTGTTGCATCATTTACATAAATTTAATGGAAAACAAACCAAACAGTATCCACATACATATAAACATCCGGTTTATCACATGTGATAAAACATCAAACTTTTCAATTTAAAAAGTACAGTAAATCTATGAGCGAACGAAAAAAATGGGATGTTTATCACATGTGATAAACATCAAAATTCTCAATTCCAACAGTAGAATAACATAAAACTCAAATCAACATATACCAAAAACAATAAATGGGCAAAAAATGTTTACATTCACAAGTCCTTCTACTTTTTATCACATGTGATAAAAATCCCAAAAAACCATTCATGAAAATTGATGACATATTTTAATGTTATCACATCGTACCTTCYTCGTCGTTATCAGAACTACTTTCAAAAAAGTTGTCTTCAAGAAAACAATCTTGAGAAAAGCCCATAGAATCGTCGTTCGAATAACTTGATCCTGAACAAACTTCCTTACCAACAACATGCAAGTCGTCCATTTTAGATAGACAAAAATATGGACACTACCGAAATGAAGAAAAGATGTTAACCCATCGACTATGTGCAGATTATGATGAACGAGAAGGATAATACACATGAATGAAGGAGAAGCATGAATGAAGGAGAAGAAGAAAACTAACAGACGTGGAAACGTGAAAGGAAAAACATGATTAATTAAAATAAAATAAAAATTATAAAAATTACTTAATTACATTACTGCCCTTATTAAATTATTTATATATAATAAAAGTTAATTTATTAATTAAAAAAGTTTGAGGTTATTGGGTTGTCCGCGTTCTCGTAAATCAAAGAATATATATATATATATATATATAACTTTTTGTTAGGTTCAAAATTTTAAGAATAAGAGAAATAATCTCAACCACTATCTTGAAATTTTTATTCTCAACCACTATCTTGAAATTTTTATTTCCAAGTTTTTTATACTAATTAAGATAACTATATTAAAAAAAAAACAAATATCGTCATTTTAAAATCGAAAATCAATAAAAACAACAAAAATTTGAGCGAAACAAATTAAACAAAAATAATAATCACTTTATTATCTTTAATTTGACATTCATTTTAATATATTTTTCCATCTGTTTTTTCTTTATTCTCCGTTTATTTTTTTTTCCGGGGCTCTCACTACATCTTTTCAACAAATATACATGAAATAATAAAATAAGATCCAAAAAAAGGCTATAAAGCCATGATAATAAATTCCAAAATATTTTCTTCATGATTTTTTTTTCTTCTGAAATACTATTATTTAAGATATCAATTTTACATATGTTACGTTTGTTATTAAAAAATACTCGTGAAACTTTTTGCTGGTTCATTGTGTGAAACGAAAAATTCACGTTAAAAAGTTTCACATTTTAAAACAAATATCTATGAAATTAATATACTACGAAACACGTATACATGAAACAACATCTTAAATCCTATCCTTAGATAAAAAAAATCATATGAAACAACACGTTGATATCGGTTCTCATGGGTTTACAATGTTTTTATGGCTCTCACAAGATGCGTCTTATATAGAGGTCGATTAAAATGAAAACCATAAATATTTTAAAAACCATGAAAACTAATATATTTATTGATATATATATATATATATATTTTGATATAAAATATATTATAATAATATATATGAATCAATGAATATATATTAATCACAAAGTTTTCAAAATATTTACACACTAAAGATTAATTTATGAAATTTTGGTTCAATTTATGACGGTTTTGATCTGATTTTTTAAATCCTAAATTAATTGTAGGTACCTTTATGTATCTGGTCACATCTGAGCACAATCATAAACAATCTATTTATTTTCAGATCCATTTAACTAAAATTATTGATTGAAAAACATGTTTTCATATGTCTAATTAAAATCCAATCGTAAACGATGGATGATTTATACTTATTGTATTTGTTTTTTTTTTTCTGGTGCCAATAACGTGACATATATCTTTATTTTAAGCAGTTTACGTTGCAAAAATTTGAATGTCAATTATTTAAAATACAAATAAAAGATTCACTACATGCACTTATGGAATATGTACAGAGGTTTTCAGAACATGTTGAAAAAATTGAAGATTCTGAAAAATAACTGATACCCAAAATTCATGTCATGTTTAAGAATATTTTTTTGAAGTTATAATTTAAATCAGATACCTTTTTGTGAGAATTTCATTTATTTTTATTGAAACAACGCATCCGACAATGAAATTGAAATTTCAAGCACAATAATATACATCTTTTTTCCTGCTTTTCCATTTCGGGTTTTTAAAAATAGATCGTGTTGGTATGCACATAATACATATTAATAGTTTTTTCTTCAAAATCTACAATAACAAGTGTTTTTTAAATATAATATATATATATATATAGATATATATGTACACAAACACATATACAGGAGACAGTTCAGATGAGAACCATACAAAATTTAAAAACCGTAAAAATCTGTATATATTTGTTGATGTATATACCGGTAAGTATATATTGTTATATGTATCTTTTCTTTTTATTAAAAGTATATAATATTTATATACGATAAATAGAACAAATAAACTCACACACCCTTCTCATATTTGGTGAAGTTTGAACCCTTAACTTTTTTAAAAGATCAATGACTCACATACCACTACGATAAATACCATTTAATTTGATTTACACGTATGTATTTATAGAAGCACATGTTTGTTTTGAATGCATTGATGGTAAAATACCTAAGACTTCACCAACAACGAAAGCATTGGTTTGTACAATCAACATCCAATAAAAATGACAATAAATATATAAATAAAAAATAAAAAAAGAAAAGAAAATGTGGGGTCCAGATGTGAGGTAACATTGAAACATATGCAAGACTTCACCAAATTCATGCATGCTTCCCTTCTCTTTCCTTTTCATCCAAACACATCATGTTATCTCCCATTCATATCGCCCTCCTTAACCACATGTCCTTTTCAACACTTCTTTCTCTTTCTCTTTCTCTTTCTTCACAATTTCAATATTATAACACATTATTTAAATACTGCCTTTTTTATTTAAATTTTGACTTTTAGTTATCCATTGGAGAATCGTTGAAGCAAAATTAAAAACTTGTTCGAAATCCTCAAAATCTCCACTTTGGAGAATCGTTCGAGATATATCCTCGGTTCTTCATCTACGTCACGTAATACAAAATTACATATTGTGTTTATCATGTATACAAAAAAAATATTAACTGTATCAGCCAAAAACCGATCAAATTTTTTTTGTTAACCGTAGGTGTCCAGACTAGTTTGCATACATCTTAACTAATTACAGGATCCCTAAAAACGTCTTTGCGAAACTCGAACCGATGAACTCAGATCCCGAAATGATTAAACTTCAACATCTATGAACTTATTATTTCATATTTCAAAGATTTCTTCCATGGAATAGCATTCCTCCATCTTTACACTATACATACATATTACTACTATAATTCCAACAATTATATATATATATATATATATATATATATAAATCCTCTATTTTCAGTTAGATATGTTAGTTTATCAATAGATGCTTTTGACCACCTTCTTCAGTTTTGACTTTGACTCTTTGACTTTTAAGAGACCTTGGTGGCTTGAATCAAGACTCTCCTTAATTCATCAGCAATCCCCTGCAAAAGAACTGGTTTCTGAATAACTCCATTCATCCCAACCTGTAAACATCTTTCCCACAATTCTTCATCAACATTTGCAGTTAAAGCAATAATCACTGGCCAATTTCGACTCCTGAACTTTCGGATCCTCGATGCAACTTCGAACCCGTCTAAATCGGGCATTTGCAGATCCAACATCAAGATTTGGTAAGCGGAAACCGGTGTGTTAAGAGCCGTGAGACAGTCGAACCCAGAGGTCACGGTTGTGACCACACATCCGAGTTTCTCAAGTAGCTTACGAGTTACGGCCCCGTTTACATCATCTTCGTCTGCTAAAAGGACTTGAAGACCTCTAAACATCGTGTTCGATTGCGAATGGTGGTCCGAGGATTCCCCGGTTTCGGACACGGCGACCATGATTGAAGGCCGGAGCTGAAATCGGAGAACGAGCGACATGCTTTGATCGAACACGATTGGATTCGGGACTACCCAGATGTTCCCTTGCATCATCTGCCCATAAACCATCATCAATTCAAAGATTTTCTTTAAAAAAAGATAAATGTATCAGTTTGCCATAAGAATCTTTTTTCTCCCCAAAGGTTTTTAGCCCAGTGACATCTGGGTACCGAGACCCCCTAGAAGTTAACGGTTCAAATCTCACTAACGATATAAAATCGTGTTAGTATTTATTGTATTTTATATATGTTATCGGTCAAAATAGCTGTAAAATAGAAAATTTTAGAACTTTGTTGCCAAATACAATAAAAATTCAGAAAATCACTGTGAAAACCAACCTGAACCAACTTTCTGCACATACTGAAGCTCAAACTTTCCTCCGCCACCACTCTACGGCTTCTCTGATCACCGGAACACCGCTCCAACACCGAGAAACCGTCGTTTACACCGATTTCAAACTTAACAACAACATAACCATCGGTTGAATTTGACCTCCATGTCCGCCATTGTTGATCATTCCTTCCATGGCTTTCACTTTCTTTAAGAATCTTTAAAGTTAAACATCCACCTCCATTTCCCCAGCTCAAAAGATTTCCAACCATATGCAAGATCACCTGAAGAACTCTTCTTTCATCTCCCATAACATTATCAGGTAAAAATTTATCAAAATCAATCTCGAATTTGTAACCTTTATAAACACACAAACATTTGGCAACACAAGCTGCTTCTTTGATCATGGAATGAAGTCGAAAAGATCTCATCTCCAATGGGAACTTCAATTTCCCGTTATCTTTCGATGAATCATCCATTACATCATTGATTAACATCGAAAGAACGTTGCTTGTTTTGACCATCGTGTCGATAAGAATACGTTGTTGACCATTCGGACTATCATCTTGTAATATCGAAAGCAAACCCATGATTGAATGGATTGGTTTTTTCAAACCCTTGCTCATAACTGTTTGAAACATGGTTCGAGCTTGGCTGGCTCGCATTGCGTCGTGTTTAGCCTGCTGTAAAGCTTGGTTTTGTGCGACTAATTTGTCTCTCATGAGCCGAGATTCTTCAAGAACCGCAGCGTGGGAAAGTGCCACGGCTACTTGGTCTGCAACCACTTTTACTATCTCGAGCTCAGATTTGGTCCACGATCTAACCGGTCCACCAGGAAGAACCAAAACCAGTATTGCGTAACAAGCCTGGATCATCTCAGGGGTTCCACCCTTGAAGTCCGCGACTCTAAGCATCGGCATTCTGATTGCAGCCACAGCTCCCGGTGAACCAGACCGTCCACCGCTTAGAACCGCGAGCCTTGATTCCGGATCCAACAACTTCACCACTTCGCTTCTTTTGATTTCTTGAACATCMGRATCWTKAATCGGGAYRKAGAAAYYAYRAMTTKYCRRAGRTTYWCCSCCTTTTAACTGATGGGTMAGATTCATMMYWRTTTTWGCCTCATCCGGCATCCAAATCGCACAATTCTGCAAATCCAACGTCTCAGAAAGCTTATCAAGAGTCGTGTAAAGAATCGTGTGGCGATCAAGAGACTTCCGAATCTCTTGGGTCAGCATTCTAACATGCCAACCAGCTTCTTTCTGTTTCTTGATCATACCCATTTCTCTTCCAAGATCCCAAAACTTCTTTTTCAACATAAATTCTCGAACTTTAACTTTCAAAAGCAAAGGGATGAGAGTGATTAAGGTTATGGCGGTCGCAAATGAAACCAATGCTGTTAGAAACTTGAAAATGGTGAGAGCCAACATTAGCTGAAAAGGGTGGGCTTCATAAGTCCAGCCATTGAGTAAATGAGTCATTCCACAAAGAACAATGAAGGAGATGAATTGAAAGAGAACCCATTTAAAAGGGACATTTGAACAGCTAATGAAGTAAAGAAGTTCGATTGGGATCGAAAAATAAGCAACTGCGATCAAGAAATCACTCACTCTTTGTGTTTCCATGATGTTTCTGTACCCAAAGAAACCTTCAACTTCGCAATTACAACTCGAGAATCCATTATCGGATGCAGAAACACAAAGGGATAACAACAAAATTAATGCGAAAGATGTTAATGTTTTCGACATTAGATTCCTCAAACTGATTCTTCAATCCTTTTGTTGCGTAGTTGATCAAAATAAGGTACGAGAATCGTCAATACTGTCTCTTAATATTGGAATCAAGATCCGCATCCTGTACATCCAACAATTTGAAGAGAAATCAGAAAAAAAATGTAAGGAATTAATTAATCAGAAGGTAAATTGACAGAAGAATCTCCAGAAACCAAAGCCCTTTTGGAAAATTAGAAAATATTGTCGATAAAATAAACAAAACCAAAAATCAAACAGTTGGTGTGCTCAATCATCTCCCCTGTTCTTCGTAAAGTTCAACAGTTTCCAATAGATAAAACAGTTCTAAATTGCTTGGATTTCCTCTAAATTCTGCACTAAATCCGAAGAATTTTTTTACAAAACCAAGATTTCCAAGCAGATTGAACACAAGAAACAAGAAATTACTCAAAATCTCAAAACCCCACAAACCATCGATTCGAAAAGGAAGCAGAAATCAAATAATGTAGGCAAAAAATATGAGCTGTACCTTACAAAACCACATCCATCAATGCAACCCAAATTTTCTTCCCTTGGGATCACAACATCAATTACGGCAAACAAAAACCCTTGTAATTTCAAAATTCACGAACATTTCAAAGACGAAATCGGACTCTATCTCTCTAACTCTCACTTACCCATCAATCAACTTGATCGAAGTATGAACAATTTTCAGAACAACCTCTGCATGACCCAATTACTGGAAATAAATAGATAAAACCCAAGATTTATCAATTTTGTTTTCTCTGCAAGTATACACGAAACTCTCGAAGAGAATAAATGTACAGATGCATGCACCCACATCAATATTTTTTCCTACCCCTACTACCACTTCAAAACCGAAGTTTCGCAAGGGGGGAAAAAGCGTCAATCGAGAGATGGAAAGAGACGCGTCTTCGATGGATTTGTCCGCGCCGTTGTTTTGGTTTTAGGGGAAAGAGAAATCGAAAACCAAAGGATCAAGAAAAAGAAATTATTTTTAATTATTATATATTTAATTAGATTTATACAATTATTAATTAAATAATAAAAATTATTTAAATAATAAAATTAAAAAAATAGGGAAAAAGGAATACTATATAGCAAACTCCATGTGATTTATGGTTATAAGTGGACCAATGATTACTTGTGAGTTGTGGAGTTAAAAATTCTGTAGAGATTTTAAAAATGACAAATAAATAATATATATTTTTTTATTTATAAAAAAATTACATTTAACATTTTATATTTAAAGGGTAATTTTGTAACTTTACCCATCAAATTTTGCAAGATTGTGGCCATAATGGTATTTCTAGTACTTAAAAGTTGGCCTACCTAACTTTTTTTTCCTAATTTAAAATTTGTATTAATTAAATAATATATATTTTTAATATTTAATATGGTTAGGGGACATACTAAAACCAATTTTCTTAAGTCTTAAAGTAATTGGATTTTTCCATAATTAGAAAGTAATTATTATGCTTTCTAAAACTAAAGAATTGATTTAATTTGTTCAATATACATATATTTGGTAAAGTATGTCTACTATGTTAGAGTAAATTACGGATTTGGTCCTGGTTTTGTAATCATCTTTGTTTAGGCCTCATGGGCCATTTAGCAAACATTTATTCGGGTAAACGATTGTCAAGTTACATTACTTTAACGGATTAATATGACAAGGACTAAAAATCTTACCCGGTAAGAGCGAGACATGGAACAAGAGTCTTACCGGGTAAGTGAAGGTGACGACTCTTACCACGGTAAGAGTTTATCGGGTAAATTATTGCATATTGTGTCGTTTTGGTGGACTAAAATCTTACCCGGTAAGTAAGTAATAGCGTTGAACTTTACCGATAATCACTTGTCCGATAGATTTTTGGTAAACAACCCCTTAATTTTCTTTTTATTCAAAAAGATCCCTACATCGTATGCATTTTTGTATGTTCTGGTCATTGCCCGTAAAGATAATTAAAAAACCCCGTTAAACGAGGGGTATTTTTGGATTTCAATGAATCATCTTTTTCTTGCACATTTCCACTAATCCTTATTTGGCTGATTGCTCGAAAAACCTTAAGGGCGCGTTTGGTTTGAGGGATTTGGATTTGAAATCCATTCCCATCCCTGTTTGGTTTGCTAACAGATCAGGATTTCAAATCCCGTGTTGAACTTAAAATCCGGTAAACAAGGGATTTTGAAATCCATAGTAAATGGGCTGGATTTCAAATCCGGGCGACATCTCCTCTTCGACTTCTTCGACTCTTTCAATCTTCATGCCCCCATCTCCATATCCAGAACTCTCGTTTCAATCTTCATGCCCTTCGTCGCCGTTCGTCGCCCTCTCCCTTCGTCGCCGTTCGTCTCCCTCTCCCTTCATCGCCGTTCGTCGCCCTCTCCCTTCGTCGCCGTTCGTCTCCCTCTCCCTTCGTCTTCTCCGTCGCCCACTGCCTTCTCCCATCACTCAACAGGTAAATCCTTTTTCCCCTAATTTGCTTCCTACAGATTAGGTTAAATATACAGATTAGGTTCAATATACAGATTAGGTTGAGGGATTAGGTTGACAGATTAGGTTCGATAATTTTGCTGTAGTTCTCGATAATTGTCAATTGAGTAAGGAGACCCAATACTACAAATCTTACAAACCAAACAGAGGATGAATTTTAAATCCAATCCATTCCAAATCCCATGGAATCCAAATCCCTCATGGGAATCCAAATCCCTCAAAAACATTCCTACAAACCAAACGCACCCTAATAGTTTTTTCCTTCATTCATCTCCTTCTGACTCTCTTGATTACTTCATTTTCATGACGACATGAGTTCTCCTTGTATGTCAAAGTTTTGTATTTTATTTATTTTACGTCTAGTTTATATGAATTATTAATATTTCTTGCTATCAGTTTTATTTTATAGTAATAAAACAAAATTTATTTAACAAATATTCGTATTTATTGAGGGTCTTTTTTATGTACGTCATGGGCGTATAAAATAGCATAAACATGTGTTGCTTCTCTTGAAACATCTCCTTTGAAAACTCGTGTAATCATGATTCTCCATAGATTGTATGTCGTTGTCTGTAGAAATGTTTGCCATATACCTTTCGAAGAAACTGCGACCTGATTGCCTCCATCGAACACGATCATATCCGATACTGAATTTGGAATACTGCAGGTGATGTTGTACCACTTAAAAGATATTTTCCCACAACACTTTTGCATGATTGCAACCTAATGAACAATGATCCATCATCTCGATTGTACCGTAACAAACCAAACATAAAATCGAATTGAGGTCAATTCCTTTGTCATTTAAACTCTTGAAACATTGGAATCCTTGTCAGCAAGGTCTTCCGTATAAAAATATTGATTTTTCTACGCGTAATCTTGTTCCATAACGTTAGGGTTTCCGAGTTCGATGAAGATTAGAGTTTGTTGTCCACTATTTGCTTGAAAAAAGCCGCTTTAGAAGTTCCA
This sequence comes from Cynara cardunculus var. scolymus, assembly GCF_001531365.2. Taxonomy (NCBI): domain Eukaryota; kingdom Viridiplantae; phylum Streptophyta; class Magnoliopsida; order Asterales; family Asteraceae; genus Cynara; species Cynara cardunculus. Next base: position 16,980,236 of record NC_037543.1, read on the forward strand.
TCTTCAAGCATCTCTCACATCCCTAATTTGCCCACCGAGGAGGAAGCAAAACCCACCCCAAATACTTTAGTTCTGTCCCGATTTTGATGATGCTCACCCATTTATGACCATTTTTTATATGATGCGAATATATTTTCTTGACATCGGAAATTTTAAAGCATCCCATTTTGTTAAAGATTTTTTTTAAAAGTTAGACTATATTTTTTATCTGAACAATTTTAAAATAATGACTTGTTTGATAAAGACAAATTTATGAAAGTGTCATTTATGTACCAACACATTTTAATATTTGTATATGTAAACACCCTAATTTTAGTACAGATCCAATAATACAATCAACATTCCCGTATAATCTCAAATGTAACACAACGGAAAATTTAAAAAAAATGTTTAATAAGATTACATAAGTATAAAAAACGAAGAATTAAAGCCCAACCATTGATCTAAAAGTTAATTCCAATTCTGGATCATGTCTTGATCTCCACCTTGGTTCCTAAAACTTGAGTATCAAAACGTTCCTTGACTTAACAACCAGCTTATTCCTCGAATTGATCTGAATTGTGTTGTTTTTTCAACAAAAGACGATTCACCTTAAAAAGCGTATGAAACTCACTTGACGTCTATAGTCCTAGAATCTTGCTCACGAGACTAATTGAACCTGCTACCAATACTTGGATAACCAGATACTATAACATTATCCAATGCTACATTATTCAAACTTATTGAACTCCATTAAAATGGTTGCCCATGCCTAAATTTAAACACAATTATGACCATATGTCGCAAATGTCAAACTAATGCCCCAACTTCACCTTCGACAAATTTCGGTCTACGGATGAGTTTATCTCTGATTTCGAACCTTACACACTTAATTAGCTTGATTAAAGTTAATTAGGTAAACCACCAAATAGATCAACGTTCATCTTCAAGCTCAATTAGTAAGTTAAACCATTAAGGTTATTCTGAAATTAAATTGGTGACCGAATCAGAAGAATCAAAAGTCTAAGAACTAAGGCTGCCAATCTCGCAAAATGATTTAAAGTAAACATGCGGACGTTAAGGTCCGACCCGCACTCATTCCCCAACTATAAAGTCCATATCCTTCATGTTTTCTCTCTCAATCTTTGACGAACTAACATCCAAGGCACCACGAAGCGTCGTCTACTAGTAAGTTGAGATTGCACACATCCAGATTAATTCCGTGTTTAACTCAAACTACCATAATTATTAATTTCCTAATTTATCCGTTGATTTGTGGTTAATATTGGTTCTCACAGTTACCACAAACAACTCAGTTCTCCCTTGAATAGGCCCCTATATATATAGGGGTCTATTCAAGGGAGAACTGAGTTGTTTGTGGTAACTGTGAGAACCAATATTAACCACAAATCAACGGATAAATTAGGAAATTAATAAATTTGATAATGTTAAATTAAAATCTTAATGCAAGGATATTTGTGGTATTTTAAAACTCTCCTCTCTCCTCTCTTCTCTCTCCGGCCTCCGGCCACCGGGTGATACCACTATGATACCACTGTGATACCTAAAATATTGATTCTGTAAAGCAAAGATACATTGTGATACCTAATCATATATAAGATGCATAGTGATACCACTATGTTACATCTTCGATCGACCACACAAACGACATCAATGTGATACCCAAGCACATATATGATGCATTGTGATACACCCAAGCACATATATGATGCATTGTGATACCATTGTAGTATCACCGGAGGACGGTGGCCGGCGGACGGTGACCGGAGGATGGTGGCCGGCGGACGGTGACCGGAGGATGGTGGCCGGAGGACGGTGGCCGGAGAGAGAAGAGAGGAGGGAGGAAAGTT
>NC_037543.1:16983170-16989158 GCF_001531365.2 Cynara cardunculus var. scolymus
ATATTTACATGAAAAAGATATGTTTGGTCTTCCCAAAGTAGTTTGACACTTTGTTTGTTTCCTATTTTGAACCCAAATTCAAATTCAAAGTTCTTTTTTCTTTTGAAGTAAAATGAAATTTAAAGCAATAATATCAGAAAGGGTTTCAGATCTTGCATGCACCCCACCCCAACCCTTCAACTTTATATGAATCTAAAAACTCAACATGTGTGCAATTATTTTTCCTCGATCTTGCTAATGCACCATATTAACCTTCAACTTTATATATTAGTTGACTTGTAAAGTAACTACACAAACTCATGATTCAAGGCTAAACTAATGTTTCAAAATTGTGATTCACTCGCGCTGCATCGCACGAGTAGACCACTAATATATATATATATATATATATATATATGTGTGTGTGTGTGTGTGTATGTATATAATTATTTGAATAATGTCTTAAATAGAACTTTTTTTTAAAAACGTCCAAAAATGCATATGTGTTATTTGTTGTATACAAATTATCTATAAGAAATTATTTATTTTTATAAAGATTATCTAATACATTTAATTAAGGTATTTATTCATGATTTCTTATCTTGTAAGGTGTGATATGGTGTGATATGGTGCAAGACGCATCTTCACCGTTACAAAATGTCCTAAAGTGATATGTAAGGCGTGACTCAAGTCTTGAGGCTTGCCACGACGCACATTTTCTACAAGACGTGACCTTTTTTTTTTCCAAAAAAAGTTGTTTCTTTTATTTTCTTGTTTTTTAGCATTTGTGTTTTTACATATTTAACTTTTGATTTTACACTTTTATATATTTATATACTCACATCACTCAAAGTTTAACAAATTCATAAACTACATGTACTCACGATTAAAACGAAGCTGTAAAGTTACCTTTTTAAGTTCAATTTTGAATATTTAATCAAAGACTTTTGTATAATAATATAATAATCTATATGATTTTTCTTCTTCTAATATGAATCTAAGTTTTTTAATATCATTATCTGATTAACTAATATATAGAAAACACACACACACACACACATATATATATACACACACACACACACACACACACACACACACACACACACACATATATATATATATATATATGACATATACAAATTTGTCGCTGTATGTCAAGCCTTGAAAAACACTGCATGTTCACCGTAACGTATGAGGCTTGAGGCTTGACTTTGCCGCCACGTCATACCTCACGTCATTTTGTACCTTGGATTAACCACACTTATCGTCTACAACTTATCTACTAGCTATTATTACATTGCACCAAAATGAACAAGGGATTCAAGGTTCAAGGTTTGCTAAACATATCGGCAGATCAGGTTTTTAGGGTTGAGGATCTACATATTTGATTTCTTGGTTAGGTTTTTGCTTCTATATAATGATTGGATCGTGTATACAATTGATCTTTGTTCTTCTTTTGATTTTAATATGATTTGAGACAATGAACTCAATTTTCCAATGGTATACAATAACGTGTCTTCGATCATATATATCCAATATCTGATTTCTCATGTTCTCTTAAAATGTTGATTCTAAGATATCGAAGTGGAGATATGGTTCGGTGATATATTTTCTATGAAACTCTTAGAATGTGAAATTAGTGAAATCACATGGTCAACGTAGTTATGTTATGTTATTGTTATCAATAGATCTTACTGAAATAACAGCTTATTCGTTCTGCTTCTAGAATTATTTTGAATTATGATGTAATTGTATATTACTCTAACTTTTTTATGCTTTTCTTCTAAGTTGAATTCCAGTATCATTACAAATGCATTACAGTCCGATAACAAATAAGTAAATTCTAACATTGCGTATTATCTTTGTGGTAACTTTCTATCCTTATATCATTACTAATTAGATTAACCACGGTTCCGATGAGTAAATGAAAAGGAGGGGTTGGAGGTGATGGGGATTCAATCACGGTTCCAGTAATCAAAAGTGTGTTTGATCCGGGAAATTAGTTGTGAGACAAAATGAGTCGAGGATATGATGTATCTAAAACAATGTAAGTACATGATAATCATAATAGTTCATAACATAAATAACCATACTGATACTTATGTGGTTTAATTACTGATGTGATAATATATGTCAACAGAGAAATAACGGTGATCAGGATTACAAATAAATTTACAACCACAATAGAGTCACCGTATAACATAAAGTGGTCACACATTCCTCTTTTGTTTAAGTTGGCAAAACCTTTTGCCAAATAATTCATTAAAATCCAAGATCTTATGGTAATAAAATCAGTTTTATAGGAAGTTATATTATATTTAAATATTATAATACCTTAATAAGATTTATAGGACGAAACAAATATGTGTACTACATAAACATGTTGCAATAAGTTGATATGTAGAACACTTTTTCGACGTCCTAGCAAATTTTTTAGAGAGATTTAAATAGAACTTTTTATTAGTTTTTTTTTCCGGAAGGGTGTCCCATGCTATGTCTAGATTAATCCTGACAAAATTTTTACTGCAAGAAATCAGTTCTGACAAACTCAGTAACCATAATTGTTGTGTATGTCTGGAATCTAACAAAGGACAGATGGCAGAATCCACCGTATCCCCAAGGACCTCAACAACTACGCCATAACCCTTGTGGTTTTATTAGTTTTTTTTTATGTGACATTATTGGGAAAGTCTTGTAAAAACAATTAAAAAGATATGTTTATAGGTTACTTCTCAAGATTGTCATATAAAACGCTAACATGAGACATTATTTTTAAAAGGTTCCAAAAATTTGTTAGAATGTCCAAATTCATTCCATTTTACTGTAAACACATTTATATAAGACACAAATTGTTTGATACTATAAACTTAAGTTATATAATACAGTCTATTATGAGATATTTGACGTCTTATAAAATCGATTTTATAGTGTCACAAATTAAGAAGTTGATGAATTGAACAATAAAATACAAGAATCCATCTATACATACGTAAACCATATAATGGTGAGTCTTAGATCCAAATCAACAAACGTGTCTATATGTTCATGCCTCAACGTGTCTATATATAGTTATATACACGCTTTTATCGTACTCTATTCTCAGTATCGGTGCCATAGAAATGATATACAACCCTACTGAAAAACACTTGAAATGCAATTGACGTAGAAAGATGATATATGTTAGGTTTGAATCTAACACACAAAATGAAACCCTATATGGTGACGTGGTTCGTTTACAACTGTACGTTATACATTTATGACCCCACCGAAAGGTTCGGAATGCTTGGCATGAAATAACATGAAAAAAGAGGCATTAGAAAGGGAAGGAAGCTAAGGGCCTTTTTTCTTGTTTTGATGATGCAAAAGCAAAGTAAAAGAAGATGGGGCTCTTTCCATTTTTGACTTTAGAACACATATAGCAAGTGAAAGTCAAATTTATTGGGTTCATATGCTTAGTTATTATCAATCACATGTTCAAATTAGGCATCAATAAGTTAAGGTGGGCAAATTGTTTAGGTGGATCTTTAAAAATACGATTGGTTTTTTAAATTTAATCGTTAAGGGTATATTGGTCATTGCATTGTTAGAATTTGTCCACCTTAATGATTAAATTTGATTAGAAAAAAATGGAATTTTTCTATTGGTCGAAATTAGTTTACACGGTTTCTAAGAATTGCACGGTTTTCATTTGAACGTGCCTCTATGAATATATATATATATATATATATATATAGAGAGAGAGAGAGAGAGAGAGAGAGAGAAAGAGGAAAGTTAGTTGTGAACTTGATTTTCATTGTGAATTGGAGGACAACGAGAGTGCAACACATGTTCCCATTCATCATGAATATGGAGGTGCATTTTCTATAACATTCATGACAATTGATACAATGTTTATGATGAATATTCTAGACACGTGGCACACTCTTGTTGGTCCCTCAGTTTGCAACGGGAATCAAGTTTTCACAATCGAACTGGACCATATATATATATATATATATATGTGTGTGTGTGTGTGTGTGTACAAATAGGGGTGGTAAAAAGCCCCATACCCAATGGGGAACTCAATACTCAAACCCGGTTTGACCAAGAAATCCCCGAGTTGACCGGGGTTGAGGACAGGGATGGAGAATATCCGAATTTGTTAACCAGGGATGGGGTCGTGGATAGGGATAATCCTCAAACCTGACCCCGACCCCAGATATTTATTAGTAAGTTTTTATGTATAGTATATGAATAAATATGTATACATATAGTGTTATAATAAAGACGAAGCCAGTGAGTACACATAACACAAAAACATAATCAATATAATCAATCTTTGATTATGAGAAAATTTTCAAAAGATATTATAATATTGGTCTGATTGTTCGGAGAAAGTTTTGGTGATATAACAACGTGGATGTATAAAATTTGAATATTTAAATATTGTCTTATAAAAAGTTGAGATATGTTTGTATGATTACAAATGTGATTTTTAAACAAGTTTTGGTGATTTTCACCTTGTAATTGCATAAAATGGGTTTTCTCACTAGACCTCATGGTCTAACCTTCATTTTGTGTTTCTAAAATGTGCATTGCAAGCCAGGCTTTACCAATGAATAAAGGAAGGGGAAAATGGGGAAATTTTCCTTTTATGCTTACATGGTTATGAAGAACAACATGTTATCTGTTGGATTTTTAGAATACTTGTTATAGATGCAAGTCATGTACAAAAATGCTATGGAAAAATTTTGGTTGTTAATTTTGTAATATAGCTTCTTGTACGATTGAGACCGAATGTGCATTATTTGTATTTCTTTATATATGAAATAAATGGTTATATGCAAATGTGGATCTTGGGGTATTACACATATATAGGGAAATGTTCATTTGAGAAGTGATAAGTATTCGAGAAGTAAAGCAGTGATCTTAACCCTTCATCTGGCCCACATTGGCGACTTTGACTGTGAAGCACCAAATAATTTCTTATATGGGTATGCAGAAGATAGAGGGGTAGTTTCGTACCTTCTACAAATAGGTGGCAAACGTGTTCATATATGAACCCGTGCGATTCACATATGAATTATATGTCCATATGTGAATCAGTTAATAAGTTAATATATGAATCAATTAATTAGTTTAAATATAAATCACAATGGTTCATATGTGAATCAATTAATTAGTTCATATGTAAATTACAAGGGTTTACATATGAATCCATTGGCCGCTTATTTGCAAAAGTTACAAAACTACCTCCTCTATTTTCATATAGCCTCAAATTTTGACCAGTCAAACTGCAAAATTTGACTAGTCAAAGTTGATCTTGACCGTATAAAGGGATATGATCACTTCTTTACTCCAAAAAAATAACCTATACACACACATGTTCATTTGAGAAGTAGAGAAGTGATCCTAGCCCTTCATCCGGTCAACATTTACAGTTTTGATTGTGAAGCACCGAATAATTACTTGAATTTTATGCGGAAGATAGTGGGATAGTTTCGTAAGTTTTACAAATAGGCGGCAAAATGTGTACATATATGAACCCGTGTAATTTACATATGAACTATATGTTCATATGTGAACCTTGTAATTCACATATAAACTATTTAACTGATTTACATATGAACCCATGTGATTCACATTTGAATCTATGTGATTCACATATGAACTAATTATCTGATTTACAATAAACTGATTAACTGATTCACATATGAATTATTGATTCACATATGAATTTGCTTGCCGTCTATTTGTAAAATGTACGAAACTATGCCTCTATTTTTTGTTTAACTAGTCAAATCCAAAAATCTTGACTAATGAAAGTCACAATTTTTGACCAGCAAAAACTGCAAATCTTAACCAATCTTGATCGTAAGAAGAATTATGATCACTTATCTACTTCTCACACATTTAGGATTTCTCAAATGAACCCCCCCTCTCTCTATGTGTGTGTGTGTGTGTATATATATATATACATATATATATATATATATATATATATATATATATATATATATATATATA
>NC_037543.1:16991459-17009220 GCF_001531365.2 Cynara cardunculus var. scolymus
TAAGCTATATTTACATGAAAAAGATATGTTTGGTCTTCCCAAAGTAGTTTGACACTTTGTTTGTTTCCTATTTTGAACCCAAATTCAAATTCAAAGTTCTTYTTTCTTTTGAAGTAAAMTGAAATTTAAAGCAAYAATATCAGAAAGGKTTTCAGATCTTRCATGYACCCCACCCCAACCCTTCAACTTTATATGAATYTAAAAACTCAACATGTGTGCAATTATTTTTCCTCGATCTTGCTAATGCACCATATTAACCTTCAACTTTATATATTAGTTGACTTGTAAAGTAACTACACAAACTCATGATTCAAGGCTAAACTAATGTTTCAAAATTGTGATTCACTCGCGCTGCATCGCACGAGTAGACCACTAATATATATATATATATATATATATATATGTGTGTGTGTGTGTGTGTATGTATATAATTATTTGAATAATGTCTTAAATAGAACTTTTTTTTAAAAACGTCCAAAAATGCATATGTGTTATTTGTTGTATACAAATTATCTATAAGAAATTATTTATTTTTATAAAGATTATCTAATACATTTAATTAAGGTATTTATTCATGATTTCTTATAGTCTTGTGATTTATGGATGATTAATTTTTCATTTATTTATTTTTTATTTTTACAACATTTAAAATAAGTATGATTTAGTTTTTGATTAAAATATTTATTTTTAGTGAAATTAATTTATTTAATCTTTTTTACAATTTTCGTCAAAAATCATGTGATATCTACAATTAATCGATGTTTTTTTTTTCAAAAAAAGAATCGCTAATTTTGGTCAATGTATCATACATGATATTAATTATAGTGAAAAAAAAATGTAAGTAATCTACAACTTTACATATGATATTTGTACATTACGAATTACGTTTTGAAGTACACGTGATCTTATACATTTTAAATGTGTACCATGTGATTCTATTTTTATTATTTTTCTTTTTCAATGTTTAAATTTGAATTATTGTTTTCAAGCTTTAAATCACTTATGATTAAGAAAACATTTTGGAAAAAATAAAATACTTACTTGTGATTTTGACAAAAATTGTAATTTTTTTTAAATAAAAACATGAAATATTTTAATGAAAGTTAACTATGATTATTTTAAATGAGTTAAATATAAAGTATTTTTTTATAAAAAAATTAAATCATTTATATGGTAAAAGTAGAATTTTATATAAATAAATTACTTTTATCCTCTTATTTATTTATTTTTAAAATTAATTATTTAAAGTATTTTTTTAATGAAATGTGTGGTTCGTATTTCTTTTCTTATTTTATTAAATACGTTTCATTCTTATATGAACCCAAATATATATATATATATATATATGTGTGTGTGTGTGTGTGTGTGTATGTAAATATATATACACGTTTCGAACCACACCGCTAAGGTTTAAAAACCATGTTTTGTGATGCGATATGATATAATGTAAACAGTTTGACGGTTTAGATGAACACCTTCCACCCTATTAATAAATAACAACCATTTTTAAATATTTCTTCTTGTGGGCTTAGTAAAAATGAGAGCCCATAAGAAATGGATCAGCCCATTTTGAACATGACCCGCTATCTATTTACTTGGGTTCCATAAGAAATGATGCTCGGATCTTTTACCATATCTATTCACATGCATTTTTCATACGCATTCGGAAAGCTTATGAATCAACGAACGACATGAACATGGTTCATATCAATTTAAGTATTTTTCATGTTTTTATCTATTTAAAGCGATCTTACGTACAAAAGTATTTAAATATTACTGTCTTCTCTTAGCATGTTAAATGTGAGATTTTGAACAGGACCTCCAAAATTTTGGGGCCCAATTTTACATATGTTTAGAGCATTTTCATTAATCTGTGTAAAACTATAACCCAAATTGTTTATGTTCAAATTGTTAATTGTTTTGGTTTTATATAAATTATTAATGATTTAGGTTTATTTTAGGTTGAGATTGTTGATTGTCTAGGATCAACGTCCTTTTGTGCTTAACATATATATATAGGGGCACGTTCAAATAAAAACCGTGTAAACCAATTTCGACCAATAGAAAAATTTTATTTTTTTCTAATTAAATTTAATTAGTAAGGGTATTTCGGTCATTTACAATATTTTCTATTAAATATGAAAGTTATTAATAAATCTTAATTAAGGAAACGTAATAAAGAAATTTGTATAAATGGTAACATTTAAATATTTAATTATATTATAATATTAAAAATTTGAATTTGATATATTATTATGAGATTGAATCTGCAAACATTAAATTGCATTATGGAATGAAATCGTAAATTATGGTTCAAATTAAAAAAACAATGTTAATGAAACAGGTTTCATGAAGGTGAAACTGGTTCATGTTGTAATTGATTCATGAGTAATATGAAATCGTTTCATGGTGAAATCGTTTCATGGTGAAATCGTTTCATGGTGAACCACGTTTCAGTGATGGTGTAGTTGATCCGTTTAGTTGAAAAAATGGAACATGAAACGGGTGCATAATTTATTTGGTTCGTCATGAAATAATTGCATGATGAAACGGGTACATGATGAATCTGCATCGGGATCTTGAAGATTGTAATATGCTCCAGAATCTTGAAGATTGTAATATACTCCAGAATCTTGAAGATTGTAATATGCTCCAGAATCTTGAAGATTGTAAGGAKTAAAGGAAAGAATGCATCAAATCATGAGTGAAATAAAAAAATTAATTTACATGAAACATGTTTCATGAAGGTGAAACTGAGTCATGTTGTAATTGATTAATGAGTAATATGAAATCATTTCATGGTGAACCATGTTTCAGTGATGGTGTAATTGATCTGTTTAGTAGAAAAAATGGAACATGAAACGGGTGCATAATTTATTTGGTTCGTCATAAAATAATTGCATGATGAAACAGGTACATGATGAATCTGCTTCGAATCTTGAAGATTGTAATCTGATCCAAAATCTTGAAGATTGTAAGGAGTAAATGAAAGAATGTATCAAATCACGAGTGAAATACAAAAAAATTAATTTACATGAAACATGTTTCATGAAGGTGAAACTGGTTCATGGCGTAATTGAACAATGAGTGGTGAACTGCTTTAATGGTGAAACCCGTTTCAGTAATGGTGTAGGTGATCCATACAGTAGATGAAATGAAAAATGAAACGAGTGCATAATGTAGGCGGTTCGTCATGAAATAATTGCAAGATGAAAAATAAATTAGTTTCATTAATAATAAAAAATGTTAATGTAAAAATAATAAATTATCTTACAAAAATAGATTAATTTCATTAATAATATGATATACATGATATGGTTTCCTTGAATAAATGAATATTTGGTTTTACCCTTTTGCTCTTATCAGTATTATAAAATGTATTTTCAATTTTTTTTTATTTTTAATTTCCTTAAATAACCTTGATTAATCTTAAACATTGATCAAGAAAATGGATGAGTGAGATTGGTTTACACGGTTTACACAAATGGAGGCGGTTTTTTATTTGATCGCTCCTATATATATATATATATATATGTGTGTGTGTGTGTGTGTGTGTTTTGATATCTCTTATATAATGCCATCAAAAGTTCTGGATGCAACAGGGCCTCCAGAAAGATTGGAACGTCCCTGTTAAATATGTTGGTTCTATGTTTCTAAATACATAATACAATTTTGTATACAAAATGAACCATCATTTTGTCGTATTGCCTCCTAATATAATTTGAAATACGATCCCTTATAATGTTTTATAGAATTTTTTTCATATACTATTGATTTTAATCTTTATTTATAATTATTGTCGTTCTTTAACTTAATGGAATTGGAGTTCTTTTATGATGAGTAAATGGGTATTCAGAAATTCGGTAAAAACCCTATAAAACGGCTTTAATTTTAGTAAACCCAAATGGGGAAGATCGAAAATTTAGCATTAAAATTTGAATAGCTATACGATCTGAAGATTACGACGACAAGGGAAGACTAAACAATCTATATGTTTGTCGAAGTTTAGTCGAATTGATGGTTTGATTGATTTTTGAAGATAAAATAAATATGGTTGATTTTCATGTAGAAACCAAATTAAAGGATGGAGACAGTATATCACATTCGAAAGTAGGGTATGAAGGTTATATAGTTTTCATGTATATCACCTTTAAATATTTCTACAATAACACCATATGTATGTCTATTTAACAACATGTATGGTTCGATTAGAAATCAGAATTTTCCTTTCTTCACTTTCATATGTAATTAGTGGCCTCTGATCTCTCACTCCCTTCACTCGAGATTCCCATAACCATCTGACCTACCTATCTTTAACTTCACACACCTGTTTTTTTTCTTTCATATTTCTTGGTTCATTGGTTTGTTTGAATTTGTTTAACTTAAACCAGAAACCAAGCCCAAATTGTGTGACGATTCATACAACTGAATTCAATTTGAATTCTGGTTTTCAGTTTGAATTAATAAAATTATTCTTGTTTATTCGTTTGTTTTATGAAGTTTAAAAAACTTCATTAGGATGGTTTATGCAGTTTTAATATGTTTAATAAGTTGTATATAAATGAAAGTTTAATCCGAAAAACTTACTTGTGTTTGTTTTTCTCTGATTTCAAATTAATTCCCGAATTGCCACGTGTTAAGTTCTCTTTAGTTGGTTATTACCACGTCTCATGTATTTGTTGCATTTTCGTTTGGAAAACACTCGTTTAAATTTTCATTGCTTATATTCAATCCACTTCAATGCTTCGATTCTTATCTGTAATATTAATTGTGACTTTTTCTTCCAATTAAATATTCTAATCATTGTACATTCGTTCTAAACACCGTATGTACCGAGTCATTTTGTTTAGCGTTTTAATTTTGTTCAAAGAATTTCAATTGATCAAACAGATACTTTCAACACTAATTAGTTTCTGAACATATCAAATCAGAACTTGTTCTATATCTGTTAGTTTAAGAGTATATCAGCTCTAGACCTGTACTATAATAAAGTGCTAGGACGTATATAGTTTCTGTGGTCAATCCAAAACTGGGAAGACCTATCCAAGAAACACATCCTATGCTAGATGTAAGGGGTTGGAAATTTATTGCTACAAACCGAGTCAGTTATCCGGGTAACCACATAATCTATTCATTCTCATTCTATAGAGATGAATACTGAAACAAACATGGACCTAGTGTCGAAAACTCGTGTCACCCCACCTAGCCATTCAAATATCTCACAAAAGATATGTGTTTCATAGATGCACGAAGAATGAACATATAATCTATCTATTCTTCATTCGAAAGTTTTAGATATTGAAACAAGAAGACATTACCTCTACTCTTCAAACTTTATATTCAATTCACTTTATGTCTATTGAGCCAAATATATATGTTTTTTTTTTCTTTTACACGTTCACGAGTCTTTGTGATTCCAATTGCATACCTTTGTTATAATGTCGAAACAGTCTAAGAAGTGAGTTTTATAACTTTATTTCAGTGATGACTGGAAGTCCTATAGTGCTACTTTAATGCAACACTGAAAATAGGCCACTCAATTATTTTAATTGATGTGATAACAGTTGCTAAATGTGCTTATATGTTAGCTAATTATCCATTTTCAAAGGGGGAGAAGTTTTTTGGGGGGAAGATATTTTATCCTGAAGGGGAAAAATATAACTGGAAATGTTGTATGGTAACTTATATTTGCTAAAGCTGAATCCGTCCAATCTTTGATGATATTATGTTTAGGATTCTCCTAAACATCATGAGGGGGGAGGGGGGGGGGATAATATCGAAGACATCCTAATCATCATGAGGGGGAGAAATAATATCGAAGACATGAAGAATAATATTATGCGAAGACATGAAAATATTATGTGGGAAAAATGATATTGAATTCAAAGATATTTGATGGAAGTGATCATGATGTTGAAGGTAAAGTTATTTTGTGATCATATTTGTAAAGGAAGTTTAAATTTGGTTAACTGGTATATTGTTGAATAAGTTGGAACAAAATGTTGTATCTAAATCTCGTGAATCTAAGACTGAAAAGCCATTGGATCCAAAGATTGTAGATGATGTGAAAAGGTTGGTGTAGGTTGATGTTGAATTATTTATATCTGTGGATGATTCTGTGGGTTTATAAGTCAGAGTTATTTGAGAAGTTTGTTGCCGAGGTTGGTTTATCTGAAGCTCTTGTTATTGAAGTTGGATTCATTCATGTTAGGTATAAATGTGTGATGAGCTTAGTACAGTAGTATCAAAGCTCTAAGCCTAAATGTCTAAAGCATATCTATATCAAAAGGTTTGTTTGAATATCTATTTGTTGAAGTTTAGAAGTGAAAGTTTCTGAAGATTGTTTTTGTTAAAGGGGAGATTGTTATTCTTCAGATTTGTCTTGATGAAAGGTTGACAAAGTATGATCTTCTTCATTGGGGGAAATTGTTAAAATCAAAGATCTATCAAAACGAAGATAAAGGGGTTTGATATAATGAGTTGTGATCTCGAATATAAAGGAGGAGATTGTTAGGTCAAATATTATTATTGTATTCGAGATCACCGAACATAGAAATAGTTGTAATGAAGATTGGTCAAAACCTAAAGTCAAAGAGTCAACCAAAGTCAACATATGAAGAGCTTAATTGCATTTTATATGCTTTATTAGAGTAGAGTACCTTGTTTACTTGTAATTGTAGTATAGAGAGCTTTCATTGTAAATCATATTGTAGAGAAGTATAGAGAGAAAATATGTACCACTCTCATTATAACTTTCTCTCTCTAAAATTTCAATATACATGATGATTTATTAGTAAGATTGTTGTTAATTCATTGTTACTTGTTCAAATTTGTGTTTATCAAAAAGTTTAAACGAGAATGCTAACTATTTACGAAAAAAAAGATTGTTAATGTACAAAATCACATATCATTTTATATTAATGCCAAAAAATGAAAGCGGACGACTTTTGAACGTATATGATTTCGTATGTGAATATATATATATATATATATATATATATATGTGTGTGTGTGTGTGTGTGTGTGCGTGTGAATCATGCATGATTTTGTACGTGAATCATATATGAGTTTATACATTAGCGACTATTTTCTTGTTTTCTTAAATAATTAGCGTTCTCGTTTGAAACTCTCTCCCCCCACACACATATATTATAACCCTCCCTTTAAATGGATATTTTATAAAAAAAATAAAAAAAATTCCACATGTCCTAACAAATCTATTACAATGCTTACATACATACATATATATATATATATATATATATACATACATATATATAAATATACATACATACATACATACATATATATACATATATATATATATATATACAAACATACGACATACATACATACATATGTATATATACATATACATACATAGGGCCCTAATCAAATGAGAACTAATTAGTTTGTGGTAACTGTGAGGTCCAATCTCAACCACAAATCAATAGATAAATTAAGAAATTTATAATTTTGGCAATTTTTAATTAAAATTTTAATGCAAGGGTATTTTAGGTATTTTCTCTCTTCTCTCCTATCTCCTCTCTTCTCTCTCCGTCCCCCGTCCTCCGGGCACCGTCCTCCGGGCACCGTCCTCCGGGCACCGTCCTCTGGTGATACCACAATGGTATCACAATGCATCATATATGTGATTGGGTATCACACTGTGGTCGTTTGTGCGGTCGATCGGATATGTAACACAGTGGTATCACAATGCATCTTATATGTGCTTGAGTATCACACTGTGGTATCACTGGAGAATGGTGGCAGGAGGCCGGAAGATGGGGACGGAGAGAGGAGAGAGGAGAGAAAATACCTAAAATGTCCTTGCATTAAAATTTTAATTAAAAGTTACCAAAATTATAATTAAAAGTTACCAAAATTATAAATTTCCTAATTTATCTATTGATTTGTGGTTGAGATTGGATCTCACGGTTACCACAAACTAACCAGTTCTCCCTTGAAAGACCCCTACATACATACATATATATATATATATATATATACGTACATATATACAGGGGCCTATTCAAGGGAGAACTGAGTTGTTTGTGGTAACTGTGAGAACCAATCTTAACCACAAATCAACGGATAAATAAGGAAATTAGTAATTATGGTAATTTGAGTTAAAATTATAATTAAAGGGCATTTTAGGTATTTTTAAAAAACTCCTCTCTCCGACCTCTGATCTCCGATCTCCGGCCTCCGGTGAACATTAATCCGGCAGGTACCAATGTATTACCAATTGGGGTACCACCATGTACCACAAAATTTTCACTCGTCTCCTCCTTTCCCAATCCATCTTCTCCGGCCACTCTGTGATACCCATTACCCAATGTATTACCAATTGGGGTACCACCATGTACCACAGAATTTTCACATGTCTCCTCCTTTCCCAATCCATCTTCTCTGGCCGATACCCATTACCCAATGTATTACCAATTGGGATACCACCATGTACCACAAAATTTTCACTCGTCTCCTCCTTTCCCAATCCATCTTCTCCAGCCACCCTGTGATACCCATTACCCAAGTATTACCAATTTGGGTACCACCATGTACCACATAATTTTTACCCATCTCCTCCTTTCTCAATCCATTTTCTCCGGCTACCCCTTCATTGTTGCAGCCACCATCTCCTTATCTCCCTTCTCCCTTTCACCTTCCGCAACACACGCACGCACCCCTGCACCACCGTACGAACTAACACAAACATAGGGACGAGGAAATAGGCAAAGCACACCCGAACCTTCCCCTTCTACCGCCTCTGTCGTGTCTCGTCTCCGTCATCTGCCTCGTGAACCACTCCAGCAAGTCCCAGTCCATGCTTTGAAGCCATCAAAGAAACAATCAAAGCAAAACCAAAAAGGGTTGTTGATTTCATAGGGCCAAATCAAAGAAGAGAGATAAGGTTTTCTAATAAAGGAGAAGATGAGATGGTTGTAGMAGRKGAAACCGTCGATGAAAAAGTAGATGGGGGTGGCCGGAGAAGAAGTAGACGAAGGAGAAGAGTACCTAAAGCATCTAGGGTTTTATAATTATAACATTACCAATTTACCCTTTATGTTATTTTAGGATATAACATTAATTATTTAAATGATTGGCTCATATTGGTTCTCACAGTTACCACAAACAACTCAGTTCTCATTTGATTAAGCCCCCATATATACATACATACATATATACATACATACATACATACATACATATATACATACATACATATATATATATATATATATATATATATATGTTATAACCCTCCCTCTAAATGGATAATTTATCAAAAATTCAAAATAATTCCACATGTCCTAGCAACTTTATTACAATGCTTACCTAGTTACCTCAATCCGTGTACAATTTGGTTGCATATCCTACAATTTCTAAATAAAATCTTTCATGTCCACCTAATTTCATGCGTCTTTTCAAGGGTAAATCTAGGGTTAGCTAGAATTTCATATTTGCAATTTGTTAAAAATTGAATCAAGGTTTAATTTACCTTTTAAAGTATTCTCTAGAAATCCAAGTTCTTTTCTTCTTCTCAGATACTATTTGATCTAGATCTAAGCACTACCCTATACCAGTCTGTTATATATACTACATTTTCAGGTGGCAATCGATTTTTCGGTTCTCAATCTACAGATTGAAATCAACCCGACCATTTGGTATTCTGCGAAGGTACCATCTATATATGAATATATTCAAAACATAAGGAAATCTTGTGGCCTTCACATATGGGGATTATGAAAAGGTATTGAACTTGGGTAGGCTCTCAAAGTTATAATGTACAGATGGGCAAACGTACACTACCAGAATCAAGCATGGGGGGAATTTGAAAAGAATATATCTAAGAAGAGCAATAGGCTAATTAAACTTATATTCATATTAGTATCGACACTACAACTGCCAATCCTGTTTACCCAAAATTTTCCTCTAAGTTGTCGAAAATTCATACATGTTGAAAGATATAACTTTTCTAATTCAATCTTTACTTTTGTCATATTTTGTCAGATATAAAGATAAAGGGCTAACGGTGTAATAAACAGAAAGTTGCTGATTTGAAGCAAGGGGCTGCGCGTCACGTTATTCAGATCTTCAGGGGTAGCAGAGTCATTGTTACATTCTTGGAGAACCAAACTTGCAATTATTGAATTTATATATAAGCTCTTACTATTAGGTTTAGCTCAGCTTATCATTTTTCCTACTACACGATATCTTCACATTCTCTTTTCTCTCTAAACACTTTGGTTAACACTGTATTAGATCTAAAGTTCTTGTATTTCTTTTTGTATTGTAATATATAGTTGATTAGCATTGAATAAACATTTGGTTTATGTTTTGTTCAGTAATACATTTACATTAGCTTTAATTTATAACATTTGATTGCATTGTAAATAAACTTGTATGCTAGCTTGGTAATTGTACTTATTTAGTTTCTAGGATAGAAAACATCATCAAGAAGTCATTATCCGGATATTTATTACATGCCAAACATCGTTTTCCATGGGATATCATGGAGCAAATATATAACTATTCGCCTTGTCACATAAATACAACAAAACCAAGAATCATAAATTATGCATATATCACTATGATTATGAAAGGATCATGCGTTTCGACATCATATGAATCAAGTTTTGTTCGTCAAGTTTTTTATTTTTTGGTGCTTGGAAGTATCCCCACTTCTTATCTAGCTCATGAAACCGAACGACATCCATATATATATATATATATATGTGTGTGTGTGTGTGTGTGTGTGTGTGTCTGGAATCACTGTCAATTTCGTATCTCACGAATGTAGAGCAAGATAGTGAGCTTATATTTATAATCCCATGATCCAACAGTTCTTAAGGTAATCATGTTCTTGATTCAGAAGCTATTGAGTTATTGTAGAAGTGAGAATCTTGAGTTTGTGTTTGAGTGTGAGCCATGCATCTAGGCAGGGCCGTCCCTTAGCATGTTAAATATGAGATTTTGAACAGGGCCTCCAAATTTTTGGGGTTCAAATTTACATATGTTTAGGGTCTTTTAATCGACCTGTGTAAACTATAGCGAAATTATTTAGGTTCAAACCCTTATTTGTTTGATTTTAGGTTCAAATCATTATTAGGTTTAGTTTCAGATTGTTAATAGTTTTAGGCTTAACCCACTTTTGTTCTTAACATATATTCTCTATTATTTTATTTATGCAACGTAATCAAAAGTTTCGAATGTAACAGGACCTCCAAAAAGATTGGAACGTCCCTGCATCTAGGAAACATTCCAGACTCACACTATCATGAATAGGTACAAGTTTGTCAATTTGATCTATCTTTTCTTGTGTAAATTAGGTAATTAAAGATGACAATTATCTTGGACGGTGCACACTATGCATCAAATTCACCCCTGATAATACCAATCCTTTGGTAAACATGAGTAAAGTGCTTAGTTTTATACAACATAGAAAAGTTAAAAACTAAGACAGAGGCCAAAAAACAAAACAATAAGAAAGGATTACAACTAATTATGCCTACCAAGGTGACCAACATCAAAGACAGCAGAGAAAAATTATGATCCATGTTCAATAAGAAGCATCGTTGCCACATATATCAAAGCCATGGAGAGAGCTGTGTGGATGGTCATAATCACTAGAACTGTAATAAAGTTCTTAATCATCTTGAAACAAAGCAAAATACTTCAAATTCGATTACTTACAGTCGCATATACACGTACGACTGATCAAGTATCCCAAGGTTCCATATGTAGAACATATAGATTTGAATGATCAAATTCTTATTTCCAAGGAAAAAGTGTTGTTTTTAGGTAGCTTAAAGCCCTAAACATACTACAAAAGTATGGATTTTATGAATTTGATGCTGGGCAGCAGACAAAATATATATAGTATAGTAGAATTTCTAAGATTGGGTTCAAATAGCTACATTTCAGTTGTATAGAGTACAGGATTCATCAATCAGCCAAATAAATAAGTTTTGTACTATACTACAAAAACACTCACAAGTATGTATGTATGTATGTATGTATGTATGTATGTATGTATGTATATATATATATATATATATATATAATTAAAGATTAAAAATTGAGAAGTATTTCACCTAAATATGTAACTCCCATTCTTGTTCCAGTTTCCACAAATATGCTTCCTTCTCTTGCCATGGATATGAAGCATCAAATATATAGTTGTAGTTGTATGATTGATTGAAGCAGTTAATACACTCTTTCAGATTCATAAGAGGAAGGACTTCATGCTATGGATAATGACCTAGACGTAGCTCTAAATCAACTTCATTTTCCGGCCAATCTTCTTGCGCAGCATTTGCACTCCTTGTATTGCTATGTTCCATTTCAGAAGTCCCAATCCCAAGATTTAAGTTCACTAACAGATGCTCTTCATGCAGGGCATGGTTATCGAACTGTGAGGCAACCGAATTACATGGGAAATTAGGGTTTGATGGTGTAAGCTGATAATCATGATCACCTGTCCGAAACCCGAAAGAAGACCCACGATACTGAACCTCTTCGTTAGGAATACTCTTGAAAGATTTAGGAGAAACCATCAAGTGATCTTTGTTGGGCTTGGTTGAAGCAGTAACAGTAGTAGTAAAAGCTTTCTGTTGTTTAGCTTTGGCCTTGTCTTTTCTGTGGATGTTCATGTGACCTCCTAAGGCTTGAGCGTTTGTGAAACCTCTTTTGCAGAAAGTACACTCGTATGAGCGGCCCACACCATCTTTCGAGCTGTCGGGAGACAACGAGGGACCAGTTTCTTGATCGCTCGAAGTTCCTGAACTTCTGTGTTTCTCAGAACCCATAATTTTCAAGAGGGATTGTCTTGCACTTTTCTAGGTTTGAGGGTATATCAAGATCAAGAAATCCCTTCGTCGAGAGAATAAATGGTGATAAAATTTAGGGTTGACGCAATTGAAGAGGAAAACTGTGTAGACAGAAAGCAAGGTTATATTGACTAAAAGGTACACGGGAATAAAGAAGAGTGACATAGAAAATATGGATTTTCTTTGTTGTAGTTTTGTATTCGGCCGGCTCTGCAACTCAATTACGGTTCTGTTCACGATCCACCGAGTTATATGATGATGAAGCTGACGTCATTGGTATTTTCTTCATGCCAACTACAAAATGCAAAATTTGAATAGATAGTTCTTAGTCTGCCGACAAAACAAAAGCTAAATGCAATATAAAAACATATGTTATTCTATACTGAAATTAGATAGGAATACGATCAACTCAAGGATCTGCGGGCGACTTGGCCCGCAACCTAGGCTGCGACCAAAATCGCATGTAGTCACATGTGCTTGGTCATTCTCTTATTCCATTTCCTTGGTATTTGTTATCGTCTCGTCCATTAAGCGCCACACTCTTTGGTCCATTGGCTGTTCTATGCTTAATTTCTTATGATACTGGCTGCATTGAGTCCATAAGTTTATTACGTTCGACAAAGGGACTATCACCAGCATCAAACCATTGATACGGCATAAAATTATACCATTACATTACATTCACTTACCGCAAAGAAAGCTTTGGAGGGACTTTTCGTTTATACAGCTTCGATTTCTTTATCGTCTTTTAGTGGTTTGTCTTGTTTTTTAGTGTTTGCGTCCATTTTTGTTTTTCAGTGGATGGTTTTGTGTATTGTAATCATCCCTTTGTTTCCATAGATTTGCCTTTTCTTAGTTTTTTGCACACCAATCAACTTACCATTTCCCCCCTTTCATTTGAGTCTCCTTTTCTCTTAGAATGGACGATGCTAGTGATTTAAGTATATTTCCATATATAGTAACTCTCTATTCTTATACAATCAATACAATACAATTGAGTTCACAGGACATCGTGTCCCAATAGACCTCTTTATAAGACTTAATTTATAGGACCAAAATATAAAGTGTCCTATCTAAATGTGTTGTAATAAGTTTATATGATGCTTTTGGGCGTCTTAACAAGTTTTTTAGGACATTTTTAATACACAATGTCGCATTAACAACTTTATAGGACACTTTTTGAGAAAATGTCCTATAAACTCAATTTTTTATAGGACATTTGTTTTTATATGACAATTTTTTAAATAATGTTCTATAAAGTTGATAATGTGACACTTTATATTAAAAGCGTCCTAAAAAACTTATTACGACATAAAAAAAGTCATATAAACTTATTACAACACATTTAGATAAAACACTTTATTTTTTTGGTCTTATAAACTAAGTCCTATAAAGAGGTCTATTAGGACGCTTACAATTTGAGAGTGTCCTATAAACCTGATTTTGTTGTAGGGAGTTAGAAAAATACTTATTTTTATGGATAATTTGTTTGAGGAGGGATGTATAGCATTAAGCTTTGTCTTATATACAAAGGCATATATTAAAAGCAAGTTGAGAAGGTTCTTAATATGAACAAAAAGGGAAGTCAAAGAGACCTCCCAACCATGACCCATCGCCAACTTTTCTTTTCCCTCAAACATTTAATATATCTATTGACTTGTTCTTATTTTTGTCCCTTAAAAGTTTTAATTATATGTTTGGATTTTCGTTTTAGTTTCGTTCGATTAACAAATGCGTAATTGCCCTTCTTTTTGTCTTTGTTAATATCAAGTCGTTAAAGTCATCTGTACGTAGGGATAAACTGTAACGTAACTAAAGAAATAAGACAACAAAAATCTCAAGAAACATCAACTTTTTGTCGGTTACAAATAAATCTTTTTTTCCAAGAAATCGTAATTCGACTAACAAGAATAACAATAACCGATCGTAGAAGACAAATGAAGTGGATGACTTATTGACAAATAAACGAGAACATGAGCAAAACTGACTGACAACAAATACCATAATCATAATGTGGCCAGGGAAGATGGATCAAGGCACTTTCACTCTTCATTAATCCTACCTTTCGGAGTGTTAGAGGCTGTTTACCTAAATGCTTACCCATAAAATGTTTACTTATAGGAGTCAACACTATAATTTGCTTTGATGCGTAAGATTTTCGTACATCAAAACGTATCGAATGCAACAATTTACTGGGTAAGCACTTACCTAGGAAAGAGTCGTCATCTTCACTTACCGGGTAAGACTCTCCATCTTTCTCATTGCTCTTACCCGGTAAGATTTTTGGCCCTTGTCATGTTCATCCGATAAGAAAATTTATCCAATAAACACTTACTAAGTAACCATTTAGTAAACGGCTCCTTAATTACCAAGAGAGACCGTTGTAATTTTGGTTTCTTTTTCTTCACTTCCATTTATACTACAAAGAGTGATATATATTAATTACATAACGATGACTATATATCGAGTCATTGTGGATATCAATACATCTTATACTTTCACATGTTTTTCATATTAAAGAATTTGCATATTTCCCTTTGATTTTTTTTATCGATGTATATACACTTTTACATTCATATCAATTACACACACTTAAATATATAATAGTAAAATAAAATATAAATAATTAAAGATAAGTTTTTTTTGGAAAATTAACTTCTGAAATGTGACATATTGGGGCAAAATTTACCCAAATAATTTGTAGTTTTCAAACATCTACTACTTTTCATCAAATGGGTGTAATTGATAATAATTTATAAAAATATAATGATAATACACTACTAGAAAATTGGGCATCTCTGGCGAATTTTCCAGCAGAAAAAATCCTTCAGAATTTTACCCGCGGATTACCGACGGACAACAAAAGTCAACTTTTGTTGACTTACGCTGGAAATCCTCCGGTAACATTATTCTCATAATATTTCAGGCGGATTTCCGGCGGATCACCGTCGGACAACAAAAAAAGCCAACATTTGTTGACTTCCGCTGGAAATCCGTCGGTAACATTATTCTGGCGGATTTCCGGTGGATTTTGTAATTAATTATTTTAGAATATTTTAACTATAATTACAATAATCAACCGCTGGATTTCTGACGGATATTTAATTAATTTTTTAAGATAATGGTCCGCAGAAAATCCGTCAGAAAGTAATTAAAATTTGAAATTTATTTTTAAAATTTTTTGGCTGATTTCCGACAGAACTAAGCAGAATATTTAATAAATAAAAATAATCATTTAAAATTAAAATATATTTTTGGCGAATGTATCCGTCGGTAATATTTAAAGAAATAAATAATTTTTTTATCCGTTGGATAAGGTTACTGACGGATATATCTGCCGGTAATTTAATCCATTTTTAAGAAAAAAAACTTAATATTTTCTTAATTTAATCAAGATTTTTTAAATAAACCAGTGGAAATTTTCCAACTGCCGGAGTCCGCCGGAAAATGGAAAATCCGCCAGGAAATTAATGACCGGCGCCAATATTTCCGGGGGCTATATCCGATGGAAATGTTGCCTTGTTTGATAATGATATTGATTTCGTATGCGTTTGTAATAAATAAAATTTGATATATACGATGATAACGTATTTTTTGTCATGAATATTATATTTTTTAAACCTGGTCTTGTGGATTGAATTTGAACTTGAATAATACATATAATTTAGCATGAAAAACAGCATATGTTGCGCTGGTGTTTTGAAGCACAAAAACACAAATGGAAGTCGAACAATCAGAGAAAATAACACCAGTTGTCTTCATTAAAAAATATAATTAATCTCATAATGAATAAAATTATATATATATATATATATATTTTATTAATCTGGATGTTCAACATGTTATGCAAACCCACTAATTATAAGGCGATCACCCATAGAGTTACTGCATTTTAACTTCCGTGGTCACAAGGATTGGATTCAAACCTGAAACCTTTAAACATTTTTGACCTTTGGAGCCCAAGTTTAAACCAATCGAACACCATCTTAACAAAAATATATTTTCAGTTCACGCAAAAAATTTAATTTTAAATATTTTATAATTAATCAAACAATAAAATAAATTATAAATGCACACTGTTGGTGACCCTGTGTCCAGTTCATGCTAACAGTTGAAACCCTAGCATCCATGGCTGGTTTCTGACGAATGCATGCATGTCTCTGCGGTCCAACAACAATTCTTAAATTTGACTCGTTCTACGTTGTCTTCTTGCTGGTGTCGTCTACTTCGTTTCATTTTCTTCCTGATCGTAAGTCTCACGCTAGAGAATACAGAATTCAACAATTAATATATAATGAATGTCTTGATACATTTTTCATCTTATTTTTTCGGAGGCTTCACATAAAATGATATCGTTATGTAGGAAAGACCAACGCCATTTTAAACCGCGACTATTTATATTACCATTACAAAAAAGGAGTTTTTTAAGACGTCAGTTAGTCATCTTCAAGCTCATTGTCTTATGTCTAATTTTACTTATAGCGGGGCCTTCAACTGTAATATTTGGTTTCATTATTCAGTTGATCAGTTAGTAGTAATAATGGAAAGTTCGGAGTTAGTTGATGGTATTCATGGGTTGAAGAGAAATTGACCTATGATATTTTTCTTCTTATAATTATGTTCAAGTAATGTGTGTATATATATATATATATATATATATATATATATATCTATATATATAGGGGCTGGTTCAAATACTAACCCAATATTTTGTGCAAACTATGCTAACCCATCTTAATCGTTCATTTTCTCATCTAACGGTTATTATTAAATRAGATTAAATAAWCAATAATTTAATTAATATATTAATTAATATGTGTATGAACAATTGTTCAAAGGATAAATTGGTTAAAAATTTGTATTAATTAATATGTGTATGAACAATCGTTCATCTTCGTGCCTATATCAAGGTATGAACATTCATGTGA
>NC_037543.1:17009730-17011765 GCF_001531365.2 Cynara cardunculus var. scolymus
TATATATATATATATATATATAGAGGTTGGTTCAAATGCTAACCAAGATTATCGTGTTAACTTTGTTAACCGATCTTGGCCGTTAATTTGAATAATAAACGGTTGTGATTTAATAATATTTAAAAATTAATTATTAAATTAATATTTTCAATTAACATACGTGAACAAAATGTCAAAGGGTATTTAGGTAAAAAGTAATCTGTTTTTGATACACGAGTTGTCAGACATATGAACAACGACTTGTGTATATCTTCAAAACACATCAAACAAAAAAGATTGTATTTTAGTTTGAACCAACCCCTATATATATATATATATATATATATATATATATATACACACATTACTTGAACATAATTATAAGAAGAAAAATATCATAGGTCGATTTCTCTTCAACCCATAAATACCATCAACTAACTCCGAACTTTCCATTATTTGAACAGAAATCTACAAAAGTCACTAGGTAACCAAATTTTCAAATAAATCTATTTATTTGAACCCATGAATATCATAGGTCGATTTCTCTTCAACCCAGATTTTCTTCTTACGCTCTCTGGTGCGTGACTTACGCTACTCCAACGTCCAAGGCTAAACCATCGCCATTGTTTATATTGATGATGTATTAATTTTTTCAAAATCCATTGATCAACATTTAAATATTTTTTATGATTTATTTTATAAAAATGGATTAGTCGTATCTGCTCTAAAAATGAGTCTTTTCCAAATACAAATAAGATTTTTAGGACATGGAATTATCAATCAAACCATTAGGCCTATTCAAAGAAGTTTAGAATTTGCAAATAAATTTCCAGATGAAATTAAAGATAAAACTCAATTACAAAGATTTTTAGGTTGTCTAAATTACTTTCATGATTTCTTTAAAGACTTAGGAATTCACTACTAGAAAACCAGGTATCAGCGACAGTATCAGCGAGGGAAATGCCAAAAAACACATTCCCTCGCTGATCCCTCGCTGATCTGCGAGGGAAATATTCCGTCGCTGATCCCTCACAGATCAGCGAGGGATCTGCGTGGGAATTGCCAAAAAAAACTCATTCCCTCGCTGATCCCTCGCTAATCTGCGAGGGAAAGTTTCCCTCGCAGATCAGCGAGGGCTCAGCGAGGGAATTGCCAAAAAACTCATTCCCTCGCTGATTTGCGAGGGAAATTTTTTCTGCAAATTCCCTCGCTGATCCCGGATCAGCGAGGGAAATGACAAAATTCAAATTCCCTCGCTGATCCCTCGCTGATCTGCGAGGGATCAGCGAGGGAAAATGCTTTTTTTCTTATTTTCTCATTTTTATGTGTTATATGTACATATTTTTATGTGTTGATATCGTATGTATGCATGTCATGTGTTGTTTGTGTGTGTGTGTGTATATATATATATATATATATATGTTGTGCTTGCTAACCGCGATATGTGCATGTGTTATAAGTATATATACCCGTCGTGAGGAAAAATGATTTTTTCCATTTTTTTAATTTTATAACTACTAATTTAATTGCTTATAATTATTTATTAGATTATTGCAAAAATTAATTAATAAAGCTGATGATTAAGCCCAATAAAACCGAATAAAACCCATTAGGGTCCAATAAACCAAATAAAGTCAAATAAAACTAAATAAAGTTCATTAAAACCCGATAAACTCAATGAAGCCCGGTAAATAGATTAAGGCCCAATAAAACCGAATAAAGCCCAGTTAAATAGGTTAAAGCCAATAAAATTATATAAATCTAACACACACATACACACACACATACTGTCTATACATTCACATATACACGTACATTTAAACATATATACTCATCTGTCCAATTGTGGTTAGCAACGAGTACACATCGTGTATATATGTGTATATAACATTGAGTAACGGGTATATATACATATAACACATACAACGTCGTGTAAACATATGTATATAACACGAGCTAACGGGTATATATGCATGTGTTATAAGTATATATACCCGTCGGTCAATGTTATATACATATATGTTTACACGACGTTGTATGTGTTATATGTATATAT
>NC_037543.1:17015755-17018275 GCF_001531365.2 Cynara cardunculus var. scolymus
AATGGAACACCTCGTGATACATTTGACACGTGAAGCTATAAATGGTGGTCCAGTCCAATATAGGTGGATGTATCTCTATGAGAGGTGAGTTCCTAATTTTATTGAAATCTAGTACAATATATTCATATAAAACACTCTTCTTGTCCCTAACATGTATTTCATCTCTTTAGGAAGCTTGGTTCGTTAAAGAGAACGGTTCGAAACAAAGCAAGGGTTGAGGGCTCTATCGTTGAGTTGTACCTTGTAAATGAACTTTCTACCTATTGCTCCCTCTATTTTGATCCAACAATAGAAACAAGACATAATCGTGAGTCAAGGAACTTTTCCTCGAATATCCCAAGTTGTTCGGAGACCGACGATCGATTAAGCATATTCAAGGTTCCATCTCGTCCACTATTCGCAAATGGTGGGAAACAGATAATCTTAAATGAACATGACCTGGAGACTATCCATAGATATGTCTTGTTCAACTGTGTAGAAGTTCAACCTTTCCAGTCCACCTTTGATGAAAAGATTCGACAAACTGAACCGAATATTGATGATGTTGAACTTGATAGAATTCGGGAGGAGAGGTTTGCTGACTGGTTCTCGCACCTCGTGAGTATATATATACTGGTCATTAGTATTAATATACAGAATGTAATAACGTACGTTATGTGTTTCTTACGGGTAGCCTTCTTTTATAGGTCATGTTCAAGTTAAACGACTCAAATGAACAATTAAAATCCCTAGCACGCAGACCAGGCCGTTATGCCACCATGCATCAGGGATGTGAATGGTTACAAGTTCCATACAGTGACCCATGGATCTGGTCGAGTTACCCATAATAGTGGTATATGTGTAAGGGGGGCCTGCTATGGAATGTTAGATGAAGTTATAGAGGTGGAGTATTATGGCTCAGTGCGACAAGTGGTTGTCATGTTCAAATGCACTTGGTTTGATACTGCCTCGGGGGTTAGAGTTGACCCTAAACGCAATTTGGTTGATATCAAATATAAGTCTAGACTTGGATCCGACGACCTGTTCGTTCTAGCATCACAGGCAGAACAAGTATATTATACTTCATATCCTTCGATGACAAAGGATTTGAAAGATTGGTGGGCGGTTGTCAAGACAAAGGCTCGTGGTATATATGAAGTGTCCGACATGATTAACGATGTTGAAAACAATGATCATGTGGATGGAGAACAATTC
The DNA here is from genome assembly GCF_001531365.2 of Cynara cardunculus var. scolymus. NCBI lineage: Eukaryota > Viridiplantae > Streptophyta > Magnoliopsida > Asterales > Asteraceae > Cynara > Cynara cardunculus. The sequence goes on from NC_037543.1 coordinate 17,016,950, forward strand.
TTTCAAGTCAACGAAAGGGTAACTCATAMAACGTTCTCATTAGGAAACGAGCTCGATGATGTTCATCTTGCCACAGGGGAGGTAAACATACTCCATAATATAAATGAAGATGAATGTGGTGACGAATCGAACGAAGATAGCGAAGATGAACCAAAATTTGAAGACATAGATGATGATTCAAATGATGAAGATGAACCGATGTTATCTGATCATTCTTCTGATGAGTAGCTTGTCTTCTGTATGCTTATTTCACAGTTGTACATATATAATTGCGATTTGTCATTATCTTTTTTCATGATATAATATAATGTTTGTTTTTTCAGGAGATGTCATGCCGAGAGCGTGGTAGAGGCCTTCATGGGAGCCGTGGCAGCCCCATGTCTGGTAGGGGTAGCAATTCTTCCCATGCCGATGATATTGTAGAGTTTTCGGACACCGCTTTTCGCGGTTTAGATGAGCAAGAGGCCATGGCGACCCCAACTTCAACAGGTTCGGGGTCGGGGAGAGGCCCCAACCTGGAGATGCTGACACCGAGTCATCCGAGCCACCGAAGACATCTGTCTTTGTTAGGCCATGGGTAAGTAGATGTGGTATAAGACTTTGTATTACATAATAAATTAATATGACTGTCTTTGTGTTGAAAATATTTGTTTAATTGTACAGGTTTAAAGATGCCCATGTTATCCGAGAGATGACGACTATCTTCATGTCTTCCTTTGCTGGTCTGTGGCATAGATGGAAAGAAGTACCTCAGGAAGCACGTGACTTGATGTTCTAGCGCTTTATTGTTGGTGTACCATTTTAATGACATTATACATACAAGATTATTGTTTTTACATTTATACAAACATTGTGTGTAGGCTAAGTTCCAATGGGACCCTGAGCTGGATGACACGGTTCATTCATTATGGACCAAAGCCATGCACAATAGGTACTCTGATTGGATGAGCTCTGCACGTGATTGGGCCATGACACAGGCCTATCCTGGTGATCAACAATGGGATGGTGAGGACTTCTCACGGATTAGATTACACCATCCCGTATGGATACCAGACAGGTTTTGGCTATAGATGATTGACACGGTATGCATCTCTATTGTGAGCTTTTCGAACTGCCATGGGTACCGCCTTTCGCCTTATATATGTGCTCTGTTTTTAACAGGTCTGGGATACCGAGGCTTGGAAAAGGAAATCCAGGATCAATCGGGCCAATCGGAACACCGAGTTTGAGGGGGTGTCGTCCAGACACACTGGGGGATCGATTAGTACGACACAACATCGAGACAGGATGGTGAGTATCTAATCTTTTTTGAAAATATAATTCGTT
>NC_037543.1:17018355-17059565 GCF_001531365.2 Cynara cardunculus var. scolymus
AGGTTTAAGGTAATATATTTCAATAAACATAGTGATGCTATTAGTTTGGGCTGCCATTGTTGGGCAGACGTTAGGCTAAGTAARTAGGTTGAGAATGCGACTTCAAACATTGGTATTATTAGAATGCTTAATTGTTAAATACATGCATTGGTTATGTTTGATTTACAGTCGTTATGCTGCTGAAATATCTACATACATAACCTCACCCGTTTTTATTTTGGTGAACCATAGGAGCGATTTCAATCGCTTAGGGGTGAGTCACAATCTAGTACCGACAACCCTCTCCCTGATGAGGCATCTCTTTGGGAGCAAAGTGTCGGAGGACGGAGGAAAGGCCGAATATTTKGTTTCGRGACCACYCAGGACCCYTCTTWTGCTATGACAGGTAGATGTAGCAGTAGCGGGTCATCATACGAGTCAAGAGCGGAGGTACGTTGGTTATATTGTTATAAACTTTCTCTTTACTAAAATTGCGAACAAATTACTGATTTCGAAGAATATTGAATATTTACAGGTAACGGAGTTGAGAGATAAGTTGTCAAGGGTAGAAGAGGAACTCGAGACCGAATGGAAGAATAGGGCAGATTTGGAGGCCAGACAAACTGCCTCGGCAGCTGAACAGGCCAGACAAGCTGCTGCATTAGCCCAACAGACTGCTACATTAGCCCAACAGGCCGCATTATCGGAGCATTTTGCTGCGTTTATGCGGTAGTCAGGATACGTTTTCCCACCTCCCCCAGATCCCGATAGTTAGATTGTATGTATTCGAAGATTAAATTRTATGAATTGAATATTTTAAATTGTATGAATCCATATTTTAAATCGTATGAATTGGTTACTTTTGTTCACAGATTTGGTTTGTTATATATTATTATTTTCAGGTTTTTTAAAAATAAATACATGATTTATGTATTTTTAAAAAAATTATTTTTTTAATTTTTTACAAATTAGCGACAGATTAGCGAGGGAAAATCCGTCGCTGAAAGTGCTTGAATTTCTCTCGCAAATTCGTCGCTGAAAGTTCCCTCATAAATCCGTCGCTGAAAGTTCCCTCGCAAATCCGTCGCTGAAAGTTCCCTCGCAAATCCGTCGCTGATCCGTCGCTAAATACTTTCCTCGCTGATCCGTCGCTGAAAGTGTCCGTCGCAAATCCGTCGCTGATTTCCCTCGCAAATCCGTCGCTGATCCGTCGCTGAAAGTGTCCGTCGCAAATCCGTCGCTGATTTCCGTCGCTGATCCGTCGCTGATAGCATTACCTACGACTGTTTGACCGACGGATCAGTGACGGAAAGCCCTTTCAGCGACGGATCAACGAGGGAATTTTCCCTCGCTGATACTCTGCATTTTTGTAATGATTATATGTAAACCCCTTTATCAAAGATTAAAAAAAACCAGAATTATGGACTCAAAAACATACTCAGATTGTCAAACATATCAAAGAAAATGTCAAATATTTACCATGTCTTAATATACCCCATTCTAATGCTCAAATTATCGTAGAGACAGATGCTAGTGATTTAGGATTTGAAGGAATACTTAAACAAAAGATAGATAACAAAAATAAGAAAAATTAGTTAGATATTTTTCTGGAAGCTGAAATGATACTCAAAAGAATTACTCAACGGTTAAGAAAGAAGTTTTAAGTATTGTTTTATGTATTAAAAAAATTTGAAGATGATTTATACATGAAACCATTTTTGCTAAGAGTCGATTGTCAATCAGCAAAACCAATTTTAGAAAATGATGTTAAGAACATCATTTCAAAACAAATTTTTGAAAGATGGCAAGCCTTGCTAAGTAACTTTGATTTTCAAATAGAATTTATTAAAGAAAAAAATAATTCTTTACCAGATTTTTTATCAAGAGAACTTTTACAGGGAAAATGAAGCCTGTATTATCCCCCCAAACACCAGATCAAAAGAAGAAGAGTGTTGTAGCTGTTGGTCAAACTCAAAGAGTGTTCCAGCCACTGGTCAAACTCCCCCAAACCTTGTTGTTCAAAATAAGTTTTCTCCGTTGACAATTAATCCAACTTATTCTCAATTGATTCAAAATCCTGTTATGCTTTCTCCAACTACCCCTTCTCAAAAGAAAAACCTTGTTACCTTAAGATCTTACAAGCTTGTCAGTACTCCTTGAAAGATTCTTCCTCAAACCAAGTCCAGTAGTTATATTTCAAACCCAAATGAACAGTTGGTCAAAATCCTTAAACCTGATGAGGTTCTTGCTCACAAAGTCAGTTTTTCAAAACTCTTAGAAACTACTTTTCCAAAAGATTCTCTCTACATAGGATGTAAACCCAGAGATTACTATAAAGCCATATTAGAAGATACTGGTTCTGTTAATATTACTCATATAAAGAATCCTCAACAACATTCTTCATACACCATAGATTATTCAAAAGCTCAGATCTTTAAAGTCCTTACTCAAACCGATTGGGGACTAAAACCTTTTGCAAACAAAACCTTGTCAAACTATCCTCAGATTCCTAGCTATAATTATTATGATTATGAAGATGCTTGGTTCAAAGTTTTCTACCTATGATGTTTCTCATATTCGTGGTTCATCTTTGTCGATAAGAATTTCAATTTTAACCATGGATATCCTGAGTGGATGATCAAATGGCTTCAGTATTTAGGAAATATAATTGAAGCTTTTCCTAAGCCTGTTCAAGATGGATTTTCAAAATTTCAAGAACTATATCCTCAGAAGATTTCCAAAGGTGAATATCTCCTTCAATTCACCACTTTGTTCAAAATTCCATGGATCTTAACATGGAAATTCTTAGTGAAAGAAGAAGAAACCACTTCCTCAACATTTCTATACTGCTTATCAAATGTTAAGTGGTGGGACAAGTTACCTGGTGATCAAACGGTAAAAATGACAATCCAAGGAGTTGTTGATTATTTTACTCAATCCAAGGAGTTCCGGACATAGTATTGTCCGGATATGATCATGACCTAAAAACTCTCTGGACAGAGTATTATCCGGATAGGATTATGAGTATGATTATAATCTCTTCTGGAGCGATAGATGAAATGACGGTGTAATCGCGATAGAGGAAACGGCGGTGTAACCGCGATAAATGAATGATGGAATATTATATTCAGATCCAAGTTTGATATATCTTGGATTTTGTGATAAGTTATGTTTGTATGAAGGAATTATACTCACTAGGACTTTTGGTCTAACGCTCAATTATTGTACTAATTTGTTTTGCAGACCGTCCATCACTTCAAAATAAAGGTAAGGGAAAAAGGTAAAGAAATATTATTGAGAAGAAAGCATTATAGTTGATAAAGTTTTTGTTAATCCATACTTTCTCTAAACATATTTTAGAATCAACTATGATGTTGGATTGAATGTACTGGTAATGTACGAGTATCTTTTTGTAAATTCCCACTGTTTTAGCTAGGTGGGTTGTTTCATGAACACTTGCTTGTTCCTCTTCGAGTCCTCTAAAGTACTACACTGCTATGTTGAAGGAAACCCATATTTGTTGAAGGAAAAGATTACACTCACAGCAAAATCAAACCCATAAAAAATCACTTCTTCATTGAAATCAAATCATAAAAAAAACCCACAAAAAAGTCGACCGTTCACAATGGGTAAAACCACCCATCAAAATGGAAACATAAAACCAACCATTAGTACCTCAAGCAGTGTGTTGATCACCGATGGTGGTCATCAGAAGAGAGAATCGATTAGAGAAAGGTCATGTGAACATAGGAGAGAGAGAGAGAGAAGAGAAAGGATAAGGGGTGATAGAAATAGATATTTATTTTAGACCTTGAAATCAAAGATGAGAATCAAGACTTATTTTAGGGCTTCTAGTTGAACGATGAGAACAAACCAGTTCAAGTCTTTGAGAGTGGTAATGAAGATTCAAAGATGTCATTGCACCAATAAATGAAGAGAGGTGGTTGTTTTGAAACCAAGAAGCAATACCAAGCAGGTGTAAGAAAAACCAAAACTATAGGAAATGCAACCGAGAAGCATTGGGTAAAATAAAGTATCGAAACTTAGTAGCATAAGAAATCCAACTGAGAAGCATTCAAGAATATCAAATCTCAACCAAAAAAGCATTATTCACCTCATTCTCTCTTACTCACCGGAGTGCAGCGGTGGTGTTGGTGGCGAAGGGGAAGTTCACGGTATTGCATGGTGGAAGAGTTGGGTTCGATTGGAAGTAGATCGAGAAACGAGAAACAAAGTAAACAATGAGATTGTATTGCAGCTTCACTGATTTGGGACGTCAAATCCATAAGTGGTGTGATAGAGAAGGATGGTGCGACAGTGATTGGTGGTTGTCGAGGAGAAGGTGTTGGTTCGTGCATCGACTTCAAAAGATGAAGGAGACAATGGATGGTGGTGTCAAGATGAAGTTGGGGTTTTAGAATGTTTTGAGTTTTGAGTTTTGAATTTAGATTTTATTTTTAGATTTATTTCTTCTTCATTTTTTAATTGATAATATAAAAAATACCAAAAAGACGAAAATACCTCCGGAGTTAACGGACCTATTTAGTAGAAAGTTAGTCTGAAAGACCAAAGTGAAACAATATGTCAACTACAGTAACCAAAACTATAATTAGTTCAAAAGAGGGATGAAAGTTGATAGTGGATGACAACCATAGGGACCAAAAGTGTAATTTACTCTAAAAATTATATATGAGTTGATAAAATTTAGCATCAAATGAAAAAAAAAATACAAAATTACATTACAAATGCTTTGTGTTTGTTGCAGGATAAATGTGTTATTGTCACGATATAGATATATAGAGATAGATATAGATATATAGAGATAGACATAGACATATTAGAGTTTGATTAGAATTACGTATCTCATGGTTATCTCTTTGTAACCCCTCTCTATTTAAAGGAATTTTGATAAATGAGAAGTAACGTTTCTTCAGTTCTCTATATTGATTCTCCACAATACGTTATCAACACGTATGTTCAATCAGTTCTCTATACAGATTGCTTTTTCTCTTCTAACTTTTTTCTTTCTTATTACCTTGTTTTTGTTTAGAGGGGCATCCCCAAAATCAAGTTGCTATATATGTATGCTTAGTGTTGCGGTTTGCTTTTGTATGGATAAGTTGCGTCTTAATATGAGTAGATGAAAAAAAGACTCAGAACCTAGAAAACGTAAATTCAAAAAAATACTTACAAGTAGAAATCAAAATCACTTCATAGATGAATCTTTTTTCTATACAGAAATCGGATACCAAAACTCTATCTACAAATCGGTAATGTAGCCTTAATTTTTTTTTTCCTGTTTTTATAAACCCTCTGCTCAATAGTAATTAGTTTGATGAAATCCTACGAGTTTCGAACCTGGTTGCCTTTTTTTTCCTTCGTGTATGGCCTCATAGTAGATAGGATTGAAAAAAGAAGGTAAGATCAACCGACAAGTAAATCATCATGTAGAAACCTTGAAATAGGTATGGCGTTTTGACAAAACTCAACCTATAGTCATGGTTGAACCCATTAAAGTATCTCTTCTTTAGATCTGGAAATAGATGATTAACGACGACGAAAGTGAAAAAAATTAGGGTTCATAAAATAAAACCCACATATATAGACATACGACAATCTATCTAAATATGTTGCCTTAGATATCAGCTTAGACTACATACTCTATCTTCATATGTTGCCTTAGATATCAGCTTAGACAACATACTCTATTTATATATGTTGCCTTTGAACTGTAATTAACATAATATAAAATTTCTCTTGGGTAACATTTATATTGTTCAATTGTTGCCTAAGATTTTTGTGTACCATAATGCAGTTTTTTTCTTGCACACTTTCTACAAATGAATTTCAAACAAGCAAACAAACAACCAAATGTTTTATAGGAACAACTTTTATAACCAAAAAAAATTAATAAGTTCAATAATTGAAAGACAAATTTCTTTCCTAAATAAGTCTAAAAGTAGGCAACAAGTTCAATAACACAAAATTAAAAACTTAACCTAAAGTGTGAGAGGTTGGGGTTGTTGTGTTAGAGTTTGAATCACTAACACCCAACATAGTCATCAACGATTGTATCATCTTTCTTTGCTCAGCAGCTTCCTTTTTTGCCTCTTGTTGTCCCTTTTTTAACAAGCGAATCTCCTCGTCACGCTCGGCAAGTTGTTGCCGTAAATCTTCCTCGTCAATTATAGATACCGTCTTAGAGAATCCCTTCGCCGGTCCTCTCATCCTCGCAGGCGAACCGCCAAGCTACCCATACCTCGAACAACCGTACTCTCATGGGCGATTGATTCGCCATCATTGTACCGCTCACGAAACGGAAATGCATCTTCCACAAAATTTACAATAGGATTGACATTGTGACTCGAAGACGCTCGATTGCGTATTATATTCAACCTTCGTTGTGATGCAGTAGGTATATTTGTAACTTTACCGTGTTGATCCCATACAGTATAATTAGGGGTGTTCGCGGTCCGGTTTGGGCGGTTTAACCCTTCAAACCACAAACCAAACCGTAATGACGGTTTATAAAAATTTCAAACCAAGCGGTTTGACATCAAGTGCCCAGACCGGTCAAACCAGACCACGAAAAGGTGGTCTGGTCTGACCGGTTTTTGCAGTTTGGGCCTTTAATGGACTTTAAATATTAAACTTAAAAAACATATATAATTTAGAATTTCAAATTAAATATTCATTTTACTAAAACAAAATATCTAAACAAATAGATGTAATAATTAAGCAGCTCTTGAGTATAAAGTCGAAGCAATCCAAAGTACAAACAAATAAATATAAAACGTATTAGAAAACAAACAAATTAACAAAGTTACAACTCTACTGCAAGTATTGAGTAACAAAATCCACGACTTCACAATATTCAATGGTTCAATTCTTGAATCTTAAGTTCTTGACCAAACAAAATAGAAGTCAAATCTAAGTTGGTTGATGTCTTGATGATGTGTGCCGAAATCAAACCATGGATTAGAAAGATCAATAGATTGATGTAGTTCTTGAGCGATTTCAAAATTTGGAGACCGTCAATATCAAATGTGTCGATATGTTCAATGGTTTAATGGTTTTAGTCGTCGATTTTGATTATGTTAGATGTTAGGCTTAGTGATATATTTGGGTCATAGCCAATAAGTTAAAAAAGTTGCGCTTGCTAATATTAATATATATATATATATATATATATATATATATATATTTGGCGGTCGGTTTGGTCCAAACCGCCCAAAAAAGGTTCCAAACCGCAGACCGGACCGGACCGCCCGGTTTTGCTATTTTCCAAACCGGACCGGACCGCCAGACCGCTCAAACCGCCAAAAACGGTCCGGTTTGACTTGGTTCGGCAGGTTTGAACGGTTCAACGGTTTTTTTGAACACCCCTAAGTATAATTTTTCATTATACTAACATCTTTCAAATGGAAAATTATATCTACCTCATTTTGAAATAACATGTAGCCACAGTCTATGCAGGGACATTTATAATAACCATTCCAACTCACTGAATTCTTTTTAGCAAATTCCAAAAATGCATATATTCCAAGAATGTATTTTTTCTCGAATCTTTTTAAATTCATCCAACTTTTGTCCACATTTTCTGTCATATCTATATGTGAAAARTAAATGCATGCATATAGTAAGAGCTATAGATATTTTWAGACABGTAGTAATCCAAATTTACATGAGATAAACATGAAATAACTACAAAATTAGACAAAATACGATAATAATTACCTAATAATCTTTAAATGGCTTTTGATGATGAATTCAACATTTGTTGGAAGACAAAACTCGCCAATATACTCCAAGTCACATCCCAAGCCCTTAGAAACAAAATATTGGAAATGAAGATTAGATGTTGGAAATTGGGGAACTACAAATATTTATAGCTGATTTTCATCTTAGGCAACATAGAAACAAGAATATATGTTGCCTAAGACTGATTTAAAGCAACAAGCACAATAGATTATATGTTGTCCAAGTACTAGTTGTATACCCGTGCAATGCGGCGGGATGTGAAATTTTGAAAAGATGTAAATGGGCATATCGATTACGGACAAAAAATTGTATTTGGTTTTATCAGGATATATATTTGAAAAGATGTAAAAGGTTCTATCAAGATATATATTCAACTTCCCGCACAATGCGGCAGGATGTAAATGTTCTATCAAGATATATATTCAATTTTTAAATATCATTTTTTTAAATAGTTGGTGGTTCACATCTGTATCAAAATCCGAAAATGAAAAATTAATGCAATTTCTCATTCAGAAAGTCTAAAATTTATGTTTAAACAAAATAGAAATTAGAATCATGTTTTTATCATACACAATCATCATTTAAAACTTCTTGATACACCACATTTGATGTGTAAACTCCTTCCTGGTTGAACTTTTTGGTAGGTTTCACTAATACCTTCGTATTACCACGTGATATCCCTCTGGACAATGCCACGTAAAGTTGGCTGTGCGAGAATACCGATTCTAGTAGATAAACACCTACCACCGGAATTGTTTGTCCTTGAGCTTTATTGATTGTCATGGCAAAACAAAGTCGAACGGGAAATTTTTTTCTCTTTAATTTAAAGGAAAACATATCATCTTCAGACGGACATAGAGGAATTCTTGGTAAAAATATCCTCTTACCAGCATGCTGACCAACAGCTATTTCTGCATCGATAACATTCTGCTGAAAACCTCTACATATCAACCTCGTGCCGTTACACAATCCATTTGAGGGGTCGATATTCCGCAATAGTATTATTGAACATCCAATTTTAAGCCGGAGGTAATGAGGGGGTAAACCGCTAACAGTCAGTGAGTTTAAGAACTCCATCGGATATAAGTTATTCTTGTCATCTTCTGCTTCATCAAAACTGTAGTAAATTGTTTCCTCTCCACAGAATCTTTCAATCAATTGATCATTAATCTCATCGACATGCTCATTTTTTGTTGTTAGTATCGCCCTTGAAATGATATAATCTGAAGCAGTCTCGCATGTTTGAAGAGAAGGAAAGATTGCATCAATCAAAGCATAATTTGATTCATTTTTATTTGTGTAAGGAATGGCCATGTCATCAGGTATGCGAATGAAGTTTCCATCTACTGATTCTTCATCTCCATCGCCGACACGTAACARAAAATCYRAAAACCATGGATCAGTAAGTGMTCTCATATTGATCGTTAACCRCAACTTTTTARTCGAAGACCAAATAGGTGACATCCGTAAGCTTGAGTGTACGATCTGTGCTCGAGTGCCATGTCTCATTACTGGCAACACCTGTCTAAAATCACCTCCCATAATCATTATTTTCCCACCAAATGGAAGTCTCACCCCAGTGATGTCTTGCATTGTTCTATCGAGTGCCTCTACTGCCTGCCTCTTTGCCATTGATGCTTCATCCCAGATGATTATTTTTGCGACTCAAAGTAGTTGAGCAGTTCCACTTTGTTTTTTATATTGCACACAGAATTATTACTAAGAGTAAGGGGAATCTTGAATCGAGAGTGAGCTGTTTTCCTTTGGCATGTTGTTAGCGGCAGCACCGGATGAAGCGGTTGCGAGAGCAATAAGTCCACGGGAACGAACATTAGCAAGCAAAGCTCTATACAAAAATGTTTTTCAGTATCACCCGGTCCATCTACAAAAAACACAGCTGGACAATCATTATCTACATGCCTTATGATCTCATTAAATGCATGTTTCTGGTCGAAATTTGGAGAGTTTCGAGCATTTAAGTCTTCGCCTTGCACAATTATGGAGTACTCCTCTTGTACCTCACGAAATCCTCGTGATTCTAAATTGACAGCTGCATTTAAACTTGGAAGATCAAAATCATCGAGGTTTTTACCCATAGATTGTAAAAASAMGRCGATGTCTGTAAGAACCATATTTCGGACTCCCTCAACATTTTCGTAGTCTCGTCTATAATCTTCAGAGATTGAATCATAATGTTCATCCCATAACTTGCGAACATCTCCCGGCTCACAATAAATCAAGATCGTTGCGAATAATCGTCTAAGAGCATTAGGAAACTGAAATAAGGAGGCATCGGCAAGACAATGCGATAAATTATTGTCGGTCTCTATTAAACCTCTCTCAAGTGCTGCTTTGCGAAATGTTGGATGTATTATGCCATTAACCGTGTAAAGATCTTTAAAGCACGTGGGCCCACTAATATGAGACAGAAGTAGGCGTAGATAATATCGTTCTCCTTCGGCAGGATTAGCATGAACCAGTCGGCCTCTTATTGATCCATGTTTTTGAGGATTCCATTTACGTGAACTGGCATTCCATGTGTAATGTTTCGGAAAATCTTTGTATAAATATTGTCTCGCACTCATATCTGTTTTATTCCTCTCAAAAAATGCGGTCAACATTGAGCTCTTGTCTCTCTCTCTCTCTGTCTCTATCAACGATATCTGTCATTATATCATTCTCTCTGAACTTAACCAGCTGCTTATTCGGAAGATGGACCTGCAAAGCCATCACACAAGGGTGGATTTGAGAAAGTGGAAAGCTAAAAATCCTCCAAATTGCCTCAGGTGACGAAACATATCGTGTATCTTGAAATCTCTTTATCTCGTTGACAATGACCTCTTCTGTATCAGGATCAACATGAATAACCTGTTTGTCATGAACCTTGTAAACATATTTGAACACATACTTCACATATATTATACTTGAGCAAACCTCAACATTGATATGACAATTGAACATCATTAGCAACTTTGGATTATATGGGACCACCCATTTATTATCAAGGATATTGCCCCGGATGTTCACCTTTATTCCATTGTTTCTCCTCCGATACATCGAATATGAGTTATCTGTCTGCATCATCTTGTCATTGAATTGTTGAGGATATCTAAAACGTTATTTTCTCGGCTCACCTTCCATACAAGGGCTAGACGGTCGTAAATGGCCGCAAGGACCATGCATCATGTGCTTTATCACCAGCTCGTGCATTTCAGGATACTTTGTCGGGTCCGGGATTTCAGCACAAACTATCTTGTCGTAATGGTCTGGGTTTGTAATCTTGTGTTTCGGTTTCATTATCATGAGGATATGTGCATGTGGCAAACCACGTTTTTGAAACTCGATGACATAAACATATGCCCCAACCTCGCCGAGGATGTGCTTCTTGAAGAGTTGATTTTTAAGATCCTCTAATTTGGCATGAAAAACTCTTGCAACAAGGTCTGGTCTATCTTGCGCGGTTTGACCAGACAATAACTCTTTAAGGATTTCAGGCCACTTCGGATTACACGTCATGGTAAGGAATATATCGGGTTTCCCGTCATCTTGAACTAAAGTCATAACATCCATAAATCTTCTTCGCATATCACGTGGACCTCCAATAAAACTTGTAGGAAGCACAACCCGTTGTCTAATTCTACTTGGTTGAACCTCACTGGGATTGACGCAATCCACAACACCTTGGTATAAGTCTGATCTTATCTTCGTTTGATTCCTTTCAATGAAATCGATGATGGAGAGCTGTAAATTACCTGAACGATGGAGGACTGAACGATGGAGAATAAAAAAGAGCGAGGGTGATGGAAACCTTTAGAAAACAGAGCGAGGGTAAGTCTTTAACCAACAAACAAACCCAAAACAGCAAACCAAACCCAAATCAGCAAAATCCTAAACCCTAAAATAAACAAACCCAAAACAGCAAATAAATAAAATCGATGATGGAGATTACCTGAAATGCTTTCAAGTTACCTGAACGATGGAGGACTAAACGATGGAGAATAAAACAGAGCGAGGGTGATGGAAATCTGTAGAAAACAGAGCGAGGGTGATGGAACGATGGAGAATAAAATAGAGCGGTGAACGATGGAAACCTGTAGAAACTCCTTTTTAAAGGAATCGTCATCTTGGGAGAGGTTGTATAGATGAATCGTCGTCTTAGGAGGAGCATTTTCTGAGACATCTTCTTGGGGAGGGGAGCCGGTAAATCGAAGCGACGTATGGGGGTTTGGGGGGTTTGGGGATCATTAGATGTTTGATGAAAAGTAAAGGTAAAGGGGTATTTTGGGTATTTATAAATTTAAGACTTTAAGACTTTGAATGAAAATGCTTAATAAAGTAGTATAGAAATGTGATGGATTTATCGTACAATGCCAGTTGTCAACCTTAAAACTTATGCCAATCTTAAAACCTTCAACCACCAGGAGTTATTGTGTTTTTAAGCTTAGGCAACATAGAAACAAAAATATATGTTGCCTAAGTAAATTATGATAAATCTTTCGTACAATGCCAGTTGTCCCCTTGGAAGCAACAATTTGTTTACCTTACGCAACATAGATACAATAATATATGTTGCCTAAGTAAATTGGGTTGAATTTATAATTTTTACCTTAGGCCACATTGAAACAAGAATATATGTTGCCTAAGTAAATTGGGTTGAATTTATAATTTTTACCTTAGGCAACATAGAAATAGGAATAGATGTTGCCTAAGTAAATTATGATAAATCTTTCGTACAATGCCAGTTGTCACCTTGAAAACATCAATTTGTTTACCTTAGGCAACATAGAAACAAAAATACATGTTTCCTAAGTAAATTGGGTTGAATTTATAGTTTTTACCTTAGGCAACGTAGATATAGGAATATATGTTGCCTAAGCAAACTTTGTTAGATTTATGTTTTTACCTTAGGCAACATAGTATAAGAATATATGTTGACTAAGTAAACTTTGACGGATTTCAAAAAAAAATGTGGGTGTCCAACATTGAACTAAGGCGACGTAGGCTAATATGTTGCCTAGGATACATGCAGGCAACATAGAATTATTTATATGTTGTCTAAGGTCACATTTAGACAACATAGAACCATATGTTGTATTAGAGAAAACTTAGGCAACATATAATAGTCTTAGTTGTCTTAGCGTATCTTAAGCAACATAGGCAATTTACATTTGTTGTCTAAGGCAACATTTGGTGTAGTGTCTCGCCTTTCTCTAAATTTGTGGTGAAAATTCGCAAGTTAGAGGCTTAATGAATCTTTTCATAACCCTAACAACGAGCTGAATGGTTCCTATTTATAGGCATATTAGAGGCTTAATGANTTAGAGGCTTAATGAATCTTTTCATAACCCTAACAACGAGCTGAATGGTTCCTATTTATAGGCATATTAGAGGCTTAATGAGTCTTTTCATAACCCTAACAACAAGCTGAATGGTTCCTTTTTATAGGCATATTAGAGACTTAATGAACCCTTTTATACATAATACCCTTTGAAGAAGTGGAATTAATAGTTCCTAATAAACCTTAAACAATCCTTTTATTTTTCAAACATAGTCCTATTTCATCCTTTGTTTTTTTCTATTTCAATATTACAACTTTACAAACTTGTATATATATATTTTTTATATAAATTAGAGTAAATTACATTCTTGGATTTGCTATCCACTATCAACTATCGTTCATCTTTTGAACTAATTACAGTTTTGATTACTATGATTGTTATTTTTCTTCACTTTTGACCCTTCTGACAAAGTATTGTTAAGAGAGTCCATTTAGCACAGGGCCATTTTTTGTCTTTCTAATATTTTGTTGTCTTTTTCTAATTTCATTTTATTAAAAAATTATTCTTTACACTACAACAAAATCGGGTTTATAGCACACTCCCAAATTCTAAGTGTCCAAATAGACTTCTTTGTAGGATTTTGTTTATAGGACCAAAAAATTAAGTGTCCTATCTAAAAACGTTGTAATAAATTTATAACATTTTTTTAACGTCGTAATAAGTTTTTTAGGACACTTTTAATATAAAACGTTCCATTAGCACCTTTATAGGACACTATTTGAAAATTTGTCCAATAAAAAATTAAGTTTATAGGACACTTTGTCAAAAATGTCCTATAAAGTTGCTAATGCGACACTTTGTATTAAAAATGTTCTCAAAAACTTGTTAAGACGCCCAAAAACGTCATATAAACTTATTACAACACCTTTAGATAAGACGCTTTATATTTTGGTCCTATAAAGCGGTCTTAGGACGCTTAAAGATTGAGGGCATTCTATAAACCCAATTTTGTAGTAGTGTTATAGGGTTTAACCCAGTCTCGGTCAGTTATCATCTATGGCCAAACTCAGGGCCGTATCCGGTAAATTTAACATTATCATTTACTTACCAGATAAGATTTTAATTCACTAAAACGGTATCGTATGCAACAATTTACCCGGTAAGCGCTTACCATGGTAAGAGTCCTCGCCTTCACTTACCGAGTAAGACTCTTGGTCATTGTTTTGCTCTTACCGGTAAGATTTTTGATTTTTACCATATTCATCCGATAAGGTAAAATAACTTGGTGTTCGTTTACCCGAGTAAACGTTTGGCAAACGGCCCCTGAGGATCCCAATAAATTTCTCCAAGCAACAAATCATATCCTACGAATCAAAACTTGACAAATAAAAAAATCAAACCCAACTGAATCAAAACAGAAAAATCAAACCCAAACTAAATCAGATTACAAGAAGAAAACCCAACTATGTTGAAGGAAACTCATATATGTTGAAGGAAAAGATTACACTCACCGCAAAATCAAACCCATAAAAAATCACTTCTTCATTGAAATCAAAATCAAATTATAAAGCATTATTCACCTCATTCTCTCTTACTCACCGGAGTGCAGCGGTGGTGTTGGTGGCGAAGGGGAAGTTCACGGTATTGCATGGTCAGAGTTGGGTTCGATCGGAAGTAGATCGAGAAACGAGAAACAAAAAACAAAGTAAACAATGAGATTGTATTGCAACTTCACTGATTTGGGACGTCAAATCTATAAGTGGTGTGGTAGAGAAGGATGGTCGACAGTGGCTGGTAAGGATGGTGCGACAGTGATTGGTGGCTGTCGAAGGAGAAGGTGTTGGTTCGTCCATCGACTTCAAAAGATGAAGGAGACGATGGATGGTGGTGTCAAGATGAAGTGGGGTGGGGGTTTTAAAATGTTTTGAGTTTTGAATTTAGGTTTATATCTTCTTCATTTTTTAATTGATAATATAAAAATACCAAAATGACAAAAATACCCCTTTAGTTAACGGACCTATTTTTTAGAAGTTAGTCTGAAAGACCAAAGTGAAACAAAATGACAACTACAGTGACCAAAACTATAATTAGTTAAAAAGATGGACGAAAGTTGATAGTGGATGACAACCATAAGGACCAAAAGTGTAATTTACTCTAAAAATTATAAACGAGTTGATAAAATTAAGCATCAAATAAAAAAAATACAAAATCACATTACAAATGCTTTGTGTTTATTGTCGGATAAATGTGTTATCGTCACGATAGAGATATATAGAGATAGACATAGACATATTAGAGTTAGATTAGAATTACGTATCTCATGGTTATCTCTTTATAACCCCTCTCTATTTAAAGGGATTATGATTAATGAGAATTAACGTTTTTTCAGTTCTATATATTGATTTTCGACAACATGTTATCAGCACGTATATTCAATCAGTTCTCTATACATTTATTTCTCTTCTAACTTTTTCTTTCTTATTACCCTGTTTTTGTTTAGAGGGGCATCCCCAAAATCAAGTTGCTATATATGTATGCTTAGTGTTGCGGCTTGCTTTTGTATGGATAAGTTGCGTCTTAATATGAGTAGAAGAAAAAAAGACTCGGAACCTAAAAAACTGAAATTCAAAAAATACTTACAAGTAGAAAATATCAAAATCACTTCATAGATGAATCTTTTTTCCATACAAAAATCGGATACCAAAACTCTATGTACAAATCGGTTATGTAGCCTTAATTTTTTTTTTCCTGTTTTTATAAACCCTCTGCTCAATAGTAATTAGTTTGATGAAATCCTGTGAGTTTCGAACCTGGTTGCCTTTTTTTTTCCTCCGTGTATGGCCTCATAGTAGATAGAATTGAAAAAAGAATGTAAGATCAACCGGCAGGTAAATCATCATGTAGAAACCTTGAAATAGGTATTGGCGTTTTGACAAAACTCAACCTGTAGTTGTGGTTGAACCCATTAAAGTGTCTCTTCCTTAGATCTGAAAATAGATGATTACGACGACGAAAGTGAAAAAAAATTAGGGTTCATAAAAGAAAACCCACATATATAGACTTTTGGCAATCTACCGTATTTTAAGAAGAAGAAAAATAGCAATAATCCTGAATTAGCAAATCATGTCCTTCAAAGCAGGTGGTCGTCCTAGGATTAGTCAGCTCGTATAGCGGGTTGGATATCCAGGTTAATAAAAAAAAATTGTCCTTCAACATTGTTCATTTAGCTTTGTTCACATGGATTTGTTAAACCTTGTTAAATTAGTTATAGCTCTAAAGTATTTTGAATTGATTTGCTTAGATAAATATTCTCATATTCACTTTAATTCATAATTTTTTATAATTAAATTTATTTTGGTAACTCATTTATATATGTTTTGTTTTTGGCTTCATGCCAAAAACTCAATAAAATCCTATCACACCTAATATTAAACTTAATTGCTAAAAGCTCTGTTTGTAAAATAATAATAGAGAAAAACCAGATCAAAATTGTAATTGTTTGCCATAAAAATCATAATTATATTCTAAAAGGTTAAAACCTACGCATCTTTTGGGCTATTCTCGAAAGCTCCAAAAAAACCATATGGTTTAAGTTTTTGAATTTGACCTCATCTTTTGGCCTCATGTCAAAAGCTACAAAATTATTAATGTTATTCATGTATTTCATAAAATAAAGTAATTGCACGACACTGAAAGATTTTGTCAAATAGGTGTAAATAGCCCTAAGATTGTAGGGATTTAAGTAATCAATGTGATTCCCTTCCTACCTAGAAATCTAAAACTATTTTTGCGATTTATTTACGAATATTAAAATACTAATATAGCATTATCAACAAAAAAAAATGTTGAAAATACTAATATATAACAATTCTATACTGCCATGATAATGAAATTTCACGTGCATCATAATTTTTTTCGTCTTCACAAAATAGAATATTTTATCTCTTATTTATGTAGATGGTTGAAGCAACTTGTCCCGAAGTTGATATCCTAGATTCAGAAGGACTTGAATACTACATATGGGTATCAGATGTAGAGACTACCTTCATTCGAAAGGACTACAACTAGAAAATCAAACCCCCTACTGACCCTGAAAACAAGTCGTCAGAAAAGGTACAATCAAATGCCTTTATGTTCTTGAGACAACACATCGATCACAACCTTCAGTGGGAGTACCTTCAACTGAAAACCCCCAAAGAACTGTGTGACGTACTGAAAGGAAGATTCAAGAATATTCATGACTCTTTACTTCCCGAGCTAATGGTAAAGTGGAATGAAATTTGCTTACTCGATTACAAAAAGGTGAATGATTTCAACAATGAAATGTTGCGTCTCAAAACACGTTTAAACTTTTGTGGAAAGGAACTTACAGAAGACGACATGATTCAAAAAACGCTTTCCACTTTTCCCACATCAACAATCATACTAATTAATCAATATCGATTGAAAATCGATAACAACAGAATCACAACCTTTAACAAACTTATCAACCTACTAGTGGCTGAAAGACACAATGAGCTTCTTTTAGATGACAAAGCTAGATCTATCGAGACCGAGAAAATTTATGAATATGCAAGCGTTAGAGGGGGAAAGGACTCCAAAGGACAGTGAGTTAAACATATTGAATCGCACATGCATGGAAACTATACACCACATGGACGAGGTCGTGGACATGGTCGCGATAATAGTCGTGGTGGGTTTTCCGATTCATGGCACAGAGATGCAACTGCTGGCCTAAGTAATCAATGATAATCAAAAGGAAAAGCACCAATGACGGATCCTGCTAAAAGAGTAAGAGACGAAACTTAACCTTTTGCTACAAAAGTGGCATCACTGGTCATTGGTATAAGAATTGTCGTGCAAGCAACACTGTAGCAGCTAACTACAAGAGATATAGGGAATCCAATGATTAGGAAGCTCACTAGCTCGAAGAAACAAGTAATGATCAAGAAGTCAACCTAACAATTACAGATTTCACCAATATCAAGAACAATGGTCCATCACTAGAGTCCCCAGATTTTGAGTAATATGCCTCTACTTTATTTAAAGACAATAGTTATTGAGACATTATTTATTAGTTTTAAGTTTTGCAATATTTTGGTGAACTTAATTTAATTGTGTGGATTGGTGAATTATTTTGAATTTTATTTTAAAGTATTAAATAAACTTTAATATATGCCTATACAATCTCTAAACCATTGATGTAAAAAAATATGTAAAAACAGAATTATTAAATATTTTCCGTTTCTTGTAGGAATATGTTGAGGAGAACTTCAATGCTTAGTTGACCGTGGGACCACTCACACAATACTAAGAGACATACTAGTATTTACTGAAATAATTGCTTATGAATCCTCAATGACTACAATGATTGGATCATCAATTTAATACTTCATCGAGGAACTGCCACTTTCTTGTTGCCTAATCGCACTAAAATGGCAGTCACAGAAGCACTCTATGCTCCTACAGCTAACTGCACTTTGTTAAGTTTCAAAGATATATGCTCCAACGGCTATCATATTGAAACACATTGTGAGAACGGAAATGAATATATATATATATATATATATATATATATCATCACCTCTAATGAATATGGAAGGAAACACATACTAGAGAAACTAATGTGTCAAAATAGTGGGTCAATTCGGGTTATTGAATCATATTCTATCATCAATAATGGACTTTGTGACAGTGACATATACAAGCTCTGGAATGATCGCTTGGGACATCTTGGCCGTGATATGATGATACGTATGTTGAAAAATACACATGGACACCTTTTCTTTCGAATGAAAGGTAAGCTGAGACAGTTAACTGAAACTACCAAATTACAATTGTTGACACCTAAAGCAAAACAAGCAGCAACATCATTACAGTATGCCTCTTAAATACCCCGAACTTTCGCAAAGCATGCTTCTTAGCTAAAACAAGATCGAGACCATCATATGCTAAGGGCACAAAACAAAACATTCCATTCTTATAGTGCATACAAGGTGAAATTTGTGGATCTATACATCCAGAATGCAGATCATTCAAGTACTTTATGGTTGTGGTTGATGCATCAACATGATGGACAATGTCGCACTATTATCCATACAAAACGCTACATTTTCAAAACTCCTAGCACAAACTATATGCTTGAGGGTTCACCACCCTGATTACCCTATCAAGTCTATACAACTTGATAATGTTGGATAATTTACATAGCAAGCATTTGACGATTATTGCATGTCTATTGGGATTGATGCAAAGCATCCTGTAGCCCATGTGCATACACAAAATGGTCTTGTATAAGCTACCATCAGAAGGATACAGATGGTAGCGAAGGCATTGGTTACGTGCACCAATTTACTCACTTCTACCTAGGATTGTGCAATATTACATGCAACACTACTTATTCGCTTTAGACCCACTACTCGCTGACCATTTTCTGCGTATCGGTTGGTATGAACATGATATTTCATATTTACACATATTTGGTTGTGCAATATATGTGCCAATTACGCCCTCACAACAGACTAGAATGGTCCTCAAAGACGATTAAGTATATATATTGGATATGAATCCCCAACGATTATCCACTATTTAGAACCCTTGATGGGTGATCTATTTATAGCAACTTGTGTAGATTGTCACTTTGATGAGACAGTCTTTCCGTCGTTAGGGAGAGATTGGAAAAAAAGATTTTCCAAGGGAACGATAAGAATTGCCATGGAATGTTCTCACTCTGTCTCATTTTGATCCCCACACTTCACAATGAGAAAGTGAAGTGAATTGAACACTAAATCTTCAAAATGTAGCAGACTCGATACCTGACGCATTCACTGATATTGCAAAAGTGACAAAACCACATATATCGACTGCAAATGTACCCGTAAGGTTAGAAGTCCCTAAACAGGGGGCACAACACCATCGGAAAGAGTGTTGCAACTATACATAATGGAACAAAATTAAGGAGGCCACTTGGTTCGATAGATACTCATCCAAGAAAGAAAAAAGATAGTAATGCACAATCTGATCCATTTATCATCAATACTGAAAATCCTTCTCATGAGATTGTCTTTTATTATAGTTATGTTTATCAATTATTACTGGAGGATACTCTGAAGTCAATATTGATTCCAGAGAACAAATAAATTTCAAAGAATTATGATAATGCATCTGAGTTGATGAAAAGATCATCCATACTCATTGATAATATATTTACATATATTGTTGCTCATGAGATTATAGAGCATGATGACATTGAACCACACTCAGTTGAAGAATGTCAACAAGGAGCATATTGGCCTAAATGGAAAGAAGCAATCTAGACAAAACTTGATTCCTTGGCAAAGAGACAAATGTTGTCCGGTAGTGCTAACTATAACGCCCCAGGTTCCACATTTGCATATAATAATGTATTTCATATATCAGAAAATACAAATAGTACAAGAAGCTATATTACATAATTTACAACCAAAAATATCCAAAAATAGCATTCTTGTACATAACTGGTATAGAAACTAGTATTCCTAAAAAATCAACAAATAACATACGGATCTTCATAAATCAAGCAAAGACGACAGGAAAATTCACATTTTCCCCTTCCTCTTATCCCTTGGCAAGACCTGACCTGCAATGCATATTTTTGAAACACAAAATGAGGGTTAGACCTTGAAGTCTAGTGAGAAATCCCCATTCTATGCAATTATAGGGTGAAGATCACCAAAATCTGTTATAAAATCATATTTGAAAATTTCATGAACATCCAACAATGTTTGCAAAATATAACTTAAATATCACAACATAATGCGAGATATAAATCATTCCTTACCACATAAGAAATACAACCACTCAGGTTCTCATAATCATTCAGCACGAAATTCCCAAAGCTTTTATGACTCATAAAGATCAGATGTTATAATCTCAACTTCCAAATTATACAAAGAAATATGACCAACCAGAGTTCTTAGTTATTGATTAAAGCTTAAAAATAAGAATTGTTTTGAACTCAAAAGGAAATGGGTTTTAATAATAACCAAAGGCCCTCTGGGTTGTTTAACAAATCTTTACCCTCTTTTGAACAATCAAAATGTAATATCCGGTATCCCAAAAATATTTGTTTATTCGAAACATGGGCAATTAATGCCTCTGGCTATAAGCGATTCCCCTTCTCAATAACATCATTGTTATCATTTCAATAAGAGCAATAATTCAAAGTCTTCTTATCACAAAGAAATGTTAACTTTGAATTATTGCATCTTATGGATGTGACGACAAAAGTTATAATTGTAACATAGATCACACAATTTCCACCCTTATCCCAAGGTACACCTTTCCTTGATATGCCACCATTATCCCATGGTACACATCTCCTTGATATGCCACCATTATCCCATGGTACACCTCTCCTTGATATGTCACCTTATTTCCTTATAAAATGTAATTAAATCTGATATTTTAGCCAGAAATGGCATCAAAACAGTTTCATCACAGAAACTTTATATCAAGAACTTTCACAGTTCCAAACCCAGTTCCAATGTCATCTCAAAACAGCTTTCAGAAACAGTTCACCTTTCTCAACAGCTTTAAAAGAAACAATACCTTTCTTAATTTAAAACATATTTTGAAAGAAACATAATGAGCGATAACAACCCTCATTGGACAACACATAAACGATGACTTCCCTTCATCGGACAACAATGTGGGCGATGATCTGCACTCATCGGCAAACATTAGGTAGTGATCATCCAATCGGACAACACTCACTGGATAACATTTTAGGCCATGAAACACCCTCACAGATCAATGTTATGAACGATATACTCTTAATCCGAACAAGACTTTGGGCGATAAACACCCATTCCGGATGATGCCTTGTCCGATAAACATCCTTAGTGGACAAAGCTTTGGGAAATGAATCACCAAATCCGGTTGATGCCTTGTCTGATAAAGGTTCTCAACGGAAAACGCTTTGTCCGAGAAAGTTCCTTATCAGACATCACTAAAAATGATAAGTATCCTCATCGGATAGTACTTCATGCAATAAGGGTCCTCATCGCTCCCTACTTTGTGCAATAAGGGTCCTCATCGGACCCTATTTTGTGCAATAAAAACATAACAGAAAAGGGTATCACTTATAACTATGTTAATATAACACAAATACTACCAAAAGTGTTATAAACAAATTCTTCAAAATAGTGTAAAACTCACCTTATAGTGCACTTAATTGAAGATGAATACAACAACACAGAATCAGCTTCCAAATTATGATCACAACTTTTCTCCGCACAAAAACACACAGTTTCTCTCCTCACTTTCTTTCCCAAAATGTCCATTCAGATCACTTCTAAAAAATTTATCCTTATATACTCTTGCCATAATAAGGCGGTGAGTTTTAATATATAACCCCCCCCCCCCTTTACACACTCAAATATACATATACATGCATATGAATCATAGATTTATA
The DNA here is from genome assembly GCF_001531365.2 of Cynara cardunculus var. scolymus. Taxonomy (NCBI): domain Eukaryota; kingdom Viridiplantae; phylum Streptophyta; class Magnoliopsida; order Asterales; family Asteraceae; genus Cynara; species Cynara cardunculus. The sequence goes on from NC_037543.1 coordinate 17,040,829, forward strand.
ATAAACAAATAATCAATTAACCAAATAGTTTAATTACCAAATTTTCAAGATCACCCCAAATTATATAACCGAAACTCGGTTATTACACTAACCCCACCAAGTACAAATCCTCGTAGGACATAAATGGGTCTTGAAAGCGTAATGGGAATAATAAGGTCATAAGATATAAGGCTCGCCTTCTGGCGCAAGGCTGGATATGACTATGAGGAGACATACTCCCCAATAATTGACGTAATAACGTTCCACTATCTAACTAGCCTAGTAGTTTCCGAAGGATTGGAAATGCAGCTTATGGATGTGGTTATTGTGCATCTCTATGGGGATCTAGATTTAGAGATATACATGAAAGTGACTAATGGCCTTCCACTGCCCAATTCAAGTAACTCTAAACCATGGAGTGCATTTGCAATTAAATTGAAGCGCTCACTCTACTGACTAAAACAATCCGGGCGAATGTGGTATACCCGTCTAAGTGAATACTTGATTTGGAAGTGATATAATACGAAATGTGCCCTTGCATTTTTATAAACAAGTCATGTTCTGGATTTTCAATCATAGTTATATATGTTAATGATATGAACATAATAGGTACTCTTGATGAAATAAGAGACACTGCAAGAAATTTAAAATATTAATTTGAGATAAAATATCTTGGGAAACTCGGTTTTGTCGAGGTATAGAACTAGAACGCCGAGCTTGTGGAATCCTTATCCACCAATCCCCTTATATCCAGAAAATGATCAGGCGATTTAATATGGATAAAATTCATCGGGTTAGCACTACCATGATCGATCGAATCTTGAATATAAGGAAAGATCCATTTCATTCAAAGGATGACGACAAAGAGGTGTTGAGAGCTGAAATTCCCTATCTAAGTGCAATAGGTGCATTGTTGTACTTAGCACAATATATTCGACCAGATATTGCATTCTTAGTGAACGTTTTAGCTAGATTTAGCTCAGTGCCAACGCAATGTCATTGGAATGGTATCAAGAATATATTTCGATACCTAAAAGAAACTATCAATATGCACTTATTCTTCCTCTACAAAAAGAAAAATGGGGCTACAATACCTGTTAAAGGTATTAACAGAGAAAGTGTTATCCCTATAGTAAAACCCCAAACATTATATTAGTAGGCTTTGCTGATGTTGGATATCTTTCTGACCCACACAAAGGTCATTCCCAAACAAGATATGTTTTTACAATTGAGAACACGACGATTTCTTGGAGATCTACCAACTAAAACCTTGTAGCTTTCTACTCGAACCATTCAAAGATTATTGCTCTACATGAGGCAGTTCGAGAGTGTATATGGCTAAGGTATGTCATTACACATATAAAAAGGGATAATGGTTTAAGTTCAATCACTCAAAATCCTACACACATATATGAAGATACTGCAGCTTGAATTGAACAAATAAAAGTAGGATATATCAAGGGTGATAATATAAGGCATATTTTGTCAAAGTTTGTCTATAATCAGTAACAATAGACTCTCCTTAAGATTCAAGTGAATTAAGAATGTGGTTGATTTGTTTACCAAGTCACTACCTAAGGCCACATTTGAAAAACATGTGGAAAGCATTAGAATGCGGAGACTTTCCAAACTCCCTTGATTAACCTACGTATTAGGGGGAGTAGTAGACAAAAAGGGGAGTCTACTATGCATGTGATATTGGTATGTTGTGCTCTTTCCTTCAACCAAGCTTTATTTTTCCCATTTGGTTTTGTTCTTTGGTGTAAGATTTTGGTGAAGCAACAATTTAAATATCATCTTGTTTTTCTTAACTCTTATGTTTGATGTACCATATGAGGGAACACTAGACAAAAGGAATAGTCTATAAATGGGTGCATTGTACTCTTTCATCCGTCCTATTTTCATTTTTTTCCATTGGATTTTTATTTTGACGTAAGGTTTTAATGAGACAATAGTTGTGCACCATCACTTATTTGACTCAACATAAGGGGAGAGTATTGTAGGATAAATGTATCATCGTCAAAAGGATATGAAGATAGAAGTATGATCTTACATTTATATCGAAGTTTTCTAACCTTTGTGATTCTATAGCTTTGCATAAATATTTTCAGTACTTTTTGGTTATTTTTGCAAGGTACATTCAATTATTTTATTTTTGTATCTTAGATGTGATATCTTAAAATTTTAGGTATCTAGCATACTTAATAAATCGTAAATACAAAATAAATCAAGTTTTTTGTGCACATGAAACCGATTTAAAAAATAGTTATTACAGATATTGAATCAGATTTATCATTTAAAATTAATAATACAAACATTGAATTTTTATTTAATAAAAATGATGGTACGGATTTTTTTATTAGTCATCAAAACATAAAAAAAGTTGACGCTATATCAACACAGGGTTTTATAAACCACCCTATTTTTACAAACCATCGGGTTTTAGAGTATCTCCAATAGATTCTCCAAAAATGTAGAATCAAAAGTCAAAATAATTAAAGAAAATGATGTTCATCTTCAACAGCTTCTCCATTCTTGAGATTGCAAAAAGAATTATGTTGTTAAAATATTTAATACATTTTATAAAATATTATTTGTTTCTCCTATATAAATTCAAGGATATCATTGGTAAGAAAAAAATAAAAAACAATTTTCTCTTTCATAAGTAATCACTTTTTGAGAGTTCTTCAAATTTGGAGAATTTCACCATCTTTCTCTTGCTTTCTTCATTTTGGAGAATATTAAAACAAAAAAACCCAAAATCTCTATATTGAAGAATCTATTAGAAAAGCTCTTAAATAGTAAGGCACATAACCCATTTTCCTGCTCCTTAATCATTTGGTTTTATTTGCAAGTCCTTACTTTTATTTTTGTAACATATCATGTGTTATATCGGGTGTAAATAATTGATGTTAGAGTAAATTACTTTCCTGGTCCTTGTTGGCATAATTTAGAATGTGAGCAGTTGGTTGTTTTATTTGTTTTGCATGTTTTAGTTGTCTGAATCAAAGGCCATGTTGGCTAGTTATTTCCTAGTATTTAGCTTAGTTGAAATGTGGAAGTTTGTTTTCCCATTTTTCTTTAGTGGTGGTTTATTTAAGAAGTAAAACTCTGTTTTTAGTGCGTGCAGAAATTGAGAGAGAAAAACTTTGCCCCATCTCTTCTTCTCCATTAACTGTTACTGTGAGTGTTTTTTTTTTGTGTGATCTGATCCATTTTTTCTGCTAACATTTGGTATCAGAGCCAGGTTCCTATGCAAGAACAACCCGAGTAGATGGTAGATAAAAGCGATAAGAACGAGAAGGAGAACCCGATCACCCTTCACTACCCTATGTTGACGCGAAGCAACTACGCCGCTTAGGCTATCAAAATGAGAGTCTTTATGCAAGCCCAGGGAGTATGGGAAGCCGTCGAACCCAGGACTCAAAATACAACAGTCGATGTGAAGAAGGATAAATTGGCACTTGCAGCCATTTATCAAGGGATTCCGGAGGACCTGCTGCTGTCATTAGCCGAGAAGCAAACAACAAAAGATGCATGGGGTACCTTGAAAACCATGTTCATGGGAGCCGATAGAGTCAAGACTGCGAAGGTCCAAACTTTGTAGGCGGAATTCGAAACACTCAACATGAAGGAAACGGAGGTAATAGACGATTTTGCTATAAAGGTGAACAACATAGTCAGTAATATTCGAGCCTTAGGTGAGAAGGTGGATGAGACTTACGTTGTGAAAAAGTTACTACGTGCCGTCCCGAGCAAGTTCTTGCAAATTGCTTCAACCATAGAGCAGTTTGCAGATCTCGATAAGATGACTGTTGAAGAGGTCATAGGTCGATTAAAGGCACACGAAGAAAGAGTACGCGGGCAAGGCGAAAGCAGTGATGGGAAGTTGCTGTTAACATATAAGGACTGGGTCGAGAAGACTAAGAAAAAGGTTGACGATGAGCAAAAGAACTCCCATGGTAGTTCACGATCGAGTGACTCTAATTCACGAGGTCGTGGAAGAGGTCGTGGACGGGGTAGAAGCCACTCCAATCGGGGTGGACGTCGTGGTGGTGGCTCTCAACAAAACCGAGACGGGGATCATGGGTCATCAAGTAATCGCAACAAAAATAAGATTCAATGCTATAATTGTCAAGACTTTGGCCATTTTGCATTTGAATGTAAAAACCCACAGAGAGAGAGGGATAGAAATCAAGAGGCAAACGTAACACAAACGGCGAACCGGTACTTCTGTTAGCGGTCTCAAACACCACCTATGAGGTAAGAGAAGAGGTTTATTTGAATGAGAAGAAGTTAACCCCAAAGTTAAGGTCCTCGAATTAAGAAGGCAACGTATCGAAGGTTTGGTATTTGGATAACGGTGCGAGTAATCATATGATGGGAGATAAAGGGAAGTTCAACGATCTCGATCAGTCAATCCAGGGTTATGTCCGTTTCGGTGATGACTCAAAGGTTCGAATAGAAGGAAAAGGGTCCATCATTTTTATGTGTAAAAATAGGGAGAAACGGGTGTTACGTGACGTGTACCATATCCCGAGCCTATGCAATAACATCATAAGTTTGGGACAACTTGCAGAAGATGGAGATAAGGTGTTACTGGTTGGTTCGTATTTATGGGTTTATGATAAGGCTGAGAAGTTACTAATGAAGGTGAGGCGCTCCCTAAACCGGTTATACAAGATAATTCTAAATGACACTAATCCACTTTGTTTGCTTAATGGATGTGAGGAATCTTCAAGACTTTGGCACACACGCCTTGGTCACGTAAACTTCCAGAAGCTAAAAGGAATGTATGAAAAGAACTTGGTGTATGGGCTGCCAAAAGTTGAGCAGTCTACGAGGTCATGTAAGGGCTGTTTGGAGGGCAAGCAGACACGAAAACCGTACCTGTCACAGGCAAAATATAGGACTCAAGTAAGGCTGGAACTCATTCACGCTGACCTTTGTGGTCCGATCTCACCGGCTACACCATCCGGTAACCGTTATTTTATGCTATTGGTAGATGATTTTAGCCGTGTAATGTGGATTTATTTGCTAAAAACAAAGGATGAGGCATTTGGAGTTTTCCAAAAATTTCGTGTATTGGTTGAAAATGAAACAGGTAACAAGATTAAAACTGTGCGAACCAATCGAAGGGGTGAATTCCTCTCGAAAGTCTTTACAGCTTATTGTGATGAAATGGGCATCAAACGTCGGTTCACGGCACCTTATTCACCGCAACAAAACGGTGTTGTGGAGCGGCGGAATAGAAATGTGATTGAGATGGCAAGAAGTATGATGAAAGGTATGAAAGTGCCCGATTCGTTGTGGGGTGAAGCAGTTCGCCAGACTGTCTATGTTCTAAACCGAGTCACTACAAAGGCTCTTGGTGATATGACACGATATGAAGTTTGATCTGGAAGAAAGCCAAATATCGGTCACATTAGAGTGTTTGGGTGTATGGCACACTCTAAGGTATCAAAAGATCATCTACGAAAACTTGATAGCAGGAGCGAAATGCTAGTACATTTGGGAACAGAAATGGGCAGCAAGGCTTATCGTCTACTTGATCCGGTCACGGGTAGAGTTCGGGTTAGCCGGGATGTTGAGTTTGATGAAGATGAAGCATGGCCATGGGCTGAAACAGTAAGGTTTAAAGAAACTCCAACTAACACATTGACTATTGAAGGTTACGGAGGTGAAAGCGTAGGAGCCGAAAATGGTGATCTAGTTGAGCCACTCACTGATTTCGAAACACTGGGTGGTCAAGAAAACCCCGCAACTCCTCGAAATCAGTCCCTTGGTGAACCTCAATTACATGTTGGTCATGATGGGCCATACTCAGCTGAGTCTCCGATTACCTCAGTGGGTTCGTCTAGTGCCGCATCAAGTTCAACGGGAGGCGGAGCACCTAAAAGGTATAGGAGCCTTGCTGAGATATATGAGGCAACCGATCAGATAGAATTGGAACCCGATCAACTCATGTTCATGCAGGATGTAGATGATCCCACAACGTATTCGATGGCTGCTAAAGATCGAGAATGGGTAAAAGCAATGGAGACTGAGTTAGATGCAATTGAAAGAAATCAGACCTGGAGTCTAGTTGATCTACCTGCAGGTCGAAAACCCATTGGACTTAAATGGGTATACAAGCTGAAACGGGATCCAAGTGGTAAAATTCTGAAACATAAGGCGAGACTAGTTGCTAAAGGGTACGTCCAAAAGCCCAGGGTCGATTTTGATGAGGTGTTTGCACCGGTAGCTCGCCTAGAAACCATTCGGATCATCTTAGCCCTCTCAAGTTCACATGGATGGAAAATACACCATTTAGACGTGAAGTCAGCGTTTCTTAATGGCACTTTGAACGAGGAAGTTTTTGTTTTACAACCGGAAGGTTTTGTCAACGATAAATGCCCCGGGAAGGTGTTTAAGATATCAAAGGCACTCTATGGGCTTCGATAAGCCCCTAGAGCTTGGAATTCAAGGCTTGATAAATGTCTAAAAGGGCTAAACTTCATGAGATATGGGCTGGAACATGCTGTGTACACAAGAAAACAACATGGTAATGTCCTAATAGTTGGTGTTTATGTTGATGATTTAATTGTCACAGGAAATTGTGATGGTGATGTCATGCATTTTAAGCAACAAATGAATAAAGAATTCGAGATGAGTGACCTTGGTTTACTCTCATATTACTTGGGAATCGAAGTGACTCAACATGAAGATGGTATCACACTGAAACAAATAGGTTATGCAAGAAATGTTCTTACAAAGGCTGGAATGGCAGAATGCAATCCATCACAATTTCCTAGGGAACACAAAGAGGAGCTTACGAAGGATGAAGAAGGAGTTCCGATTGATCCGACACTGTTTCGAAGCATTATCAGAGGCTTAAGGTACCTCACACACACCCGACCCGACATTGCATATGCTGTCGGAATTGTGAGCAGGTTCATGGAGAAACCTATAGTAAAACATATGCAAGCAGTGAAGAAGATCTTGCGGTACGTTAGAGGAATAGTTGACAATGGTCTCGTGTATACCAAGTATCATAAAAGTGATACAATCACAGGATATTCTGACAGTAATCATGCGAGAGATGTGGAAGATAGACAGAGTACGGGTGGAATGGCATTTTACTTGGACGAAAACTTGATTACTTGGGGCTCAAAAAAACAAAAATGTGTGGCGTTGTCCTCATGCGAAGCTGAGTTTATGGCTGCAACTACCGCAACGTGTCAAGGTATTTGGGTTAGCCGGTTGATTCACGAGATAACCAGGAAGAAAGCTGGTCCTGTCACGCTATATTTAGATAACAGATCAACTATAGACCTGATCAAAAACCCGGTATTCCATGGAAGGAGTAAGCATATCGACTTGAAGTATCATTTTATAAGAGAGTGTGTTGAACGTGGGGATGTGGTTGTTAAGCATGTTTGCAGCAAGGAACAAAGGGCTGACATTCTCACGAAACTGTTACCTCGAATTCAGTTTATAGAAATGAGAAAGCTACTAGGAGTTAAGAGCATATCAGATTCTAAATTAGGAGGGAAAGTGTTGGCATAATTTAGAATCTGAGCAGTTGGTTGTTTTATTTGTTTTGCATGTTTTAGTTGTCTGAATCAAAGGCCATGTTGGCCAGTTATTTTCTAGTATTTAGCTTAGTTGAAATGTGGAAGTTTGTTTTCCCATTTTTCTTTAGTGGTGGTTTATTTAAGAAGTAAAACTCTGTTTTTAGTGCGTGCAGAAATTGAGAGAGAAAAACTTTGCCCCATCTCTTCTTCTCCATTAACTGTTACTGTGAGTGTTTTTTTTTGTGTGATCTGATCCATTTTTCTGCTAACAGTCCTGTGGTTTGAGGTTTGTTTGATTAAGGTCCCTAAAACGCGTTGATTACACTTCTGGTGAAGTGTGGTATCCAAAAACGCACGTTCCAAGTCCCTCATGCTTACGGATTTTGTTAGTCCAGTTAAGTATAAGGATACTTTTGTCTATTTATACCTCTTGTCTTTTTCATAAAAGAAAATTAAAAAAATATATTAGATATAATAAAATTATATATATATATATATATATATATTATACATATATAGATACAGAGAGAGCGAAACCCATGGGATCCCCCATCTCTGTCAGCTTCTTCTTCCCTCCCTACCTTGTTCTCCAAAACCCATTCCCCACATCCAACTTTTCTCCCTTCTTTCTGTATCTTCTTTTTGATGTGTATGAAAACGAAAATAGAGAAGAAAGTGGGAGAAGGGGTGGACTTTGTTTTACAAGACAAAGTAAGGGAACAAAGCATGAAAACAAAAGGTTATAGGCTTTGGTTTTGATAAGAACATAATGGGAGAACAGTGAGAGATTTGTCCATTGGAAGGACGGGGCTTTAATTGCAAGGTTGGCAGAAGGTTTGGGTTTTTATTTTACAGGATAGATCATCGGAGTCTCGGAGACTTCTAGATGGGTTTCATGGTAAGAGTTGGTTGAAGATATTTCAAGTTGGGGACAGGGTAGGGAGGTGGGTTCAGGATAGATGAACGATATGGCATGTTAAGAAGAGACAAAGAAGATGACCGTGGTTTTGCGTGTGTACGAGAACGGAGATGGAGATGAACTCGTTGGGAATGATGGGTTAGCCATAGAAGGAAGTGGGTGGTGTTTCACGTTGCTTCTACTATGATCCCACATAAAACATAGGTCGATAATAGGATGAGACCAAAGATGGGTTTCACGATGGGGGTGGGGAAGGTGACTGTGGGTTGTATGCGTGTAAGAGATTGAAGATAGAGAGAGAGAGAGAGAGAGAGAGAGAGAGAGAGAGAGAAAGAGAGAAAGTAAAGAGAGGTGGCTGGAGGTTGGCCAATGATGGTGTTAAAGGAAAGGAGCAACAGAGAAAAGTAAAGAGAGCTGGCTGGAGGTGGTGCCAGAGATTAATCGACGGTGGTATTAAAGGAAAGGAGTGGCGGCTCTATGTGTCTTATATATACATACATGTATGTGTGTGTGTGTATATATATATATATATATATATATAACATAATAAAACAAAATAGTAAAAAGACAAAACAAAAAGGTAAAAGACGAAAATGGCTCTTGAGTTAAGTAGGTTAACGATTTCCGTTAGAGGGAGGGACTCATATCATGCGTTTTTGCATACCACAGGGACATACAACGTAAAAAACGCGTTTGAGGGACTGTAGTAAGGAAAACCAAAAAAATACATGGACGAGGAATGTAATTTACTCCTGATGTCATTTTGGAGCACTTGATATATATAGTGTCATGTTTTTACTCATAATGATAGTAGTTAGGTCAAGATCCAATGTGAGAGACCAGGTAGTGGGGCCAAATTTGTAGCACAAATGAGTTGGGCCTTAGTCATTTTATATAAATAGAGTTGAGAGTGATTATCTATCTCATTGTAGTCTTCAAGGAAAGGAGGGAGCGTTTGAGCTCTTCTTTATGAAACAAAGGAGAAGAAGCAAGTGAAACTTAGTTAACAAGAGAAAAACAAAAAAAAAAAATTAAAGAGAATATTTAATTTAAATCAATGGATTTTTCTTTTTTTGAAAAGCAATTAAATAAGAACAAACTAATTCATGCACAATATACAATTACCAAACGTAATGTCCATCATTCTGGATCAACAATTGATTGTGGCATTTGCGGTCGCGAATAATGATCAACCAAAAATCATTGTAGGACTTTTATCTTTGCATATGCCCTTGGTAAATAACACCAGAAAATCCATAGGGTAGTAGAAATTCTCTATATTAACTCCATATTAACAATCACATCCTCGAGTATTCCCCTCCATGTCTTCACGGATCGAACAACAAGTTGTAATAACACACTTGTTGTTTTACATTCTCCAAGCTCGAACTTATCATACACCGATCCTGGTTGGATATACACACTAGCACCTATATCTAGCAAAGCTTTTTTAATACCAAAAATTCTCATAGTGACAGGGATGAGTAGTGCTCCAGGGTCCTTGCATTAATGCTTAGGGAACTAGATAGAATGGAACGAACATGTTCAATGACTTCGATCTTTTTGGGCATTAAAGTCTTCCGTCTATGCTATTGGGTACACAATTCTCTCAGGAATATGGAATAGGTCGGGATTTGCTTTATTGCATCTAGTAGTGGTAAGTTGATCACCTAGAGAAACATATCCATCATATCTTCACTTTTAGATTCTCTCTTTCGAAATGGAAATGTCGCAAATTGATTTAAGGTAGTAGATAATAGAACTATGGTTTCTTGATTAAGTAATTTAGAACCCCCGCCCCTCTCAATTTGAGATTCATCGACATTTGATGTACTCGGTCTGATTGGAATTTGATTGTATTTTAGGGATTCTACTCCCACTCAGTTTCTTTCTTTTTTCCCTTTCTTGTTTGAGAGCCTTCAACATTCTTTTCGAGAAGGAGGTCTAATTGACATCCACTACGCAAAGTAAAAATCTCATTTGTATGCTCATGACTTGGGTTTGGTTTAGTAATACTTGGAAGTATACCCCCCATCTCTTTTATTCAACTGTTTTTCCAGTTGACCAACTTGTTTCTCCAAAGCAACAATAAGTTTGGTTGTAGTGTGTGTTATTTGCATGTAATTTTCATCATCGTCTTCATATCTTCCATTTGTTATTTCAAGTGGTCACGATCCCTGTTTGTTATTGTCATTATTATTATTACCACTGAAGTTCAATTGACCTTCATTATGATGGTCTTGATTCTGGGATCGGGATTGAAATCATCGACCCACTTGATTATTTTTCCAAATGCAATTGGGATGCTTTTGCCATCAGTATTATAAGTATTGGAAAGTGGGTCTTGTTTATAATTTTCCGAACCCCTGTGAGTGTATGATCCATGCTAGGAGTGCATGATTCACGCTCTTAGAATGATACACTATGCAATCACTAGCAAAATGTGAGGAATCAGTGAGTGCATGAGTTTTGGATATGAGACACGTCATTTTGAATTCCGACCGACCCACCTAATAGGATATCTATATTTTTGGACAACTTAGTAATCTCACCCTTGAACTCTTTTCTTAACTCTCCTAACTCCTCAAGACTTCAACTGTTTGTTTCTAAGAATTTTCATGCCTCCTCATCAGTCTTTATCATCATAGTTCACCCACTTATGACATTAACTAGACCTCGGTGAATCGGGTCTAAGTCATCCAATAATGTCTTCACCAAGATCCATTTTGGGGTTACATGGTCAGGGCAAGAACAAAAAAGCTCTTTGAGTCACTCAAATTGGAGAATGTGGGGCGTATCTTCACAGTCTTGCTAACAAGGAAACACTCAGCTAAAAACTTCTTCTACATATCATCCCAGGTGAAAATTTTCTTTGGCTCAAGGGATATAAACCATTGTTTTGATCGCCCTTTTAGAGAATAGGAAAATAATATGAGCCGAAGGTATTCTCGGGTGAGACCCCGAATATTATTGGTATTGCAGATGTCGATAAATTCATATAAGTGGTTATATGGTTCTACTTTTCATAGGCCTTGAAAGTTTGGAAGCGACTGAATAACATGGAGTGAATATTATAGTAGGCATCCTCATCATCAGTAAGGATATCGGGGATGAGTTCTCGTATGCTCCGGGTTAGAAATAAGTTTCCAATGGAGGGTGATTTGGTGATGGTGCTGGTGGATGATCCATATCCGCAGTGTCACTCACTACATTTTTATGAATTTCAATTTTAGGCTCCTTGATTACAGGATCGCATTTCGGTTTCTTGTAATTCATGCACTCTAAATATTGGCAAATCTTTATAAGATCCAGTATGGTGCATGCAATTTTAGCATTAGGTAATATTTCCAATGAGATCGAACTTAAAACTACGTGGCAGGCAACTTATGAACACAAATTAACACTAAAAAAAACTCTAAATAAGAAAAGCACAGCAAAATGCAACTAAATAAAATCACACACAAAAAAGAAGAAATGAACAACCATGAAAGAATAAGCAAAGAAAATACGACTTACCCTACGCACGAGTAAACATACAAGCAACTGCAAAACTCACTCGAATGTAATGACTAACAATCTATTCAAAAGATATGCATTCAAATAGAAAAAAACACAAAATAATAAACTCAATTGCACTACTCCCGAACAACGACGTCAAAAACTTGTTGCACGTGTTGTTAAACGCACAAGGTATAAATATTAAACCAACTTAATCCAGTAAATGGATGAGTCGGGTATCGATCTTCTGAGGGAGTAAATAGTTATGCTAAAGATTTGTGTTAAACTGTCAGTGAGATATACCACTCAATTAAAGCTCAAGACTTAAAATTCAAATCTAGTTATCACAATTAACACTAACTCAATCAAACTTTGGAAAAATTTGCATTAAAACTAAAAGAACAAATAAATAGAAAATCTTTTGGGGTTTTTTAAAAGAAAATCTTAAAAACAAAAAAATTAGAAATCAAATTCTAACCATGCGAGAAAGTCAAAGTCAACTGTCAGTTACTAACACTGAGCGTTTCACAAATTCTATTAATTTTCACAAGACATTCAATCCTTATTGCATTGTTTAACAAACATGTTACAAGATATATCCAACCTTCAGCATAATTGATACCTATCCAAACCAATCGTCCTACCACCTATAATAATGTGTTCAGTAACAGTCAACAGTTACTATTGGACTGTTCAAGTTATGCCAATCAATTACGAAACGGTTTTTAATCTAAAAATATTAAGACCCAACAAAACTATTTATATTTTTGGTGAAAACTAAAACCGAAATAAACTAATAAAAGTAAATTAGAGCAAGATTACATATGGATTTTCACATCAGGTTGGCCTTGAGAAAGATTTTAGCTCATTATCGAGTTGGAAAATTCAATGGTTTCTTGGTGTTTATGCATTATCAAAAAAATTGTATATATAAAAACACAAAGCAAAAATACTATTGAAAGAATAATTCAATACCCAACGACGGCAATAGTCAAGTACGAATATCAAATATAATTCCAACAATATTAGAAGAAATCTAATTACTTATGTAATATTGTCATTGAACTATGAATGAGAAAACGAAAACTAATCACAAAAATCGAACCTGGCGAATGCCAATTTGTTGTTGTTTTTCATCTCCATCAGAACCCAACAACACTCTCACCGCTCTGTTTTCTGCCTCTCTTTCGTGCGGCTCCTACCAAATTTTCCTGTGCGTGCTGCGATTTCCCTCCATTTCTTCTTTTTCCTGCGTCTTTTTCCCACAGCTGCTCTCAATGTGCGCCCTTCCTGTGCGTTCCCTGTATATTCCCAAAGAAAATAGAAAATAGAAAATAACAAACCTAAAAGACTTTCCTAATTTTTCTTTTATAAAACGACGACCCACACACCAAGAGCCCATTTAATTTCTTCAAGTCGTTATTGAATAAAGGCTTCGTATATTCAAAATTGTTATTTATCTGTTGTTTTGACTTGTACCATGAAGGAAAAGATGTTATGACTTGTAAGTTGCAACTTTTCTTGTTGTCCAACATGCTTTGTCTGACTTCAACATTCATTTCAGCTTAGATGCAGCCTGAATTGTATAGAAACTCAAAACTTAAAATTTGCAGGCTTATCTGTTATATTTTCAGATCATTTTGAAATAACTTAATCGGAGCTTATATAAATTTGACAAATATTTTTTTTTCTTTTTCGCTCCAAAGTGGTTCGAACATAACAAAATATGAAAACACATCAATGCTGTTTGGCTTTACCATTTTAATCATGCTTCATATCTTAAGGTACCATTTGTTGCACCCGATTCACACGCACCCATCTTTGTACCCGGTTTCGATGGCTCTTCAGGTACAATATGAGGGATTTATATTTTTATTGTTTGTGTAGTATTAATTGTTGAATCCCAAATTATAGCAAACACCTTTGATCAGAAAGATATCATAATACTACAATTTTATTTCATATATAACCATAGACGGACCTAGAGGGGTGGTTAGGTGGCACGTGCCACCGTATTGTTCCTCCGTGGTAAGGTAAAAAAAAAATTAGGTTCGTGAAAGGTACAACCGTTTTATTCTAGAAGGTGCAACCGTTTTATATGGTGCCACCGTATCCAAAAATTCTTGGGTCAACATTACACAATTTAGAGTACTAGACACACATATATATACACGTAGAGACTAACTGCCAAATAACCGACCCATTGACAATTAACTAGATAGTAACTAACACCAACTTAACAGACCCAAAAGTTTAGATTACGATTTCTAACACACCCCCTTATTCAAGACCTTTTGAACACCCAGTTTTTCCTTCATTTTATTAAACATGCCAACTGGCAAGGCCTTTGTAAAGATGTCTGCCACTTGATCAGTTGTCTTACAGAAGTCAACTTCAACATCTATGTTACCCACAAGCTCTCGAATGAAGTGTTGATCCTTTCTCTCAGTGATTTGATGATAATCCCTTTTCACTTATACGTTGTATTTATGTTTCTGTCTTTTCAGTTCCAGCGACCTTCACTGAGTATGTTCAGTGATCGCTGAAGAACTTGCATTGTAAATCTATCAGAGACAGCAATACTTCAAGAAGACAACACTTACACTAAATAACCTTTAGCAAACGTCGAAGACTGAAACTGAAGATTAGAGACTGGCGAGTACGTGATCTGAAGTGGTATTCAGTGATTACAAGTCTGTCTACATATGTGTGAAGACTGCTCAAGCTTCAGCGAATGATGAAGAGACCTTCATGTCATTCCGGCATTCACCGATCAAAGGAAACTTGCTTAGCACGACTGTTGTTGTCTTATCCTTATAAACACAAAGGACAAACACCATACCCTTATGAAAGTTGGTACGGTATGGAGCCGACTAGTCGACTCTATTGTCCACCAACTTTAGGTAAGGATGTCTACTCATGAATAGTGCTTTTTGTATTATTCACTGTAGCAAAGGACAAGCCTTCCTCTTAAGGCTTGACATGCACTCTAACCCTACCATATTGCATTAAATGTTCATGTAATGCACTGGTATAAATAGAAGTGTTTCTTCTCCATGCAGAGTGCGCACAAATCACTCTCTAACCCTAATTCTTACTTCAAGCATTTTCTAGCTTAAGTAAAGGATCTTCTTTACAACATTTCTTTTCTTGTATTTCCTAAGACTTAGTGTGTAACTATAGATCGTTTAGATAGGTTTTTATCACATTATCTTTCTGCAAACAATCTTGTAAAATCTGTATTGATCTTCTTTATCAATATATATTTTAAATTTGAAAATATTGTGTTTGTATTCATCCCTCCCTCCCTTCTAAAAACTATTTTACTATTCTTGTAGACCCTCAAGGGACCAATAAGTGGTATCAGAGCAGTGTTTTCTCTCTATCTGTCTGTTTAGCTGTTTTCTGTATTAGTTTATCTCCTTCTTAGATAACTTTACCGCTTACAAATGGCTTTGCATATTACAAACACACATACACAAGATAATGGCTCTCTTGCCAAACCTCCCAGGTTTGTCTATGACAACTTTAGTCTTTGGAAGAACCGGATGTCCCTCTTTCTGGATGGTGTGGATCCTGAAATTCCACATTATATAGAAAATGGACCATATATTCCATTTGCTATTGCTCCGGCTATTCCAACAACAGCTACGACTGCCGCGATTCCTGAATGGCATATTTCAAAGCTTCCACATCAATGAAGCGATGAAGACAAGAAGAAAATAGCTATAGACACGCGTGCTCGGTCTATAATAGCTATGTCTCTTCCTGATGAGATTTATCACTCAGTGATGAAACTCAAAACTTCTAAATCCATGCGGGACACACTTTGTGTCCAATATGAAGGAACCACTCAGGTTCAAGAGACCAGAAAGATCAATCTACTAAGACAATATGGAAGATTTCTCTGTGGAAAGTCTGAGACGCTGTCTGAAGTACATCAGAGATTTAACTGCCTTCTTATTGATCTTAGGGCTGTCGTCAGGGAATATTCTAATTCTAAAACTTTAACCAAGTTTCTAGAATGCCTTTCTGAGTCTTGGGACACCTTTTCCATGTGTCTCAAGATGTCAAATGACATATCCACTCTTTCTCTTTCTACTTTATACGGGATTCTGCTTAACCATGAGCAATCTCGTCAACTGAAAAGGAATCTTATAAAAGAATCCAGGGAAATGAAAAGCTCTCATTTTGCTTTGATCTCTGAAGCTTCTTCAGTTGAAACTTCTTCTACCCCGTTTGTTTCTTCTCTTCCTCTCGTTGTTATCATGGAGATAGATTCTTCTATCTCCGAGGACATTCCAGATTCTAATTTAACAGATTTTGATGAGTCCCTGGCACTCCTAACTAAGTCATTTAGGAGGTTAGCCAGTAAGAGCAACTTCCGCAGATCACCTCAGTCGTCCCTCAGGGAAAAGCCAAAGTCTGAAATAATAGACAAGGCTTCAGCTGTCTGCTACAACTGTCACCGGTCCGGACACTTTGCAGGTGAATGCAAATCAAAGAAGACTGCGACGCCATCTTCTAAAGCTTCTTCCTCCTTCAGGACCAAAGATGAGAAGTACTCAAAACTGAAGGAGAAGTACAAGAATATGAAGAACAACCAGCGAAAGGCTAAAGGCCTTATTGTTGAAGAGCATGACTGGGCTGAGTCATCTGATGAATCATCTTCGGATGAGGAGGATAAAGCCTACGTCTGCTTGATGGCCATAGATGCAAATGAATAATCTTCAGAAGCGTCTACTTTCTCTGAGCCATCTTCTTCTTCTACTCAAATATGTTTCCTGAATGAACCCTCTTCTTCTTCTAGTCTTTCTGCACTGGATACGCTGACGGTTGACCTTTACAATGCCCTCAATGGCAAATCAAAAGCTGAAATGCTTAACGTTGATCTTCAAGAGCAATTGAAGATTTGTCATTTTAAGATCAAAGAATTGACCTTTGTCGAGGAAAATCTTAAAGATCAAGTTATTGTAAACCAAGCCATCACTGTTGAACGTGAGAAGGCTATCGCTGAGCGTGAGCGAGCAATCGCTGAACTCAAGGTCGAGAAAGCTACCATTGAAGGATGGTGCAAAGCTTCCATCAAGGCCTCTGAGATCATTAACGCTCAGATCCCTACCAAGATAAAGACTGGTCTAGGATTCTCCTATGATCAGGAAGATTGTGTTAAAGACAGGACCATGCTCAAAATTGTTACCTTCGTCTCTTATATTCCCAACACTTCTTCCTCTAAGTCCACCTCTTTTACTGAGAGTCATCTTGAAGAAACTCCTTCAAGTTCTGGGTGCAAAGACAAAGGTAAATCCGTTGTCACAGCATCCCTTCCCAAGAAGTCTAACAAGTGTAATAGATCTAGTTCTATTCCCATCAGCTTGTATAGCTTCTTCCTCTTCAGGGACTAGGAAATCTGAATCCCATCAGAAATCCAAGTCACAGCTCAAGGTGAACCTTTCATCTAAGAAATCCAATTCCTCAAAGGTTCCTCCTAGAATCAATGAGAAGGGAATTCTTGGAGCTGGTCCCGCTTCTAGTCTGATACTTCCTGGCCCTAAAGCTACTCCTTGCTTTAGGAAGTGTAAACACTGTGGTGAGAAAACATATATTGCCAGCAAGTGTCCTTCTGCCGCCAAAGCTGGTTCACCAGTTAAGGGCAAGAAATTAACCAAGGCTGAGAAATCAACCAAGGTGAAATCATCCACAAAGGATGCTCTAGCAACCAAGGTGAAGAAAACCGTTGAAGCCTCTTCTTCAGGCTCAGCGAAGACAACTCCTGCTGAAAAGTCTTCAGCATCAAACGTTGTAGTTCCTACCACTGAAGCCTCTTTATTAGGCTCAGTGAAGACTTCCGCTGAAACTACCTTAGTAGTGTCTGAGGTTGTTCCTCATCCCACTCAAACCTCCTGAGGTTTGGTGATGCCATCTACTGATGATGATTCTTCAGCATCAGATGATGAAGCCTTTAACAAAGCTGGACCCCAATAGCTGGGTACCAATAGTATTCTAATTTTGTTTCCTTGTACAGGATGTCAAGGGCATATGGTATCTGGACAGCGGATGTTCAAGACATATGACTGGAGATAAATCTCTTCTAACTCACTTCAAGGAAGAAAGAGGACCTTCCGTAACCTTCAGTGGAAATGGAAAAGAATATACGAAAGGTTTTGGTATATTAACCAACTGCAACAACTTTCAAACGCGTTGCATATGTTGAAGGACTGAAGCACAATCTTCTTAGCATCAGCCAACTGTGTGATAAAGATTATACAGTTAAATTCTCAAAGAATTTATGTCATGTTCTTGACAAAGAGGATAAGTTTGCTCTAATCAGTTCTCGTCTAGAGAACGTTTATATCAACATGAATTCTTCCCTCACCGAGAATAGTTGCTTCTTTTCCAAAGCCTCATCAGATATTAACTGGTTATGGCATAAACGGTTATCTCATCTCAACTTCAAGACACTCAGTGAGCTGTCAAGAAATGATCTTGTCACTAGTCTTCCTCAACACTCGTTTGCAAAGGAATCTCTTTGCTCAGCTTGTGAAAAAGGAAAACACATAAGAGCTAGCTTTAAGTCGAAGAAAATCTCTTCAGTGACTGCGCCTCTTCAGCTATTGCATATGGATCTTTTTGGTCCAGTCAACATGCAATCTCTGGCCAGAATGAAGTTCACACTTGTCATTGTTGATGAGTATGCCAGGTACACTTGGGTATTCTTTCTCAGATCCAAGGATGAAGCACCTGAAGAAATCATTTCGTTCATCAAAAAGATAGAAGTACTAAAC
>NC_037543.1:17060930-17071455 GCF_001531365.2 Cynara cardunculus var. scolymus
AACCACGTCTATAGATTGGATAAAGCTCTTTATGGGTTAAAGCAGGCTCCTCGTGCCTGGTATGATACCCTTTCTTTTTTTCTCATCTCCGAGAAATTCTCTCGTGGAAAGATTGACCAGACCTTATTTCTTAGGAAAGTTAAAGGTTGCATCATTCTCGTCCAAATTTATGTCGATGATATTATTTTTGGTTCCACTAATCCCTCTTTATGTTTTTGTTTCGCTGAACGCATGAAGAAAGAATATCATATGAGCATGATGGGAGAACTAACATTCTTTTTAGGTTTACAGATCAAATAAACTGATAAAGGTATCTTTATCAACCAAAGTAAGTATGTTCGAGACATGCTGAAGAAGTTTGATCTATCCAACAGTTCATCTATGAAGACTCCAATGGCTCCTCCACTCACTCTCAACAAGGATCCAAATGGAAAGCCTGTAAATGTTACTGTTTACAAAGGAATGATTGGCTCCCTGCTGTATCTCATAGCTAGCCGACCCGATATCATGTACTTCACTTGCTTATGTACAAGATATCAAGCTGAACCTAAGGAATCCCATCTGATCGCTATAAAATGCATATTCAGATATGTTAAGGGAACTCCTAATATGGGTCTTTGGTACCMTAAAGGTTCAGGTTTTGACCTTATTGGTTATTTGGATAGTGATTTTGCAGGTTGCAAAATTGATAGGAAAAGCACGATTGGAGGCTGTCAGCTTTTAGGTGGAAAGTTGGTGAGCTGGACAAGCAAAAAGCAAAATTCAGTGTCCACATCAACAACTAAAGCTGAATATATAGCCGTTGGTAGCTGTTGTGCCCAAATTCTTTGGATGAAAAATCAGCTGCTGGACTACGATCTTCAGTTTTCAAAGATTTCTATTTATTGTGATAGCACCAGTGCTATTGCTATTGCAAACAACCCTGTACTTCACTCCAAGACCAACCATATTGAGATCCGATATCATTTTATCAGAGATCATGTTATGAATGGTGATATTGAACTTCACTTCGTTCCAACTAAGTATCAACTCGCTGACCTTTTCACCAAGCCTCTTGATGAGACAAGATTTAGTATCTTGATCAGCGAATTGGGTATGTTGAACACTGAAGATTAATCTTCAGCTATTATACATCACTCAGTAAGTGAAATGATCAAGTGTTCTATCTCTAACACTGAACTTTTGAGTAAATATATCTATTCTCTCTCAGGTATGATTACTCTTCTTTTTTCTCAACTTAAAACCTTCACTGAAGCTTTCTCATCTTCAGTGATAAATGTTTTAAAAGGTGGTCTCAGTGATTCTCAACACTCACCACATCTCTAAGTATATCTTTATACTTTTCTTAAAATTCAAAACGATCACTGAATCTTTTCTTATATTAAAACGATTTTTTAAATGTCAGTTTCAGTAACTCTCTTATCACTGAATCTGATGCCCTAAAATCCTCACTGAATCTTTCTTTTCAGTGATAAAATATTTTAAATGGTCTTATCAGTATTTTCTTAGACACTGTATGACTCTTTGTTTTTTTTAAAAACTATTTGTTTTTAAAAGAAAATAGTTGATGAACCGTTTTTATGACGACATTCTCTATTTACTATGCGCGACGCTTTGAGACGCGCAAAATGTTCTGTCATTACGCTACCTCATTTAATGTCATCCAATCATGGATGAGAATGTGGTATATTTTTCATCATGACCACTTTCCCGAACCGTCGTCTTTTCTCTCTCTCATATTATTTCTCTCTCCTCCTATCTATAAATATGAGACTTCTTCTCCACTTTTCTCTTTATGCTTACAAAATTCTTAGACGAAACTCTGCAAGAATTCTCTCCAAAGCAAGAACTCTCTCAACTCTCCAAAAACTCTTTGACCTTTCTATTTAATCATCAAAGGTCAATATCTTCTTCTTCTTTCTTTTGCTGTAAGAAATGTTTAATCTGTTTAAGAACTTTGTTCTCTTAATACATTAAACTATAAAGATTATTTAATCATCTCCTTCTTGGTTATAATCTTATTTCTTCATACACATTCTACTTGAAAAACCCTAAATCTTCTTTGAGGATTTTTTTAAATGAAGTTTTTACTTGTTCAAAAACTTTTTCTATAATCTTAACCAAAAACTCTTGGTTTATTTCTAACAAACCTGTTTGCTTTACTTCTTATTGATACAAACAGATGGCTGCCAAGAACGTCAACTTCTCCATTGACGAGATCTCCATCAAGGCTAACAACCACATTGCCTTGTCGGAGATACCTTCCTCCAAGGCACATTACCAAGATGCGGCTGACTTTCTCAAACAGTCGTCCTTGGGCTACGCACTCAACCATCATGGTGAAAGAAATCCTTCAGTAGTTCTGGCTTACTGCTGAAGTTGTCGAAGTCAAAGTCGAAGTCAAGCCTGGACGCAAGGCTAAGCAGATCAACTTCACTTTCAATCGCATGTAAGTGAGTTTTGGTGTTTCCACACTCCGATCGGCTCTCCGTATTCCCAAGGGACCCTTCGACAGCGAACCCTCTATCGCCGAGATCATCGAGCTTCTCGACGCCATTGGCTTCCAGTGGCCAATGAAGAAGGACTCCGACGCCCCTCTGAAGTCCTTGACGAAGATTGAGAAGAACAGGATGTCATCTATCTGGCAATACCTGTTTTCTCATTTCATCCAGTGCATGGGTGGAAAATTTGGAGGTTAGGACCAGGCCTCTAGGATCGCCTTGATCATAGGCGTATCTGAGATACAGCGTCGCAATATAAATTATATTGCGGTCATTTTCGATGACCTGGTGCTCAAGCTGAACAAGCGCCAGMGAGAAAAGGTGGTGCCTTACACCAGGTTTCTTTCAATGGTGTTTACCAAGATCTTTAAAGATCTTTACCCCAAAGAAGGAAACCTTCAGGTTTTTCAAGCTTGGATCCAGGATTCTGGATCATAAGCTAAGGGACAGTGATGTGGCACTAACTTCTATTGTGTCCATCACTACCTCTTCTCCTCAGGTGGCTACGACAAGGGTAAACCCCCCCCCCCGGCGTCTAGCCAAGCCACCAAAACCCCTTCAAAACGACCCTCTCAACCAACTCTTGGTTCTCCTCAGAGAGCCAAGAAGTCCAAAAAGGGGACAACCACGTGTCTAGTTGGAGCCTCTCAAAAGGCTTCAGTTATTGAAACTAGCCTTATCCCCGAGGCATCTTCTGCTCACCCTCCCAGCTCTTCAGTGATCTCTCCCATGAATGTCGTATCAGTGGTACCTACCCTCACCGCCTCAGTGACCCAAATCACTGAAGTTGTGGATATCAGCGTCGCCACCGCTAAACACCCACGTCTCTTCTCGACCATTTTCTCTTCTTCTCCTTCCTTCGTCTTTACAGATGTCAATGATGTATCAGCGACTGTCCTTCTTAATACTGAGACGTGCACCACTGGACCTGAGGTTGCTCGTCTTGATGCTCCTCCGCATACAGATGTCCATCCTCTCGAGGACATCTTTGCTCACGCCAGTGACAATCCTTTAGATGTCACTGATGGACCCTCGGGTATTCCATCTTTCTACCCTTTCTTTTCTTCTAACCTTGATCCTTCAGCTCACAGTTCTTCTTTTGAAAGTCCTTCTTCTATGCGTCAGTCTGATGCTCAGGAAGTGGAAGAGGAAGAAAGAGAGAAAGATGATGGAGAAGATGAAGAGATCGATGATGCTTATGATATGGCATCAGACATCAAACTTATCCTTCCAGCCGTTGATACCGTCCTCTGCAGGATCAATGAAGTCCACCAAGAGATGTCCCGCCAAGGTGATCTTGATGCGAACTTCCTTGCCATCCAGGCGGACGTTCAAGAAGTTCAGATTCATCTCCAGACTCTCCAAGAAGCTGTTCAAGCCAACACCGATGCCATTGCTGTTCTTCACAGCAGGGCTAACGATGCTCAGGCTATCGCTAATCAGCAGACTGGCCTTCTTCAACAGATTTTGGATAATGTCCGTCAACCAGCTCCAGTGATCCCACCTTCTTTCTCTACCAGTGATCGCGCCCAGCTCAATGAGAAGCGTAAGGCAACAACAACTCTAGCCAGTGCTTTGCAAAGGCTAGAGGATATAATGGTTCTCTAGCGTCAACACTTGGACGAACTCTCTGGCCAATTATCTCAAGTCTTAGCCAGAGAGGGGGAAATGAGGTCCAACGCTGGTGAATCATCCGATGTTGTGCCTACCCCTTCTCAGGCTGTTGGTCCAGTATCAGCTTCAGTTGCAGTTAAAGCTGAGGCTCTCAGAGCTGAAGCGGTTGCTGCTCCTGTAATCCCAACCACCAAAGCTGCTCTAGCTGAAGATGTCGATGCCATCCCTAGGGATGATGCCTGTACCATCACTGCTGCTGGTGATGATGATGATGAAGATGAAGTTGATGATGATAAAGATGATGATGAACCTACCATATCAGACCCCGGAAATGATCTAGATGGTGACGACGACGATGATGATGAAGATGACTTTACCATCAAGTACCAGAAGCCATCAACCGTTACCAAGGGAGTTGTCCTCAAGGATTCCGCATCCTAGGGGGAGCAAAGCCAAAGTGAATCTACTCCATCAGGGAACTAGGACCCCAAGTCGAAAGTCAAGGCGGTTGCTGAAGAAAGAAACCTGAAGGTATTGTTCAATATTCCTCAACAACCTTTGTTTGAAAACTCTACCTCTCAGGTAGTGATTACTTCAAAATATCAACTTCATATTCCATCAACAACCTGCGGTCGACTGGAGCGGGTACCTGATCAACCCATCTCTTGTGTTTCTACCGACCAGCAGATGTCTCAGCTGAAGGAGTCACTCGACCAGACTAGAGTAAAATCCCTCTTTGTACCTCTAGTGTTGGTGAGTTCGACTTCTTGTCTGAAGCTGAAAGACTCGAGGCATTAAGGGTTGAAGAAGAGCTAGAGCTTCAAAAGAAGCAGACTGAAGACAGCTTGAAGCTGGCCAAGTCACTAGCTAAAAAATTCTTTCCCAAGAAGAAGTCCAAGAAACGGTGAACGTTGTCCAAGCTCAGGCTAAACTTCTTTCTATTGAAGAAGCTGAGCATGAGAAGAACCTAAAGCTAGCGGAAAAGGACAAGCGATGGAGCGAAGCAAAGCTGAAAAAGAGAGTCAGTCCCCGCTTGATTATCAGCGTCAGCATCAGCGGACGTTCTAAAGACGGTGGAACATTGGTCTCAATGCTCATCACCAAGGACAATCTTGATGTTGTTACCAAGTACCCTTCCTACCTTGGCTATTATGAATACAACGAATGGATGGAGATCAGACAAGCCATTCAGCAATCCAAGTCGAGACACAAGACACTTATCGAGGACACCATCAGCGAGCTCATCAAAAGGATGTCCAGGTATGTCAAGGTCCTGACAGGCCATCTTTGAAGAAAGGTGGGAAGAAGAAACTCAAGTTCTCTATTCCTAATGATGGACCATTCCTAAGGAATGAACATGAAACAAGGTTCTCCTTAGATGAAGTCCTGAAGGGTCATCAGAGTACAGACATTTCTCTGCTGAATCTTGACTTGCCAGATAAGGGTCCCTATACACCCAACTCTGTGCATTTTAAACCTGAGTTAGGAGTTATATTCCTTGACTATGAAGGTGAAGTCAGATTTCAAAGAAGGTCAGAGCTACATCTATGTCCAATGGATCATCTGGTTTATCTCTTGCTTTGGATAGATGATAGCATGCCTGGAAAAGTTGTAGATCTGAAGATACGAAGGGAATTCCTACGTCGAAGAAAACTTGGTGAAAATGTACATGGTTACATAGATCTAAGAGTTCTAGTATAGTTTCTCTTTGTAACAACAATCCACTTTTCCTTATAACTTCTTGTACTATGTCTACTTTCAGTGATTGTACTTATAATTTGTAAGCACTAGACATGTACTGTAATAGTTGTAATATTTCCTATGATTAATAAAATGAGTATTCCATGTACTTCACTGAAAAAGATCCCTGAAAAAAGTAATAGGGACACAAGTCTATGACTTCCAATGAAACTTTTTGCATTCACTAACAATCTATAAGTCGGTGAATAAGCTTTCAGTTTCAGTTTCCATACTTGTAATTTTCTTAGATATAACTTAAGGAAAATTTTCAAGCTGTGACTGGCTAACTGAAAAAGATCCCAAAATAGTAAAAAGGGACATGTACTTTATATATAACTTTTCCTTACTATTATTTGATAAGATAACCTTCTTTATGTTATCTTGTTATCATCAAATAGGGGGAGATTGTTGATCACCTCTCTTAGTGATTTGATGATAATCCCTTTTCACTTATACGTTGTATTTATGTTTCTGTCTTTTCAGTTCCAGCGACCTTCACTGAGTATGTTCAGTGATCGCTGAAGAACTTGCATTGTAAATCTATCAGAGACGGCAATACTTCAAGAAGACAACACTCACATCAAAGAACCTTCAGCAAACGTCGAAGACTGAAACTGAAGATTAGGGACTGGCGAGTACGTGATCTGAAGCGATATTCAGTGATTACAAGTCTGTCTATATATGTGTGAAGACTTCTCAAGCTTCAGCGAATGATGAAGAGACCTTCAGGTCATTCCAGCATTCAGCGATCAAAGGAAGCTTGCTTAGCACGACTGTTGTTGTCTTGTCCTTATACACACAAAAGACAAACACCATACCCTTATGAAAGTTGGTACGGTACGAAGCCGACTAGTCGACTCTATTGTCCACCAACTTTAGGTAAGAATGTCTGCTCATGAATAGTGCTTTTTGTACTAGTCACTGTAGCAAAGGACAAGCCTTCCTCTTAAGGCTTTACGCGTACTCTAACCCTACCATATTGCATTAAATGTTCATTTAATGCACTGGGTATAAATAGAAGTGTTTCTTCTCCATGCAGAGTGCGCGCAACTCACTCTTTAACCCTAATTCTTACTTCAAGCATTTTCTAGCTTAAGTAAATGATCTTCTCTACAACATTTCTTTTCTTGTATTTGCTAAGACTTAATGTGTAACTAAAGATTGTTTAGATAGGTTTTTATCACCTTATCTTTCCGCAAACAATCTTGTAAAATTTGTATTGATCTTCTTTATCAATATATATTTTAAATTTAAAAATATTGTGTTTGTATTCATCCCCCCCTTCTATAAACTGTTTTACTATTCTTGTAGACCCTCAAGGGACCAACAGATGTGGATGGAGAATGTTGACTACCTGATATAAGATGAGTCGTTGGATTCGATTCATTATTATCGTTGGCATTTAGACTAATCTTATCCCTTGAACCTTCTTCCTGTCCATCTTCTATATTTATCCTTGTTTTACTTACTTCCCCTAAATTACCATTTCATGTCCCTTGTTCATTGAATATAACATCTCTACTCACAATAACTTTCCTAGTAATTGGATTAAAAAGTTTGTAGGCCTTTGAAATCTCAGTATAGCCTATAAATATCCATTTATCATATTTATCATCAATATTACCCCTCTTTTGATTTCGTATATGAGAGTAGGCAATGTTGTTTGATGCAAGGCTTATATCCACTACATGTTTCTTATGATGTCTTGCCTTGAACGCTTCTCTTGGAGGCCCTATTCAAAAGATAAGTTGCACAAGAAACTGCCTTTGCCCAGATTAATCAGTGAGTTCAAGAATTGTTCTATTCTTTCTTTTTGCCACGCCATTCTGCTGAGGCATGTACCTTGTTATAAATTGATGTCTTATGCCATTATTCTTCAAGAAATTCCTGGAAGTAATTTGCTTTGTATTCGCCCCCATAGTCCGATCTTAAGCACTTAATCTGACAATCACTTTGGTTCTCAACTAGTGCCTTGAAGGTTTTGAGAACTCCAAATACTTTTGATTAGTTCTTCAAAAAATATACACATGTCTTCCTGTTGTAATCATCAATAAAAGTCAAGATGTATTTGTTTCATCCTATTGAAACAGTTCTCATCGGTCCACACATATCTGTGTGGACAAGTTTCAAGACTTTGGTGGCTCTCCACGCTTTATCATATTGAAAAGAATTCCTTGAATGCTTTCCCAGTGTGTAGGCTTCGCAGATGTGCTTTACCTTATCGATTTTTGGTAAGCCATGTACAAGTTTGTGTTTGCACATGTAAGTCAATGGAACAAAGTTTACATGTTCATATCCTTCATGCCAAAGTAGACACTGATCACCACCAACTGCACTAAATGAAAGAAAAGAATGATCCTGAAACTTCAAGGGAAACATTTTATTAGTAGACATTTCAATTTTTCCTAACAAATTCTCTTGGCACCTTTAATTTCACAGAGGTTGTTTTTAAAATGAACATCATAGCCTTTTGAGACTAACTTCCCTACGCTTAACAAATTAAGTTTGAGTCCTAGGACGTAATACACGTTGTGGATTTTTCTAATTCCACTTTTAGTCTTGACTGATATGTCACCGCTGCCTTGAACATGGAGTTTTTTTTTATCATCTTCAGTTCTTACTTCACTTTTGGAAGAATCTCCCAAGGTTACAAACAGATCTCTTATACGCATCATATGGTTACTATATCCACTGTCGATATACCATACTTCTTGTGATTGGGTTTCCTGAAAATTAAACATCATAAACAAAATATCGTCATCCTTTTCATCTTCCTTATACTTGAAGTTTGAATCCTTTTCTTCAGTAATTCGTTTTCTGCAGTATTTAATGGTGTGTCCAGATTGAGATAAATATTTCCCCCTGCCTTTTCCCTTTTGCGAGCTTTCCCATTGATCACTTCTGTCACGGTCATCTCTTTCACTTTGTTTCTTCTGATTATTCGACTGTAATTTAAAGCATGTTCCAATGGCACATATTGTCTAATATGTAATCTATGAGACTTAAGTGTCCCTAAAAGGTTTTCAAAAGAGAAATTTGAAAGATCTTTTGATTCTTCGATCGTCACTACGATGTATTCGAATTTTCTGGTGAGACTACGTAGGATCTTTTCAACTATTTTCTTATCTTCAATGTCTTCTCAATTCAATCTCATTTGATTTGTAAGAAGTATGACCACTACCAAGCAAACCACTTTTTCCGGCGGCAGAATCCGCCGAAGACAGTAAATTCTGGCGGATTCTACCGCCGGAAAAAGTTGCGCCAATGAATTTTTTTCGACGGAATCAGCGGCGGATTTCACCATTTTCCGGCGGATCACGGCTGCCGGAAATTTCTCGCCGCTTTTTTTATAAAATCATGATTAAATTAAGAAAATGTTTAAGTGTTCTTTTAAAAAAAATAATTTAATTTACCGGCGGAAATTTCCGCCGGAAACATTTTCTCGACGGAAAAATAAAATTATTTTTAAAATAATATATCTTTAAATTTAAAACTTTACCGACGAATAAATTCGTCGAAAATTTGCCGAAAAAGTATATAAATATTAATTTTAATTTTTTTTAAAGTACCGGCGGGAAAATCCACCTGAAAAATATGTAAATATTAATTTTAATTTTTTTTAAAGTTAATATTTATAACCTGTAAATCTATACAGTATTTAAAAAGAAACTAAAAAGACGAAATAGAACTAAATATCATACATTAATGTAAACGGCAATTATTTCAACCAAACAAAAACTAAATTGTTATAAACAAAAACTAAATTGCTTCAAACAAAAAGACAATATTCAATATGGTGGTGGGGGTAATGTTGAGATTGACTGATTTGTCTAACCAAAGCAGCCATATCTTGAAGTTGTTTATCCTGTTGTTCCTCCCTCTGTCGTCGTCGCTCCGCCTCCACAAGCTGTCGCTCCTCCTCCGCCAAACGTCGCTCCTCCGCCAAACGTCGCTCCTCCGCCGCCCGCCATCGCTCCTCTTCCACCAAACGTCGATCCTCCGCCACCCGCCATCGCTCCTCCTCCGCCATCCGTTGGCGCTGACTTTGTTCCTATAAGTCTCTAAGTTGGGTCCTTAAGGTTTGAATTCCTATAAAGTAAATAAAACGTTATAATATTTAATATGAATTATAAACTAAGTCGATAAACATCATCAAAGGAAAAGAGACACATACGTGCTTATCTGAAGACGATGAACCACCATCCGTGTAGTTCCCGGTCAAGACACAATTAGGATCTTGGTTGTACCCAAACCCAAATAAACGGCATTTTTTGCTTCCTCCAACCGCTTGCTACCACAACTCTTTAAAAAAGATTGCAAGTCAATTTTGACAGCATAACGGCTGTAAATGAGACATTTCCAAAACAATCATAATGTTTGTCTAATAAATGGCAACCCAAACTAAATAATGACATATACGTAATTTCTAACTTAAACAATCCTAATGTTTGCCCAAAAAAATGGTAACCCAAACGAAATAGTGATATATATATATATAAGTAATTTCTAACTTAACAAATTATAATGTTTGCCCAGCAAATGGCAACCCAATTATAATAGATAGATATACTTATCATGACTTGGCTACACTTTGTGGATACGTACCCCCCCCCCCCGGAATCCGTAGATGCGGCATCTCCACTAGGCCTCTTCTTGTGTGTGTAATCGAA
>NC_037543.1:17071506-17087232 GCF_001531365.2 Cynara cardunculus var. scolymus
CTACTAAATTAATGGGTTTTAGGTTCTACCAGACGAGCACCATGCTCCGAAAATGGTATCGATCCACCGGTGTGTAGCGCAACTTGGCTATCACGGTTCTCACGCACCACACCAGAAACTGCTTTCCAATTATCAATGTTTCAACGATCGACCATCTGGATCCACACATCTGAAGATATCCAGCTGGGGGGGGGGGATTCTTCAACACACTCATATCCCGGTGGAGGTCCATTTCATCGTACTGAGGATACCCATTCATCCTTACTTTTTCCCCAACTTTCTTCCTCGCGGCACTTATGTTATCATTATACGGCTTGGCCGACTTTCTCTCCCATGTCTCCAGGATCTGGGCGTCCAAAGTCGGATCCCAAGTATAATAGCCTTGTACGTAAAAGTTTAGGCGATTCTTAGGTTCAAAACAATACATAAAATATAATAAGTTGAATATATAACACAAACCTGGAACCGCTCCCATATTCGGCGTCTCACGTTCTTTGGGATTTTTTACCAACTGATCCATGGGCTGTCAAGCAGCTCTCGGTTGATCTTGGTGATCCGACGGATCACTTTGGTGTCACTGAAACTAAATCCTCAATATGTTCCATTAAAGCCCGATACGTTCCATTAAAGCCCAATACGGTCCATTAAAGCCCGATACATTCCATTAAAGTCCAATCGTTCCATTAAAGCCCAATACGATCCATTAATTCCCAATCGGTCTATCAAAACCTAATACGGTTCATTCAAGACCAATACGATTCATTAAAGCCCAATACGATTCATTAAAGTTCAATACGATACATTAAAGCCCAATAGAACCGTTAAAGCCTAATACGATCCATTAAAGCCCAACTAACATTCATTAAAGCTCATTAACATCCGTTAAAGCCCAATACGATCCATTAAATCTCAACTAACATCTGTTAAAGGCCAATACAATCCATTAAATCCCAACAAACATCCATTAAAACCCAATATAACCGTTAAAACACAATACGATCCATTGAAGCCCAACTAACACTCATTAAAGCCCAATAGAACCGTTAAGGCCCATTATTATCCGTTAAAGTCCAATGTGATCGATTATTTAAAGAAAAGTTTGAAAATGAGAAAAAAAAATAATTCCGCCGGAAATAGTTAAATCTTTTTAAAAAAAATTAATTATCCGCCGGAAATTGTTAATTCTTTTTTTAAGAAAATATTTAATTATCCGCCGGAAATTGTTAATTCTTTTTTTTAAGAAAATATTTAATTATCCGCCGGAAATTGTTATATATCTATATATATATATACTATTTCTTATTTATTTTTTAAAATTCTGATAATCATTTCCGGCAGATAATTAAATTTTTTTTAACATTTAATTATCCGCCGGAAATCCGCTGGTAAAGTGTTGTAATTAGATGTAAATTCAAGATTAAACTAAGTAATTATGAAATCCGTCGGAAATCCGCTGGTAATCCGTGGGAGTCAACAGAAGTTGGCTTTTTTGGTGTCCCATGGAAATCCGCCGGTAATCCGCCGATAAATTACCGGCGGATTCCGTCCGCCGGAAATTGCGCCGGAAATGGCTAGTTTTCTAGTAGTGGACCCTATTATAAAAATCTTCTACAGATTATGTGTCCTTCATTCTAAGTGTATCAAACTTGCAATAAAGGGTCTGAAGTCTAACAATTTTAACTTTCTCTTCCCCACTCCATGCTTCTTTCGATGTCAAACAAGTAGAAATTCATTCAAATATTACTTCATCCACGGCCTGGAAGATAAAGAACAATGTTTTTTTGTCTTTCTTCTTCAATTTTTTAAGTTCTGTAGTTTGTTGTTGTGTTAGTGCAGTTTGTCCCACGGGTTCACTGTATCCGCTTTCAACAACTCCCCATAAGTCATGTGATTCGTAAAGCAATTTCATCTAAATACTCCAATGATAATAATTCTTCCCAGTTAATTTAGGAAGTTGGGGTTGAAGAACATTCTTGTTTGTTGCCATGATCGTATGTGTCGCTCTGATACCAATTTGTTGAATCCCAAGTTATAGCAAACACCTTTGATAAGAAAGATACCATAATACTGCACTTTTATTTCATATGTCACATAGCACATATACACCAACATTACACAATTTAGAATACCGGACACACACATATATATATACACGTAGAGACTAACTGCAAAATAATCGACTTATTGACAGTTAACTAAACACTAACTAACACTAACTTAAGAGACCCAATAGTCTAGATTACGATTTGTAACATTAATGATCTTAAGTTTGAGGTAGATATATTTGTCATGGTTTGTTGTTTCTCATCTTTTAGGGGTTTGTTCTGCCATTTTCTTTGATAAGCTAATGTATATATTTGATGGTGCTTCTACATTTTTTAAGGTAATCTTGATGTAATATACATAAGAGATACTTCGGCTCCCAACTTGTGTCCTATCTCGATATGTATCTACATAACAACGACCCAAATTAATTACAATTATTAACACCTAAAATTGCATATCAAAGCATGTTTTAACTTTGATGAAATCAAAGAATTACAATACGCATAAATAAACAAAAATCGCATTGGGAATGAGAACAAAAATATTTTGAAGAGAAGACTGAAACACCAGCTAGATCTGTGGTAGATTTGAGCAAAAGGTAGCCCTTGGTGAGGACAGAGATATCCATTTATAGTAAGTAGTCACCAAACCTAGGCAAGTAAATGTCCCAACCCCTTCTTCCCTTTCAATGGAATTTTTATCTTCTTGCATCATATTTGATCACCCTTCTCTCTCTCTCTCTAGATCTCTGTGTGTGTGTCTTACCCTTTTGGTCTTTTTCAGGGAGATCCGGGGAGCAACAATGGAGGAAAATGGAAGTGCGAGTAAAAGTCGTAGGTCAAGTGACTACAAAAATGGAGGGAGAGCAGCAAATAAAGCCATCATCAATTACAGGAAAGCTGCAAAAGATGATTATTGCTGGGAAAATAGCACTGGTGAAGAAAGTTTTGCTGATGGAGGAGATATAGTGGGTGAGTTTTCATGGCCTCCAAGATCTTATACTTGTAGTTTCTGTAAGAGAGAGTTCAGATCTGCTCAAGCACTTGGTGGCCACATGAATGTCCATAGGAGGGAAAAAGCAAGGCTTAGACAAATAACTCCACCAAGGTATCTTCCTCTTCTTCCTCCCTCATCTCAATACTTCTCTTCTAATTCCAAACTGCTTGACCTAAACCTTGATCCAAACCCTAACCCTAATATCTCAACATGTTTTGCTTCAAATACATCTCCATTTCCAACAATGTTCCCACCCTTCACATATTCTTCCATGTCACCACCTCCCTTGATCTTACCATCTCCCTCTTCTGTAAACCCTTGTTCTTGCTTTTTTCCTTTCTCTACTCCTTGCCCGTTACACCATCAGTGTTCTTCAGACAGTGCATGTTTTACTACAATGAGATCTGAAAAATCCAACCTCATAAGTGGTGGAGTTGATGATGTTTCCCATGAAAACAAGAATATGATCCTCAAGAAGTCAGAGACTAGTTTGCTTGTGGCGTCAAATCCTGATGATATGGATTTGGAACTTCGACTTGGGTGTTCTTAGGTTCATTTTGAGGATCTTGCTTAATTAGCATACCTATGTCAATAGGCTACTTTCCACAATTTTAAACCTTCAACGCTTAATATGAAGTCAAGAGGCCAGAGAAGTATGATGGGAGTCTTATGATCCCTATATATATATATACATATATTCAGTGGTTTGTAGCTTAATTGTTTAGTTTCTATAATATCAGGTTAACCAAAAGGTGATGTTTTTATGCCTGGACAATGGAAAGATATGTAAGATTCTAACCTACAAATTCTACATCATCTGAAACAAATTAGAATACAAAGCAAAAAATCAAATCATGTAACTTCATTTGATGACATACATATGTGTTGGAAGACCTAATCGTGTTGATTAAACAACGGATTGATTGTATGACAAAAGTTATTGTCCAAAAATAAAAATGTTTACATACAATTTACATGCTGAACCAATTAAGAGTTAAGGAATTCATAGATCTTGTACTCATACACTGTTATTTGGAGTTTGCTGGTTCAGCTTGAAGTTTGTTGTCCCTTGCTCCTCAGTTAGCTGTCTGTATGCTTGCAGCAAAGAATTTTAAGGAAAAATAACTTCATGTCCAAAGTAGTGATTATAAAGAATTACTTTTTGGTACATCTACTTAGCTCCAAACAAACTTACATATCAAATCAAATATATGGTTATCATTTAGGTAAATTAGCATGCAAGTATAAAAGGAGATTACTCCATAGTGTATATATATATATATATATATATACCACCTTAAGGTGGACTGGGGTGGGAATAAAGCAAGAACATAAATTGAATACTTGTAGTGACCAAAGCATGAAAGTCCATTACTACATCATACCAATTACCACCTTAAGATGGAGGTGAAAACCAGAAAGAGAGAATCATTATTGATTCACCAGAAAAGGTTTGATAATTCACAAAATCTAAGGTTGATGTTGAACAGTATCAAGTATTATGAAAAGCTATAAAGTAGCCATCTTCTTCAATAGGTTGGCAATTATATAATATATATATATATATATATATACACATGCACGCCATTCAAGGAAGAAATTAATAATGTGGTGAAATTCAATCTTTAACAATAAATCAAATGATAAATTATAAAGTTAATAGTTTTGTTAACTTTGACTTAAATTTTTATTTATAGGGCATTTTATGTATTGAAGAAATCTTATCTCTCCTCTCTCCGACGAAGATAAAATACGAAGATAAGATACACAAATGTGATACCTATAAAACATTAACACTCTTAAAAAAAATTACATATAAACGATCATCATTGTGATACCCACGATACATACGGTGCACGCACAACGATACCCATGGTATACATGTTGTGATACCCATTATATATACATCAATCCCCATTATATCCATTGTTTACAACATGTTCACAACATTAATAACCTTAAATGAGGATATCAAATTACTAATTTACCCTTTAACTCTATTTTAAGATAATAACATTAATAACCTTAAATAATTAACTCACATTGGATCTTATGTTATAACAAACTATCAAGCTCTCTTTTGATTAGACTCCTATATATATATATATATATATATATATATATATATATATAGACTTGGGATCACGTGAGACCAGTTTGTTTTTATGAGACCCGTGAGACTAGCTTTTTACACTTGAAACTTCACACTGTGAAGGCAACCTTCACAGTGTTTTTGCTGTGAAGGTTCGACTTTTTTAAACCTTTACAGTGTTCTTGATGTGAAGTTTCAAGTGTTAAAATGTGGTATCACGAAAACAGTCCGGTCTCATGTGAACCCAACCCTATATATATATACCCAACCCTATATATATATATATATANTATATATATATATATATATATATATATATATATATATATAATTGAGTTCACGTAAGACTAGTCTGTTTTCGTGAGACCCTTAAAACCACAAAATAACACTTAAACTTCAGAGTAATTCATTAAGGTATGAGAAACAGTGAACCATCACGGCAAAAACATTGTGAAGGTTTATTTACCTTAACAGTTTTTTGCTGTGAAGGTTTAATGTTATTTACGTGGTCTCACAGGTCTCACGAAAAAAAAAACTCAGTCTCACATGATCCAAGTACATCTCTCTCTCTCTCTCTCTCTCTCTCTATATATATATATATATATATAATTAGAAAAATTAAATTGATTTAATGAGGTTTTCACGATTTGTATAAATGGTTTGGTTTTTTTTTTATTTCTCCCTATATATATAGAGGAAGGATCATGCAAGAAGTTATACATTTTGCAAGAAGGCAAAATATTTCAATATCACATATGATTACATTCATTTAAGTGTTTAATCATATATGATTAAGCGTCTATGCATTGTCAATATAACATGTATTTAATCATATATAACTAAGCTTGCATATCATACATGTAATCATATATATTATTGAACTTTCTCACATCTCGTAAAATATTTAGCTTCTCGTTTGAAACCGTAGGTATGTATATATAAAATTAATGAGTTTGATGATTTTATTAAAACCTGAATGGCTGATACTTTGCATGTTCCCAACGATGGGGTGGGTGTCAAAGTCATGATGAGCTTTAATTACTACTATACCTTAAACAGTTTCAGGATGTTTTTTTTGGTGCAGGGTTCCAAGCCCATCAACTCACATTCTTTCCTTTCATGGAAATCTTGTACATTCAAACACTTACCATTTCTTTCATCTTTTCATTTTTATTTTACAGTTCTGACCTGTAATATGGCTGTAGCTGAACATCCCTGAACAATTCATGTCCGAACATGATAACATCTGGGAAATATTCTCTTAATTAATGGTGTGTTAAATATAGAGTAAGGGGTCGTTTACCAAATGTTTGCTCGGGTAAGCGCTTATCAAGTCATATTCCCTTACCGGATGAATATGGCAAGGACCAAGAATCTTACTAGGTAAGAGCGAGGGCATGAACCGAGAGTCTTACCTTACCCGGTAAGTGATGACGACAACTCTTACCATAGTTAGAGCTTACCAGGTAAATTGTTACATACGATGTCTTTTGTGTAGACTAAAATCTTACCCGATAAGTAAGAGATAAGAGTTGAAATTCACCGTTAAGCGCTTACCGGATAAGTGTTTAGGTAAACGGCCCCTAAAATCTATTTTTGCTAACATGGAGTCAAGATAAGAGGTGGTTTATTATACAACCTATTCTATTTATATAACTATTGCACCCTCAATTTTAACCGTCTATTTAATATAGTGAATATGTGGTTTTATAAATATTTTGATTGTTTCTCGTTACAAAACGTTGATCATAGTTAATGAACTCTAATTATCTTCCATAAAAACCCGAATCATAATAAATGAACCCTTATAATTTTCATAAATAATTAATTGGATTACATTGGTTATACAAATGAAATAGGTTTGCATTTGAAACGTGTTGGTCAATGTATTTATCTTTCAAATGTTATTATGTTAACTAAGTGAAAATGTCACTATCATTGAAAAAAATACTATAAAATTCTGTAATAATACGAGTAGGAGTGTTTATTTTACCCCGCGTAAGTCGTTTGAACCGCATCATGAGACTGCATCAAACTATGAGATTTAAGCCTTTCATGGTACAATTTGTGGTTGTATTTTTATATCGTTTTATACGGTTTGGTTTATGGTTTTGAATTAAGATAGCAGATTTAGCAATTAAAACCATATCGTATCCCATATTCATTTTTATTAATTAACTGTATGCATATAATTATAGATTTGGAATTATGTGAGACTAGCATGTTTTCGTGAGACTCGTGATATCACTTTTTTACACTTGAAATTTCATAGCAAAACGTTGTGAAGGTAACCTTCACAACGTTTTTGCTTTGAAGGTTCGAGTTTTTTTACCTTCACAGCATTTTATTATGAAGTTTCAAGTATAAAAAAGTGGTCTTACGAAAACAGATTGGTCTCACATGAACCTAACCCTATAATTATATATTATATTTTTAACTAAAAAATATTTATTTGCACTGTATTATTCAATAGTCCTTGGTAAGTTGTTAAGTAATAAGTACTAACCCAACATACCAGTCCAAGCCTTACACAAATAGAGAGCAAGTGCATTCATTTTGTTTATTTTACAAGTTTCATTAAAGTTTGCTAAGAACGTGAACTTAATTATATATGTTGTGTACCGTTATTTTTCACTTTATATTATATAGAATATGTACTATAAGATTTGTATTATATAGAGCTTCACCATATTTAGGTATAAATCATATAAATCGCCTTATACTTTATAGTTTTAAAGCACTTATGGTTCGATTTGTGGTTTGGAAAAAGAAACTCAAACCACACACTACCAAAATGAACCTCTTTTTCGGCGGACAAATCCGCCGGAACTTGGGTTTTCCGGCGGATTTGTCCGCGGGAAAAAAGGGCGCTGGTGATTCATTTTCCGTCGAGTTTTCGGCCCAATACGGTTCATTAAAGCCCAATACGATTCATAAAAGCCCAATACGATCCATGAAAACCCAATACGGTTCATGAAAACCCAATACGGTTCATTAAATCCCAATACGATCCATTAAAACCCAATACGGTTCATGAAAACCCAATACGGTNTTAAATCCCAATACGATCCATTAAAACCCAATACGGTTCATGAAAACCCAATACGGTTCATTAAATCCCAATACGATCCATTAAAACCCAATACGATCCATTAATGCCCAATACGATCCATTAATGCCCAATACGGTCCATTAAAGCCCAATACGGTTCATTAAAGCCCAATACTTCCATTAAAGCCCAATACGATACATTAAAACTCAATACGGTCCATTAAAGCCCAATACGTTACACTAAAGCCCAATATGTTCCACCAAAGCCCAATACGTTCCATTCAAAACCAATACAGTTCATTAAAGCCCAATACTTCCATTAAAGCCCAATACGATCCATTAAAACCCAATACGGTCCATTAAAGCTCAATACGTTACACTAAAGCCCAATACGTTCCACCAAAGCCTAATACATTCCATTCAAAACCAATATGGTTCATGAAAGCCCAATACGATCCATTAAAGTCCAATACGATCCATTAAAACCCAATACGGTTCATTAAAGCCCAATATGGTTCATTAAAGCCCAATACGGTTCATTAAAGCCCAATACGATCCATTAAGCCCAATACGGTCCATTAATGCCCAATACAGTTCATTAAAGCCCAATACCGTTCATTAAAGCCCAATACGGTTCATGAAAGCCCAATACGGTTCATGAAAGCCCAATACGATCCATTAAARCCCAATACGGTTCATGAAAGCCCAATACGGTTCATTAAAGACCAATACGATCCATTAAAACCCAATACGAACACTTGAAAAAACAATTGAAACACTTGAAGATATGATACGAACTTGTATTATTGATTTTGGAGGTTCGTGGGAAAACCACTTACCTTTAATTGAGTTCGCTTATAATAACAGTTATCATTCTAGCATTCAGCCAGCGCCTTATGAAGTCCTATACGGCAGAAAATGTCGAACGTCTTTGTGTTGGAATGAAGTGGGAGAAAATCAATTAGCGGGTCCAAAAATCGTTTAGTTAATGGCAGAAAAGATAGATCGAATTTGTGAACAAATTAA
This sequence comes from Cynara cardunculus var. scolymus, assembly GCF_001531365.2. NCBI lineage: Eukaryota > Viridiplantae > Streptophyta > Magnoliopsida > Asterales > Asteraceae > Cynara > Cynara cardunculus. The sequence goes on from NC_037543.1 coordinate 17,080,718, forward strand.
GACGGTTCAAGATCAACAGAAAAGTTATGCTGATGAACTACGTAAACCGATTAAGTTCCAAGTGACAGATCGAGTAATGTTAAAAGTTTAACCATGGAAAGGGATCATACGTTTTGGAAAGAGGGGTAAACTAAGTCCAAGGTATATTGGGTCATTTCATATCAGCGATTGGGTTGGTGAGGTAGCATATCGATTAAAGTTACCCGTTGATCTTAACGTTATTCATAACACTTTCCATGTTTCGAATCTGCTAAAGTTTTAGCTAATCCAAAGTTAGCTGTACCCCTACCTGAAATCCAAGTAGATGAAAAGTTATGTTTTGTCCAAACTCCGAATGCTGTCACTGATTATAAAGTAAATGTTTTGAGAAACAAAGAGATTCATTTAGTAAAAGTTGAGAAGTGTGTTTTAGATATTTGGTTTAAAAGCTTTAAACTCACCACCTTTTATGTGAATGTATATGTATATGTATATATATATATATATATTTATATGTGTCTGTGTGTGCGTGTGTGTTTATTTCTTTTCTTCTTCTTGGGTTATGTTTGGAGATAAGAGTAAAGGAAAAAAAAAAGTTGGTGAGTTAGTTTTGGTTCTTGGGTTCGAGCAAACAAAAAAAGAAGAAGACGAAAAAGGTTTACGTGTTCTTATCTGAAGTTTGTTGCCTGATAAAGTCTTTTTCTAATTGTGCCCAAGGTGAGTTTTTTTTATTTTTAAAGTTTCATTTGAAATTCTTTTGATAAGAAACCTTTTGTGTTTCGATTTTGGGTGTTTTTGGACACAACTACTTTCTATTTGTTAGTATAATTGGTCTTTTATATTATACAAACAATTGTGGGAATAAGGGTGACATAATCAATAGAGGTGTATTATGGTATTAGGGTGGCATAATCAAGAGAGGTGTATAAATTGAAATAAGGGTGACATAATCAGGAGAGGTGTATACTGGGATAATGGTGGAGGTCTCATCGAACAACACTTGGTCCTATCCGGACAACACTTTAATCGGTGAGGGGTTTATCGGATAGCAGTTGTTTGGTGACGGGTCCAATCCGGACAACACTTGATTGGTAAAGGGTCCTTACCGGGTAATACTTTGATCTATGAAGAGGTTACTGGACAACACTTTGATCGACGAAGAGGTTATCGATCAACACTTGCACGGTGAAGGGTCCTTACGGTTAACCTTTTGAGGGAAGAGGGACCTTATCGGACAATGCTCAATCCGATGAGGGATCTTATTGGACAATGTCGTGTCCGATGAGGGTTCTCCTCGAGTGATTCATTGTACGGTGAAGAGAAACAGCAATTGTGATGCAATAAAAACCAATCCATACACCATATACTAGAATTTGGCAACATATACTGCAAAATTATAACAACCAGATATATCCAAAGTAGTATAAAAACTCACTTTAGCCCAAAACTTCACTTTGATATCTACTTCTGCTTTTGTGTTCTTCCAAATTTTCCAAGATGGATTTAAAAAAAAGAGTTGGTAAACCCCGTCCACTACCTCCCTATTTACTATATACAGTAAGTAGGAGTCAAAAGAGAAAAAAAGTGGTGGAGGCAGTGTAAGAGGCACACCTCCTCCCCCTTATATGCAAAATTCACTAAAAAAAACCCCTTTTCATTTCCTCTTAATGCCACAAATTACCCCCGATATTTCCATTACTATTTTTCTTCCAAAACCTGACTAACTATAATTTAAAACCGAATATTACACCAGTCTACATCCCATGTAAAAGTTCTCCAAACCTTTGACTCAAAGGAAGCACTGAAGATCGCATCGGGATTAAAATGCGTATATGAAAACTTCCAGATAAAGGTTAAAAAATCAACCAAACACCGGTACGAGGCGGTATATCACTCGTCTTCGGACTGCAATTGTCGTTTAGTGGTGATTTTTATCGATGGTACCAGTATGTTTCAGGTTCGTAGATTGCATGACGAACACATACGTTCAAGGTCCCAATTCCACCCAAACCACCTTAACACGAATAAAAAGGTTTTGGGTCATATATTGGCAGGGATTTTAAAGGATTTTATATGAGTATACTGTGGAAAAAAAATCATGAAAGATGCGAACCAACGGTTCATATTAGCATCTCTTACAACCAAACATGGAGAGCAAAGATGTATGCCTTGCAATTGTTGAGGGGAACCCCTGAATCGTCATTTAATCTACTCCCGGTTTATTGTCACAATCTAAAGATAACAAATCTGGGGACTGTAACAGATATCGCTTTTGATGGATGAGAACGATTCAACATGTTCTTTGTCACACTCGGTTGTTCGGTCATATTTTCGTTATATTCTTGAATTCATTTCATAATTTTATGTTTTGAAATTTAAATTTCTAACCTTATTCATCTGCAGATTCGCTCGTTTCTAGGACACCTGCGACCGTTGTAACACCCCCAAATACCACATTTGCATATAACACATATTTCATTATATATAAATATAGTTTACATCACAAGGTCCCACTAGTACAAGGATTCTTATATTTACAAAATCTACATATGAAAAATTTCAAAACAAGATCTTGTACTATCACATGTAATACAACATGTATCTTCAAAAATAAACAAACTCATGCAGATCTTCAAAAGCAGATATCATATTAGGAAAATAATCACATTTTCCATTTCCCTTATTATCCCTGGACCCCGCAGTTCCTGCATTGCATATTTTTGAAACAGAAAATGAGGGTTAAACTAGAAGGGTCTAGTGAGTAAATCCCCTCTTTGCAAATGTAGGGTGATAAACACCAAAATATAATAAAGTAACTTTGCCCAAAATATTTGCATTTCAACCAGATAATGCAATCCTCAATAAAATGAGTGATAGGATAAACACAATAACCTCAGTTCTTGATATAAATGTAACTGTTAAAGGATCCATTGTTCCCAAATTGAAACTAACATTGCAACCAGAGCTTCTTTGATTCATCAGATTATTCCTTTGAAAAAAAATATTAATGGAAAGATTTACGGCAATACTTGCCCTTTGTGACAAACCATTTTCCACTTCTCAATAACATCTAAATTATTATTTCTAATAGGAATAATATCTCTAATTCATCATGTCACAAAGAAACGATGATTCGGAGTTATCAAATCCAATTAGTAATAATAATAAGAGTTATACTAATAATATCCACATATGACAATGTCTTCCTTATTCCAAGTACACTTCTCCTTGATATACCACCCTTATTTCTCCCTCAAAATCGGGCTACTTATCAGAATAGACAAAAGTCACCACGTCTGAAAGTACTCATTCCCAGTTCCAAGCCAGAACAGACAAAAGTCACCACGTCTGGGGGAACTACATCTTAAAATAAGTTTCATACCAAAACAGACTTATGTCACCACGCTTGGTAGAAACATTTCTAAAAATCCAGTTCCGTTCCAAAACAGACATATGTCACCACACTTGGTAGGAACATATCTTTTATTCGAAAGATATAAAATACCCCTTTTATAAATCTATAATTAAACTCATTAATAATTATCAATTTATAAAATTTAATAAAACCCAATCACTTATAATTTATATCAAATAACCAACCGGATATGTTATCCGGACAACACTATCCCCTTTTGTCCGATATACAAATCCGAACAACACTTAGAAGAATCTTACTTAAATCCAGATGAGCCTTGAGCGATTTAGCTCTAACCCAGATAACCCTTGACCGGTTTAAGGAATAAACCGGATAATACTTGACCGGTTTAAGGCATATATTGAATAAGCTTTGAGCGATTTAAGAAATAAACCGCTCAATACTAAGACCGGCTTATAATTAAATCGGACAACACTATGTCCGGTTTAAGGCAACCCGGACAACACTGTGTCCGGTCTAGAAGTAATCCGGTCGTACTTTGTTCGGACAGGATCCAAATTGCGCAGATCCTTTATAATTACTATACTACATACATTAAAATCAGTAACATATTTTGTATGAAAATAGTTTAGTAATCACTCACCTTCTGAATTTAGAAAGATTGAAATCTCCTTTTGGCTTTAAGCTTGTAAATCGGACAGAACTTCTTCAAAATGATCTCAAATTCTAAAAGAAACAGAAACCTTGCTTCTCCACACAAAACCTCTACTTATACTTTCCAAATATGGAAAATCGGTCAACTTCCCCCATTCACATGTATGCATATAAAAGTTCATGCACACACATGCACATGAATGTTTATATCATGCACACACACACACATACACGCACACACACACACACACACATATATATATATATATCCACATATTTTGCATATATCCCGTGCATGAAATACACATACTTACGCAATTTAACCCATGTAAGCATGTATCCACATAAACAATTAATTCACATAATAAATACCTTAGGCAATAATCAGGCCCTGATTATCACAACCGCTCCTTATAATGGACGGTGCCTATTTGAAAGGGCTATACGTGGGCACCATGTTCTTAGCGGTCGACATGGATGAAACAACGAGGTCGTACCCATTGCAATAGAAGTGGGGAAGACGGAAAGTGGCCCGTCACGGACATGGTTTTTATATAAGTTGAGGCAATGTATCGATGAAGTGCCCAATTTAACCTTTGTAATCGATAGGGTTGCCTCTATCGAGTTGGCCATAAGAACGGTATTCCCCCACACGCACCACATACTTTGTTGTCGGGCATTTGAACCAGAACTTGTGTCTAACCTCAAGTAGAGATAAAAAAGAAAGATGGATGTTCTGGGAGGCATACAAAGCTTATAGGGTGTCGGACTTTGAAGCTAGAATGGATTTGATGCGACACAGTCTACATAACACCGCTCAATATCTTGAGGAAGTTGGTTACGCTAGATGGACAAGATTGCACTTCCCTGGATTGCATTATAGTGCAATGACTTCCAATAGTGTTGAGTCCATCAACTCAGTAACCCGATTTGCACATTACCTATTGATAACAATGTTAGCTGAATTTTATAGGTGACATTGCAACAATGGTATTTTATACATCGGCATAACGGAGGTAAATTTATATCCAAAACTATATGTATGATTAAGTATCATAGGCTAATATTATCATTTATTTGCACCACAAATGATAAATGCAGTGACACCTTGGGCGGAGGCAAAAATAAAAAAGAGAATCCATAGGAGTGCAACATGGAAGGTATATCTCATTAGCGAGTTGTTGTTTGAAGTTGATGACAGGTATAAGAATGGAAAGTGCGATTTGCATTCTAAGACTTATACATGTATGCAATGGCAACCTTATGGTATACCTTGCGGTCATTTAATATATGTTGCCCAAAATTTAGATATTCAAGATGCGGTCAATTTTGTTCGGTTTGGTTCAACTCCGATTCTTATCGGGCAACATACAAGGAGGAAGTAAATCCCCTTCCACCAGAAGTTGAATATGTGTTGCCCAATGAACATACGACCGTCCTGCTGCCTCCCACGGACATACAAAACTTTGGTAAACCATGGAACTGCGACCGTATCCCGTCACGTAGCGAGGATCCGATAGTGAAAACTTGCAGTTGATGCCACCAGAGTGGATATTTTCATTATAATTGTCCAAGTCCGGCGCCAGATCCTATGCCGACGCACAGAAGTGCAAGTAGTCGTCGAAGATCAATTAGTCGAACAACCGATTGTGGTCCGTCTTAACCTGATACTACACAAAACTATGTATTTGATACATACAATTTAAGTAAGTAAATGTTTTTGTCATAGTGTACGTTTGTTGTTGGAATACTAAATGGCAGTTTGACTTTGAATACATGAACATTAACCACTAATAAATAGACATTTTATAAGAACATCAATGAAAACTACAACATTCATACACAACATTACCATAAAAACATCAATGAAAACAACATTAATACATAAACATGCTTGCTAATTCTCTTCCTGATAAAGTTGTTTGCAACATTCAATCCAGTACTACTTTTCATTGATCATTTCATGCATCACGGGGCACTCTTTCGCTACGTTCTTCACACGTTTTTTGTCAGCTCGAATATCTTTTTGCAATTGCTTTATAGTCTTCTTGTTTTCTTCGATCGTTTCCTCCATATTACTTTGCCTCTCCCTGTTACTCCACCACTTATCACTGATCTCCTTGATCTCCGCTTCAGTTTTTTCTATGGATTTCTTCATCCTGATAGGCATGATTTGAGAAGACTGATGATTTGTTGATGATGGGTTTTCAGCCATTTCTTGTAGGAAGTGGACAAGTTTTTGTATAAGATGGAATATGATCGATATGAAGTTGTGATTTTAGGTTTCATGAGGAATCCTATTTATACACTCCCCCTACCCTAGAGCTGTCATTGTGTTGTTAAATCATTTCATAAAGTTTCCATAGACTTGTTAAATCGTGTCTGGCAATATTTGTAATAACCCAAAATAATAATAATAAATAAATTGAATGCAATTTAATGACGGAAAACTCAATGGTCATGAAACCTACGACCATTTATTATGGCTTATCGTTTCATATTCCGT
>NC_037543.1:17089082-17090237 GCF_001531365.2 Cynara cardunculus var. scolymus
CACCAAATCAGTGTGTGAAATGGTCTTAGAATGTAGAAGACTATGATTGATTAATCCAGTAGGACATTGGGGTTCTATTATTCTCCATAGGCATCTCACAAGTGGWTGGAAGATGATATTAACTTATTTGATTTTATGAAATTGYTAGTAAGCATGTGTTGYYTTGAGCAAGATATAAAAGCAAGAAGGTGGTAAAAGAAAGTGTTATTTGTWATAAATTATCAAGTTTAGTAAGTGAGAAATATTTTATGGTTAAATAATAAGGTTTATCCAAGCGTATAACCTTTAAGCCATAAAAAAGGGGCATTGGAATTGTTCCCATAGTTATAGCTAGAAAGACATCAAAACTAGAATAGTRTAAAATTRCATGAGATATTTTGCATTAAGTCAAAGATAAGTGAGTTGCAATATAAGTTGAAGATGATGAAATAAGTAAAGATGTGCACTTAGAATAATCAATGTTATGAATAAGGCWTAATATCCTAAATATCAACGAGCATATAAAAGGTTATTACAAAATTCTTTGTGTAATAATGACTATAAGGGTATGAATTGGGTCATTAGAACCAAATGGTGGCATGTGTATTATGAAAGGTGAGTTAAATGATTAGTTGGTAAAACAAGTAGTGAAGTCGACTGATGATACGTATTTGTCGTCAAAGGAGAGAGTTGTGACTAGATTCTAGGATGAACAACAATGATGATATAAATGAAAAATGGGTTAAGTTAATTTCTATGGTTGCATAATGATGAATTCGAATATGAATCTGGTGAAATGCTGAAATAACTCAAGGGTTGGTAGTCGACCAATAACTTGGTCAAAGTCAACAGCAAACACAGTATTGTTATCGTTAAGCACATCACTCAAATGTGAAATGATATAGTATTTATGACATGGTAATTGAAAATGTATGATTTAAAATTAGTAACAGTGGTAGTGGAGTTCGAAATACGGAAGCATTATCTATAGAATGGATTGTATAGCCTATACTTGATAATTGAAGATATCTCAAGGACAAGAGATAAGTACATGTATGTATAAGGGCATGAATATGAAAAGGTATGATGTGTAATTGAATTGTGAAAGAAGATATCACAAATGTGATGATTATTTGCATGCATGTTGCCTTATTTTGTAGATAAGAAAAGTATGGT
>NC_037543.1:17091327-17094723 GCF_001531365.2 Cynara cardunculus var. scolymus
TTATCAAGGCATGCTAATTTATGAAGCTTCGTGAAAATTGTTTATTATAAAAGTTGTTGTTCATGCATGAAAACCGTGGATTCATTGGGCCTAAGGCTCACCCAAAACTCTTTTAAAACTTTTTCTCCCAGGYGGCTATTAGACTGGAAAGAAAAGTTGGATAAAGAGATAAATAAGGATTAACATCAAAGAAGGATATGTGTAGATCAAGGCATTGTTATATAGAGCAAAGCTATGCTCCTCAAGATTGTAAGTTTAGATGGTGATATAAATTGTAAGATTAGAAATTTTATTTCCGCTGCAATGTAAGTGTTTGATTTTGGAATACTAGTTCTGTTATATTTAAGTATTCGAAATTTTGGGATGTTACAATATTCATCATAAACTTACAAGATTCGTCCAGAAAACCTGACCTCTACCCCTTACTTATGTACTATCGTTCCCTACCCCTAGAGTTGTTATTGTGTTGTCAAATCGTGTCATAAATTTGTCATGGACTTGTTAAATCGTGTCTGACAATATTCGTTATAAAAGCTTACAAGATTCGTTCCGAAAGCCTAACCTCTATCCCCTACTTATGTACTATCGCCCCCAACCCCTAGAGTTGTCATTGTATTGTAAAATAGTGTCAAAAAGTTGTCATGCACTTGTTAAATCATGTCTGGCAATATTCGTCATCAAAGCTTACAAGATTCGTTTAAAAATTCTGACCTCTACCCCCTACTTATGTATTATCTCCCCTACCTCTAGAGCTGTCATAGTGTTGTAAAATCGTGTCATAAAGTTTTCATGAAGTTGTTAAATTGTGTCGGACAATATTCGTCATAAAAGCTTACAAGATTCGTCTGAAAAGCCTGACATCTACCCCCTACTTATGTATTATTTCCCTACCCCTATAATTGTCATTGTGTTGCCAAATCATGTCATAAAGTTGTCATAGACTTGTTAAATCGTGTCTGAAAATATTCATCATAAAAGCTTACAAAATTCATCCACAAAGTCTTACCTCTACTCTCCTACTTATGTACTATCGCCCCTACCACTATAGCTGTCATTGTGTTGTAAAATCGTGTCATAAAGTTGCCATGGACTTGTTAAATCGTGTCTGACAATATTCCTCACAAAAGCCTACCAGATTCGTCCAGAAAACCTTACCTCTATCCCCCTATCTATGCAATATCACCCCTACCCCTAGAGCTGTCATAGTGTTGTCAAATCGTGTCATAAAGTTGTCATGACCAATGTGTAAATTACTATAGTTCCATGGACCAATCGTGTCATAGTGCTAATATCTATCCATCCCTATTAATGGAAGACGTTGGAAGACTTATTACTTGCTATCTTTTCCTATTTTCTCTATAACAATGGATGAAAGCTCTATTAGTTCTAATTTTAAACGTCCAAGGACGAATGATGAGTGGGAGAGGATGGGAAAAGAATGGATAACAAGTCAACTACCACTGAAAATACCCAATTATTCGAGGGAGGATATCAAGAAATGGGAACTCAAATTGGATATACTACTTCAACAGCGTGCAGAGCTTGGTGAAAAAAAGAGGAGATTAAACATGAGAGGAAGAGATGGATTGTTGATGCAAAACAACAGATTAAACATCAGCAGGGTTGGATTGCTGATACAAGAAAAAAATTAATAAGGAAGAAAAACTGAACCATGATGCATGGTTCGAACTTGCATGTGCGGAGACTGGAAGAAACATTAGGTAAAATGAAGAGGACATTGAGAAATACACAAGATCGATAGAAAGAAGTAAAACACTCTATTTTTCATGATAAAATATAGTTGTATTTCGCTTAATTATTGTTGTCTATGTTCCTAGCTCGATTAACTATTGTTGTCAATGTTCCTAGTTCGAACTTACATAAATTATTGTACTTAAATGGTGATGATGTGACAAGTCTCTCTATATTTCCCTATAAATAACCTTGTTTTCCATCACAAACTTATTCCACCATCAAATATTCATTCACTCTCAAATCCGTCATAGACCGATTACAACTAAGGTCGTCGATTTTTTTGTTGTTCATTACTTGTGAGTGTTTTTCAATATGAATTAAAAAAATTATCTAATTTAAATGTTAACTTGGTAAATAAACTCTTTAAAAAAACTTTAACATATTTACCGTATCCTCATAAAAGTAAGGTTGTGGCATAAACTGTGTACGCACAATCCAATATAAATTAAAAAGTTTTTCATATAAAGAAGTTGTTGTGGTAAATAATAGCATTACGAAACTTTAACATATTTATCGTATCCTCAGAAAAGTACGGTTGCGGCATAAACTGTGTATGCACAATCCAATATAAATTAAAAAGTTTTTCATATAATTGTTAACTTGTAAAGTAAAAACATTAAAATCTTAAACATATTTACCACATCTATCGCTGAGTATGGTTGCACCATAAACTGCATACGCACAATCCAATATAAATTCATTGTTACTTGTAAAGTAAGTAGATGAAAGAAGCTTAAACATATTTATTGTACCCATTGGTGAATATTGATGCGTCGTAAATTGCGTACGCACAATCCCATATAAATTAAATGTTTATTTAATTGTTATTTGTAAAGTAAAAAAAAATCAAGAAGCTTAAACATACTTACATCATCACCCTGCTTAGGTATGTATGGTAAAGGATCAGCCTCAGGTACTGGTCTTGGCACATCGTTCTCCTATTTATTAAGTCTCGCATCGAGAAGGCCATATTTTTCATTAATAAGGTATGTAACCGACGCGAACTTTTGATCAACTACAATATTGAATTGGTTAAATTCAACATGCCATTGGGGATATCGGTATATTATTGTACATTTTCGACAAAAGTAATCATTTCATTGGATATTCATTTATGGTACTCAAGTTCTTTTGAGTTTAGAACATCGAATCTTGGATGAATTGTTTCAACCATTTACATAAATAAGGATAATATATGGACTTTTGTTTGTTCATAAGAATAAAAAAAATATGCACGTGAAATATCGTTATCGTAACAATATTGGATTTTTGTATGTTTACGTTTTATTGATAATACTTCGTCAATATTTCAGTTTGCTAGAGAAATCACCCAATATCTTGGATTTCCAGGTAGTAGGGGAATCACATGAATTTCCAAATAGTAGGGGAATCACATGGATTTCTTAAATCCCTCCAAACTTAGGGCTATTTACACTCGTTTGACATAATTATATCGATATTTTGCGATATATTTAATTTTGAAAATAACATTACTAATTATAGAGCTTTTGGTATTAAGCCAAAAAGAATATGAGTCTGGCATATGAAGCCAACTTTTATGTTTTAACACATTAATAATATTTTAAGAGATTTTGTCATTAGACAAATAAATATTGGTTTCGACATAAAGTCAAATTCAAT
>NC_037543.1:17099993-17114021 GCF_001531365.2 Cynara cardunculus var. scolymus
TCAGTCCTCCACAACGATCGATTAGACAGGTATCTCGATTTATGCAACGACATCAGTCCTCCACAGCGAGATTTGGCAGGTAACCTGAGCTTTGATTGTTGGTATGACGTTCTTTTAAAATTTTTGGTCAATCGATCTATTTATTTGACGTACGATGATATGACAACGTGTGTTGCTGAAACCCTGTGATAGATTTAAATGTAATTTGAATTTTGTTTCTATTAGTCTTTTTATGTAATTGGTAGTTCTCAAATCAATGTGATGGCAATGGCCATGGATAGCAGGGCCCAAGGGGCATCACAAGCCCAACTCCTCTTAGCATTTAGTAGGTTTCTCTTGATCTAAAAGATCACGGTTTATACTCAATTTGATCTGCTCTCAATGACCAATTTGCTTAGTGTTTACAATCTCAATCGATGATTTGTTGCCCAAAGTTCTAAGACAGTAAGAGACACAGCATTTGCTGCTCTCTAGATTCAAAAGGCCATGGAACTGGAAGTTGTTGGTAACGTACTATCTATTGTCATATTAAACAAGTCTTTGTCATAGTTGGTTAGTATATATAACAATGAGTATCTCCTTATTCTTGTTTCATATCTGACATAATTTATTAGACTGGTCACAGAACCCAATTTTGTACTTCACCGGGGAAAAAAAACCAATTTTGTTGTGTAGATTTATCTGTCAGCTGTGTATATTGCACCAATGTATTAACTGACATTTCTAGAATATTAACTTTTCTCAGTTAACTGACATTTATGTATGAAGATATTATTATTCATGAACTTTGTTCACCTTCTGTTTGCAATTTGAATATGACTTCTCTATTTGTGCCAGTGTTTTCTTTAGAAGCTCTCTATTATTACTAATTATTGTTCAGCCTATGAAGAGTTGTCTTAAAATTTCTTTAGCGTAACGTTAAGGTTGTCTTAAAATTTCTCTACTATCAAACGCTTGTTTCAGCTGTCAAGTTTCAAGCCCAACTATCAAGGAGGCATCAACCTTACCATTGTTTGTGATTTTCTGTCTAGTCTAATCAGTACTTCAAACTGCTTGAGAAACTTCATGCAGAGTCACGATTTTTGCAAGAAAGACACGATTGATAAGTGGTATAAGTATTGACTTTCATGCAGAGTTACGATTGATAAGTTGTATAAGTTCCTCTTGAAGTGGAGAACATTGTTTGTTCACTGTTAAATATCTAATCATAATACGAGTCAATGTGTAGAGAAGTTTTTAGCACTTTGAAGTTCGATGCCATTTTTGGTTTTTTTTACTTCATTTAATCGTATACATATTGATTTTCTTTGATGAAGACAAATTTGTGGAATTTGTCGATTCAGAAAAATAATTGTTTTGCTCATGCTATCAATTTTAGTGGGATTGGAACAATTTAGTTCGGGACTGAAAATTACAAATTAAAATAAATTTTGAATTTTTTCCTAGCGACGACTTGTCATTGCAATAAGTATATAATTTTTTTTTCATTTTTTGACCTATAGCAATGACATGTCGCCGGAGTATGTATATAGTAACTTTTTTTATTTTTGACCTATAGCAACGACTTGTAGTAGGTATATAATTAATTTTTTTTACCTATAGTCGTCGCAGTAAAAAAATTGATTTTTTTTATTTTTTTACCAACTGTGACAACATATCGTCGCTATAGAGACCTACAGCTACGGACTAATGGTAACAAATGCTACAGTGACGACTGTCGTTGCAGTAGATTTATAGTGACGATAATTGGAGCATTAGCGACGACTTTTGTCGTTGCAATAGAGTAGATTTGTTGTACTGGTTCTCAAATGATTAATCCATATACATACATATATGTATATATATACACACAGAGAGAGACAGAGAGATACACAATCATTTGTTAACCAAATAAATAATATTAACTTTACAAACTCATTTGAATTGTTCATTTTTTGATTAACTGGTATGGTTAAATGAGGGGTTATAAAATAATAAAAATGAGAATTGAATTAAATAGAGGGCAATTTTGGTACAATTGTTTTTTGAAGATAATCATCAACCACTCTCTCCCCTCTCTCTTGAACTGCTCCATCGGACTTTGTTTTATATGGCATTTGTTTAAAGTTCATAGTATTGTTTCATCTAAAAACTTTGATTGTTCTGAATTTTTTACCCAGGTTCACAGGTGATTACAATGATTTTTGTTTGAAGGTCACAGGTAAAACAATTATTTTAACTTGTTTAAATTTCATAGATGAAGCAATGATTTTTGTTTAAAGATCATAATGTTGTTTCATGTATGAACAGTGGTTGTTCTAAATTTATTAACAAAATTCACAGACGAAACCAGAAAATGAATGAGGAACATGCCTTTTAACTCTTTCTCTTTTAATAATCGTGGAAGTCAAGACTAGCTTGCACGTATTTTTAACTAATTTTAGAGGTACTGAAGTTAGCAACTGTAAACAAACTTTTCAATAACTCTGAAATTACTTAAACTGGTAAACTCATCCTTCATCTGTTTATGCTTCTTGCTCCAATATCTAGAAATACGACTCTTTTGAGTCTAAACCAACTAAACAACAAATTTTGAACTTGAATATTAGGTTGTGGACTTCAAACTATTATCTTTTTATTGGAGACATATAAACCCATATTATTGATGTCAAAGATGCTGGGGAGTTGGTAAGCATAGTAACTGTATCGGTGGGCAGGGTCAGTGTTTCGCGTTTTATCTAGTTTCCACTCTTATGATCGTCCCACCTTTTTGGGCTCCCCTTTTATTTGGAGAAGGCCCAAAATTGTTAGCCAGTTGGCCACATTGCATCAAAAGAGACAGAAAATAGGAGAGAAAGAAAAAAATTCTTGTTACGTAAAGTTGTCACCTTAAGGTAATTGCCAGGAATTTATTGACTGTTGGATGGATGAAATATGGGTAATAGGTTCGTAAGTTGTGGTTCTTCATTTACAATGGTGAAGATCGTGTTTGGAAGTTTGAAGTGTGAGATATTGGCCTCAACAAAAACTGTGTCGGAGTATTTTTCTTCGGTTTTTGTTTTCTCGACTGTTGATATTAATTTTTTTCTTGTTTCTTACCGGGTTTTTTAAATTATCAAAACATGTTCAACCTCCACTTATAATTCTATTTTATTCAAACATAAAATACGGAATTTTCTTTTTAACTTGGGATTCTATTAAATTTTCAATACGAATTTATAGTAAAACTTTGCATCCCATTATATTGCATGAATATATAACTTCTTATTTTTTGTTGGTATTCCCCAACAAAAGAGTAATTAAGTTATGCAAATGAACATAATGATTCGAGTTTAATCAACTCAACCTCTTGCAGCAATAAATGGACGAAAATTTTGGGTCGTTTGTCAAAAATTTACTTTGAAATTGTTTATCGGGTCACTTATCTTATCGGATGTACATGGCAATGATCTACATAATCTTACTTGATAAAAACGATGATAAGGACCGAGAGTCTTATCCTGTAAGTGAGGGTAACGACTCTTAATCATGTTATTGATTACCAGATAAATTTTTGCATATGATTCCATTTTGATGGAATAAAATCATATCCGATAAGATGCAAAGGGATGTTGATTTTCACCGATAAGTATTTGGATAGACGACCTGAAAGATGCACAAGGCATATTTATCAAACCAACAAGAGGGATAACTTTCACTTGATCAAACCATCAATTAGCTAGTTCTTGGTGTTGCAACTTGCAAGTCATTTCGTAATGACTTCACTCACAACCAGTGTGATAATTGGATCTTGGTTATCACCCGAGGTAATAAATATGTGATTATTTGTTACAAAATGTTTATGTGATAGCATGATAAATTGTTATATTTGATCATGCTAGTATGTGAAATTATATGCATAAATGAGTATGCATTAAATATGTGGGCATAATTATATACATAATAAAGTACATGCATAGGTGTATATGTATGTGTGATTATGTACGTGTGATTATACATGTGTGTGTACTAGAGTCTCATGTAAGCATGGTATATGTATGCATGCATGTGAGGGGGGGAGGCTTTAGTAGCCGACTTTCCTGAAAAGGGAAGTATAAAAAGAGGAGTTAAGCCTCCTTTACATCTTTCTGTTCATTTTTGAATAAATTGAGAGTAAGTGTGCGATTTAGAAGAAGAAGAGGTAGGATTTGATTCTCAATAGCATTTCAAGAAAGTTTTTCAAAAAGGTGAGTGATTTCTATACCTTTTTGCATAAAATTTGTTAATGGTTTTATTTGAATGTTGTTTATTATTAGAAAGAAATCAGTTATTTGCTTAAGGGTTTTATTCGGATAAAGGGTAATCGGACAGGCCTTGGGCGGTATATTGTCCGGATTATTCTTAAATCGGACAAGGGTTGGGCGATTAAGCCCTAAACCAGTCATGTGTTAAGCGGTTTAGTTTTAAACCGGTCAAGCATTGAGCGATTTATGAACGTTAAGTATAGTAAACATTTTGAACAGAGAAGTATGAATACGACCATGTGGTGACCGGATTGTTTTAAATCGAACAAGTCTTAGGCGATGTGTTGTCCGGACTTGTTATCCAGACAAAAGTATTGGAAATGATTCCAAGTGTTAAATCGGACAGGCCTTGGGCGGTATATTGTCCGGATTTGGTATATCGGTCAAGACTTGACCGGAGATGAAGTCCGGCCAAGCCAAGTTGACCGGATTTGTGCTATGCCTTGTACTTGATTGATGAAAATTGTTATTTTATCATAAAATTAAAATTTGATATAAATGATCTTGGATTGATAATAGTTCCATTGACTGCGGTCTATTTGGAATTGTTTTTGTAAAATGTTTTGATGAGGAAATAAGGGTGGCATATCAAGGAGAGTTGTACCATGGGATAAGGGTGGCATATCAAGGAGAGGTGTACCATGGGATAAGGGTGGCATATCAAGGAGAGGTGTACATTTGATATAAGGATGGCATTTGTATGTGTGTTGTATGATATAACTCTTTCTATTATATCCCTTAAGACTACCGTGGTCTGGAGTCTTTATTTCTTTGTGATTTAAAGATTTAAGATCAAGGTTCTTATTGGAAATCATAGTCTGGATGTTATTGAGGAAAAAATAACAGGTTTGGCCTGAAACTTTAAATAAACCTTGTTTGATTAGAAAAGGTTTAAAAGTGGCATTATATGAAACCTGGTTGGTTCAAAGGTATGTGATTTGAATAGTTGAATGCTTAGCTTGAAAAGTGGAAAGATACTAGTATTATGTTCCTACTTGTTCATATATTTGTTATATATATATATATATATATGAAAAGGTTATTCTTATACAAAGTTTTGGTGATTTCACCCTGCAATAACATAAATAGTGTAACTCACTAAACCTTTCGGTCTAACCCTCGTTTTGTGATTTTAACCATGTATTGCAGGAGGTATGGATGGTAAGGGAAAGGGGAAAATGTGATATTTTCCTATATGCATTTCTACGTGAAGATCTGTCTTTGATGTACAGTTTTGATTATTGAACGTTGATTAGTGCAAGAAATGTATTTGAATTTGTGGACCTTGTATTCTGTAATGATAGATTTTTGTACTAAGAGACCTGAATGATATATAAGCATGTATTTCTTCTGTATGAAATATGTGTTACATGCAATGTGTGGTATGGGGTATTACAACCAGGGAGGTAAACGAGTAAGTCGAGTAACAAATTATTTGAGCTCAGGTTGAAAAATAATACCAGACTCAAATTGTAATAACATTTTCAAAGGAGGGCTCAAGTGCAATTTTCAAATATTCTTTGAATGTCTGAGCTCAATGCTCGTCTAACAAATTTGAGTTATACTTCATACCTAAAATTAAAACATTATAAACTAATTTATGGCTCGAACTCATGATCGATTAACTCGTTTATTGGCTCGACCTCGATAATTTTATAGTTTGATTGTATTTATATGAACATGTTTGGTTTAAAAAAGTGTATGCTCAAATGGTTTGGTTCGGATTAACTCGAAAAATTTAACCGAGCTATCAAATGATGCAAGTCGAGCATTGGTGTTATGAAACTCGACTTGTTAAATTAAACGAGTTTTATTTGACGATCTGATTCCCAAATTAACCGTAATAACCAGAAAGCCACCAACATGTGATCCCTTAAGAATCCAATAATACAACTTTCCACATAACTCCTCTAAATACACAATAGAAAGATTAATTCTAAACACAATAATAAGTAAACCTTCGATAAATGATCCATGATGGATCCTTTTGACGTAAAATCCAAAGATCTCTACTAAATTCGCGACAACGGAAACAAATAAATCTAGTCAGAGCTATGATTCTTACCGATCACCCGAAGCTTTAACGGAACATACATAACACGACATTACTAGCAAACGAGTAATTGCACTCACTCTCATATCAAGGTTACAACTTACCCTTTTTCTCATCTTAGCAATTCTAACATGATATGCACCTAAAAATGCATTAGTTACGAAAACGAAGATTAGACTGAAAGTTCTAGTGAATTTCTTGTAACCAACAGCAATATTGGAAAATATACATTTCCATATCATTTAAAAAGATATACAAAGATAACATAAAATTGCATGATCATATTTCCACCCAGGGTAACTATCCACAACGGTCGCAAAAACTTTTAAAATAAGGTGATCACCCTAGCAAGATTGCAAACTATACCAAGTTTGTGATACTCCTGGCAAGATCGCAATCTATTTCTGTAACACCCTAAGATCACATTTGCATATAAACATATATTTCCATATATCAAAAAATATAATTTACACATTCGGTCTCAATATCTTACAGAAGCTCAAAACTTGTAAATTGTAATATAACAAGTTCTCAAATACAAAAGATATCATGATATCCTTAATATTCCATGCAGACAAAAATAATTCATCACAATTTCCCCTTTCCTTTATCCTCCGGTTGAGTCCGATCTGTAATGCATATTTTTTCAAAACACCTAAATGAGGGTTAAACATTAAGGTTTAGTGAGAAATCCCCTTGATGCTATTACATAGTGGATAATCACCAAATCACATTTATGAACAACACTTTCATAAAACAAACTTCATTTACCGCATCAAAATAGTTAAATAACTTGATAAACACATTCTGAGTAAACTTATCGCATCATATAGATGATTATAGTTTTCTCCATCACATGGGTGAGACAACCACATTTCCTCGCAACACACTGGTGTGAATGGTGCGATAAAACCCAACTTTTTGCATCATACAGGTGCGAGAAGTCAACTTGTTGCATCCTCACTCCTCGCAACATATAGGTGCGATAACCACATTTTATCGCATCAATAGGATGAGATAACTCTAAGTCATTGCATCACACAGATGTGACAACTTCAAGTTATCACATCATAAGAATGCGATAACAAATAATATTTTTTTATCAAAAACCCAAATTTTATATTTCAATGATTATGTCACCTGTCACCCTTATCCTGGTATATACATCTTCTTGATATGTCATTCTTATCCCAGTATACATCTCTTATTGATATGTCACTCTTATAACCAAAATACACCTCTCCTTGATGTCACCCTTATTTCAACACATGATATAAACATATCAAAACCCACAATTATGCTAATTATAGCATCCAAAAACAGTTTTTACAATATTATAGCATCTTCAACACATTCTTCAAAAAATTCCAAAATAGATAATTAAAACTCTATTAAAACCAGAGCTCGACCTCCCCGCCCCAGCCAATCTCCCGTTGGTAGGAAAGTCGTTTCAATCCAATCCATTCTTGGGGTCAAATAAAGACAAAAAAGGACATGTCAATGACCTATAAACCATTAATATCAAGAATTCTTATCGGTGTGAATATGATATAAAATGATTCTCTCTCATTGTAATCTTTTTTTGTTTACACTCTCTCATGTTTTCTCCGTTTTGAAGAATATTTGAGAGCCTGTTGGAGCAAAAATATGACTAAAATCTTCATTTTCTCAATTTTGGAAAATCTATTGAAAATGCTCTTATATTTCGACCCCCTAGACTACAACGGTTGTGTTCCGTCCCTGCCCATAAGTTAATCATTCCAAATTATTTAATTTTTTGAGCATGAGAAAAAATATTAAAATATTGAATCTTAAAGAAGTTATTTAATATCTCTTTCGAAACTCCTTTTTTGGTTGGGATAAGAATAAAAAAGATGTCAATTTTTAATTTTTATGGTACTAACAAGACTTCGCTTTTTATCAAGGCTTTTAAATAATTTGTTGTTTCAATCCTACCCGTAATACAATTTTTTATTCTATCAAAAATGATAATTTTCCTAATTTCTAAAAATGTTTTTATTTTATATTTAGTGAGTGTTTGGGATTGCTTATATAAGCACTTTTGAATGTTTGGATAAATAACTTATACATGTGTCAAACCGGTAATAATGAGTTTTTGAAGAAGTTAAACTCATATGGCTTATAATAAGTTGATAAGTGTTTTTGTAGAGAAGCTTAAGTTTGTTTCAAATAAGCAATCCCGAACACCCCATTATGTTATTTTCTAATAATTTATGTGGTCTAAATTGTTTTTCGTCTTCTCGTAAATTGACTGCCTTCTTGTTCGAACTCTGTCCCTATATATAGCTAGGACCGTCCCTGGGGGACGGCGACACGGGCGCATGCCAGGGCCCAAAAATATCAATGGCCCAAAATTTTCCCTTAAAATACAATAATAGTCTAAAAGAATTTAATAAATTAAAGAAATCCAAAAAATTGTAGCATATAATAAGAAACAAAAAGAATTTAGTAGATAATAAGAACCCAAAAATATATCAACTAATTACATTTGAGAGAAAATATAAAAAAATTAATTGATCATTCATTATATGTTATGTTTATTGTCTCTTTAATTTTTTTTATCTCCAACAAGGTCCAATTATATTGGCTATTGCTATCTCTATATGCTTGATTATTTTCGTGCTTCAACAATTCAATGTTAAGATCACGTGTTTGTTATTGCTATATATTTTTGTAGGATATTTTTACCAATTTCTGCTTCTATTGATTATTACTACTTGGTTATGTTGTTCTAATTGTTTTTGTTCACTATTGTTATCTATTTTTGTTTCCACGTAAAATATTTTACTATTGTTTAACAATCAATTTATTGTTCTTATAATTTATGACGTGTTTCATGGTTTTGTGATTAATCAATAACTTTTTTCTACTAAATATATTTAGTAATGTCTTTTATATATGTCATGTTTCATAAACTTTTAATCTTAACATTTTATTATAGTTGAGCAAATAAATAAGGAAAATAGAATTTAAATATTTTCATCAACTGTTTGACTTATGTATCTTTCATTGGGATTCCACCACACCACAAGATTATATTTAAATGCTCAAACAATCATTTGTTGAGCTTGCATATTATGTGTTTAATTTATTATTTATTCTTATTGGATCTCAATGAATCATCTTTTCTTTCATATTCTTATTAATCTTCATTTGTCTACTTATCTAGAAAATCTTGATAATCTTCTTTATTATTGATCTCTCATTGACCCTCATGATTACTTCATTTACATGAATTCTCTTTTTATATCAAAATAACACATATTTTTTGTTATGACCCAAAAAAATTCTTACTTTTTATAAAAATTTATCAACCATAGTTTTTGTACTCTTGGTTTCAGATTACCTAATAAGAAGTACGTAAATTTTAAGTACTCTCTTGTATATCTATAATGAAGATAAATAAGATTTCTTTCCTCGGTAAATTATTAGCATTTTTTGTGCACAATTTTATATTAATGAAAAACATTTATTGAATTTGTTTTCATACTTACCGAGGGTCACTACAAGAAAAGTGAATTTTGACGATGCACATTTTAGCGAGACATGTTTCCGCTACAAGTTATAACGACGACATGTTGTTATATACTCTTTTTGATCATAAATGAACTCTTAGCGACAACAAAATTCGTTGTTAAAAGCCTTATTTCTTGCAGTAGGCCCTGTGTTTTACGTTCGCTCGTGGTCTATAAGATGTCAGTGTAATATAGGGTTGGGTTCACGTGAGACCAGCCTGTTTTCATGAAACCCGTGAGACCACATTTTTACACTTGAAACTTCATAGCAAAACGATGTGAAGGTAAAACAAAGTCGAACATTCACAACAAAAACACTATGATCCCAAGTCTTCTTGTTTGAACTCTGTCCCTATATATATATATATATGTGTGTGTGTGTGTGTGTGTGTGTGTGTGTGTGTGGGGTTGTGTTTTGTTGTGAAGTTTCAACTGTAAAAAGGTAGTCTCAACGGGTTTCATAAAAACAGATTGGTCTCACGTAATCCCAAATCTCTTTCTCTCTCTCTCTCTCTCTCTCTCTCTATATATATATATATATATACACACACACACATATATATAGGGTATATTTCAAATGCAACCATGTCTATTTGTACAACTAATGCAACCAATTAATTGAGATATTTATAGAAATGATGAGAGTTCATTTATTATGATTTGAATATTTATGGAAGATGAATATGATTCATTAATTATGATCAATACTTTATATTATGAACCAATCAAAATTTCTATGAAATCATATATTCATCAAATTAAATAGACGGTTGAAATTGGATTGTATTGGTTGTACAAAACTTCTATGAAATCACATATTCACATACACACACACACACACATATATATATATATATATATATAGAGAGAGAGAGAGAGGGGGGAAAAAGTTCATTTACAAACTCATTTTTCATTGTGAACATGACGACCAATATTGGTCCTTCATCTTATTTGATCCAACAATTTGCGTTAAATAGTATTTTTTTTATAATTAAATTAAGGTGATTAGGGGTAAAAAAGAAAGTTAATTCAATCCATGTCTACTTTATTTGACTTTTTATTTTCTTTTTTAATTTTAAATGTTTTACTCCCTTAAAGTTTAAAATAAATTATCTTTAAAATTACTAGTATTTTTATCTTATATAAAAAAAATGAGAATTTCATGCTCTTTGATATGAGATCTATCTTGATAGAGTTTTCTTCTTTCATTTTAACCGTTTTTACATCAAATGGTATATATGTGTCATATTCATTATGAATATTTATGTACATTCAAGTGTGTACAACAGCTCGACACTGTAAGTTCATAACTCAACATCACCTTATCCAATACTTTCTTTGACGTAGTAAGACATTGTGTTCTTCATCACCATAACTCAACACCCATCAAGACCGATCAAGAACCTATCGCGACCAAGCAAAAACATATGGAGACCGATCGAGAACCCATTAAGATCGATCAAGAAAGGTCGACAATCCGCCCATTGACTTGGTATGTGTTTATGTGTGTTAAACCATAATCTACCACCTTCATTTTCTATCGAGAATCTATTGATTGATTTATTATTTGTTTGTGTGTGTAAAACCATAGGCTCCCACTTTCAACTTTTATCAAGATGGATCGTGTAATACCCCAAGATCCACATTTACATATAACCATGTATTTCATATAACGAAAAACTCAATGGTACACGTTCGGTCCCAACAAGTACAAGAAGCTAAATTACAAAAATTAACAACCAAAATTTTTCCATAACATTCTTGTACATAACTTGCATATATAACAAGTATTTCAAAACCAACAGATAACATGCTCTTTTTCATAACCCATATAAGCATAAAAGGAAAATTCACACTTTCCCCTTTCTCTTATCCCTTAATAATACCTGACCTGCAATGCACATTTTTGAAGCATAAAATGAGGGTTAGACCTTGAGGTCTAGTGTGAAACCCCTTTTTATGCAATTACAGGGTAAAAATCACCAAAACCGGTTATAAAATTATATTTGTAATTTTTACAAACATATATAACCTTTTAATAAAACATAACTCAAATATCGCATTCAAATATGGATTTATAAATCTTCCTCGCTGCACATGGAATGTGACCACTCAGCTCCTTGCATCAATCAGTGCGAAATTCTCAAATTCCTCACATCAATCTGTGCGGGATCACCCAAAGCTCCTCTAGTTCACTAACCAGAGCAAAGCCAAACTAACACAAGGCCACTAAAGGCTAACTTGAAGCAATATAAACACAAGATATGATCAACTAGTACTTTTGTTCATCGACTAAGAGTAAAAGGAATCCAGAAGCATGCCAACCAGAGCTCCTCTGGACGACCAGAGCATCCGGTCTTACCAACCAGAGCTTTTGGTCTCAAACTTTTAAGACCAAGTAAATATGCATGACCAACCAGAGGCTCTCTGGTTAAACATGAAGGTCAACCAGAGCCTCTCTGGTCCTCTACCAAAGGTTCGAATATTTTCTCGAGGATTTAACAAATAAGTAGAAATAATCCGCTCAGAGTCCCTCTAGTGCCTCCTCTTGGTTGAATTATGCTCTGAGCTCTAAATGCCAATATAGAAACGAAGTTGAAAAATGGGTAAGTCCAAAAGGTTTAGTTATAAAAATTATGCTTGGGACTAAGAGCCTGGATGTAGAGCTCGAACACCGTTTATAAACATAACTGAACTCATAGTTCAGACATAGAACTCGGAAAAAGAATTCAATTTCCAAAATACAGAGCCTCTGTATAGCACATGTAGAGCCTCTGGGTCAAGATATGTTAAACATTTGAAAAAAAAAAAACTTGGATCTCTAATTACAACCAGAGCCCCACTGGCTCCTCACCAAACATTTTCTTTATTGAAATAACTTGAAATATAACCATCCAAAAACCAAGCCAATCCAAAAATATTGTTAATTCAAAGCACAACCAATCAAAGTCTCTCTGGTTATAAACAATTTTCTCCTCGTCATAATAACATTATTATCACATCAATCAGGAGCAATAATCTTAAGTCCTCGTATCACACAGAGGCGATAAATCAAAGTCATTGCATCTCATGGATGCGATAACAAAATTTATGATCAAAACTCAGATTTCACAATTGTCATCCTTATTCTAATGTACACATCTCCTTGATACATCACCCTTATCCCAATGTACACCTCTCCTTGATATGTCACATTTATCCCAAGGTACACCTCTCCTTGATGTGTCACACTTATTTCCACATAAAATATAACCATAACAAATCTATCATTTTTGCCAAAAATGGCATCAAAACAATTCCATAACAGAAACTCATATTAAGAACTTTACAGTTCTAAACCTAGTTCCATCATCAACTTAGAACAGCTTTGATAAGCCCAAATTTATACATTTTTATATCAAAGATACCTTGCAATTAATGTTAAGTAGACGCTTAAAACATCCATTTTTATTTAAGTTGATATTATTTTCATGAGGCTATTAAAGGTGAGAAAAATGTATTTGATTATGTGTTTTCTTTGGCCCATAACAACAGCCCAAGAAGCCCAAGAAGCAGCCTTGTAATCCCAGGCCAGCAGCAAAAAGGAAATCAAGAAGAAGAAACAGCAGCAGCCCAAGGCTGCTGTCCAAATCGAAAGAGCGAGAGAGAGAGCATCGTGCAGCAGAGCATCGTGCAGCAGGAGATCGTGGGCAGCGAGAGCAGGAAATCATGGGCGAGAAAAAGCTATCCATAGAGGGCTGTCGGGACAGAAGCAACCGAGGGAGGACAGCATATAGAGACTGTCGGGTGGAAGGAGAAATCGAGAGAGGAACGAGAGAAARGGGCTGTGTGAAAGAGGCTGTCATCAAGAGAGACAGCAGGTCGAGGGGCTGTAAGTCGGTCTATTGTGAGGAAAATCGAGGGCTGTCGATAGAGAGAAAAATCGAGCAACAGAARMMRAGCAAGGCAGAAATTAAGAGGGGGCTGTTCGATTGAAGTTGCAGAATCACGAGGATATTTGAGGGAGCAGTCGGTCAAGAAGCGGCAGCAAGAGGGAGGAATCAAGATGTTGTAAGCAAACTGAATTCCATTTCCAGATTTTAGAGATGAATTCAGATTTCTCAACTTAGGGTTCTTCATGCTCTACAATTTTCTACCATCCGTAAGTTTAATTTCTGTTTAGGATTAAAATTATGGG
>NC_037543.1:17114121-17126482 GCF_001531365.2 Cynara cardunculus var. scolymus
ATACCTCCATATCCTAAGTTAGAGGCATCAGTCTCAACAATTTTGTTCCAAAGGGGATTTGGAAGCATAAGACAGGGAAGGTTTTTAACCTTTTTCTTAATTTCTTGTACTGCTAAAGTATGACTATCAGTCCAAGAACAAGATTTTTTCTTAAGTCTATCATAAAGAAGAGAAGTGTAATGACTTAAATCTTGGATGTAAGCAGAAATATAATTTAGGCTTCCTAAAAATCGTTGCAATTGAGTTTTGTCAAGAATTTGGTCAGGGAATTTATCACCAAAAGCAATACTGCGTTGGATAGGAATAATCGTTCCTTTTTCAATATCATGACCAAGAAATCTAATCTTAGTTTGAAATAAAGACATTTTGGGTTTAGATATGACTAAGCCATTTTGGATAACCAGAGTCTTGAAAATATTAAGGTGCTTAAAGTGACTCTCAATGTCTTTAAAGAAAACTAGAATGTCATCAATGTAAACAATAATAAAATTACTGTAGGGATAAAAGATGTCATTCATAATCTGCTGAAATTCAGAGGGAGCATTTTTAAGACCGAAGGGCATAACCTTCCATTCATAATGTCCAATACCAACTTACAAAACCACCATCTTTGTCTTTTTCCTGGTCATACTTCTTCATCCCAACCTTGAATAATAATTAAAACTACAAGAATTTTGGAGGTGACAAACATAGGTATTATGTCAATAATAGTATCAGCGGTTACCTGTTACTCTTGTTTTTTTTTGTCTAAATATAAACAAGTTTTGACATTTTCCATAAAACGCTTAAAAAAAGTGATCTCTTTGGCTCTCTCATGTTAAAAGTTGTAATTTGAATATTGGAAGAATGCATAACATGACATGAAAGTTCAAAAGCTATCTCGTGTACTTAGTTACTATTTGTTCAT
Organism: Cynara cardunculus var. scolymus; assembly: GCF_001531365.2. NCBI lineage: Eukaryota > Viridiplantae > Streptophyta > Magnoliopsida > Asterales > Asteraceae > Cynara > Cynara cardunculus. The sequence goes on from NC_037543.1 coordinate 17,115,029, forward strand.
TACAGTACCATAGATATGGAGTTGATAGCTGTAGCTTTTGCTTTGAAAATCTGGAGGCATTACTTGTATGAGACTAAGTGCCAAATTTTTATTGATCATAAAAGTTTGTAGCAATTGTTCCATCAGAAATAATTGAATATGCGCCAAAGATGATGGTTGGAGTTGGTTAATGATTATGACTTTGAGATCCTGTATCATCCGGGCAAGGCTAATGTGGTAGCTGACGTGTTAAGCATAAAGAAAAGAGTGGTACAATTAAAACTATAACATTAAGAGTTGAGTTCTTTCCAAGCATTCACGAAGAACTGCAAAGATCCCAAGGCGAAGCTGTGAGAGAAGACAAGATCAAGCAAGAACAATTTGGTGGGGTGTTATCTGAATTAGTAAAAGACAGTCAAGAATTATTGTGTTTCTAGAATAGGGTTTGGGTACCGATGAAAGAATTGTATTCTATGGACCGGCTAGCAAAGCTATATATTGATGAAGTGGAAACGCGTCATGGTGTTCCATTGTCAATTGTTTTTTATCGAGACAGTCGATTCGCGTTTATGTTCTGGAATAGTTTTAAAAGAGAAATGGGTTCACAAATAAAGTTGAGTACTACTTATCATCCACAAACGGATGGGCAAAGTGAACAAACAATCCAAACGCTTGAAGATATGCTTCGGGCATGTTTTTGACTTTGGAGGATCGTGGGATAGTCATTTAACTTTAATTGAGTTTGCCTACAATAACAACTATCACTCACGTATTTAGGCAACACCTTTTGAAGTATTGTATGGGCGAAAATATCGAACCCCGCTATGTTGGAATGAAGTGGGCGAGAAACAATTGGTTGGGCTTGATATAGTTCAGCTGACAGCACATAAGATTAATCAGATTCGTACACGAATTAAAGTAGCTCAGGATCGGCAGAAAAGTTACGCTGATAAACGTCGTAAGCCGATTGAGTTTCAAGTTGGTGATAAAGTGATGTTGAAAGTATCACTCTAGAAAGGGGTGGTTCGTTTTGGAAATAAGGGTAAGTTGAGCCCAAGGTATGTTGGACCGTTTCTTATCCTTGAACAAGTTGGAGAAGTGGCATACAAACTAGAGCTTCCTAGACAATTAAGTGGTATTCATAACAATTTTCATGTAACAAACCAAAAGAAGTGTCTAGCAAGTCCAAAAGTAGCTGTGTCACTACCAGAAATCAAAACTGATGAAAGGTTTTGCTTTGAATAGACCCCGGAAGCCATTACAGATTTCAAAGTAAGAGCACTGAGAAATAAAGAGATCGGGTTAGTGAAAGTTCAGTGGCGTTATCATAAGGGGCCGGAAGCCACATGGGAACCCGATTTTGAAATGAGAGTAAAATATTCTTATTTGTTTACTTACTGGAATTCCTGGATGAAATTCTTCTAAGGAGAGGATATTGTAATGTCTGGTTTTAAGTTTTAGTTTGTCAAGGTTCGAAAGTAAATAGTTATCAAAGTTCAGGGGTAAAGTTTGGCGTTTGTTGAGAATGGAGGGACCAATGGTGAAAACTATGGTCCCCTCCTTATGTTATGAGAATTTTGGTCCAATGAGATAAGAGAGAAAGGTGATGGATTCATGTGGGGGGAGGAGGTGCATGCTCATGCACCGCCCCAACCCTTCCCCATTTGTTCTCCTTATTACTTCACGTATTATAAATAGTAAGTGGAGAGAATTGGAAAAGGGTTTGGATACTAGTTTTGGTAAAAAGAAGCTTTGGCCAAACACCTGATTGAAAGAAAGAAGAATTAGAGCATCCAGTGAGGTCTTCATTCTAAAGGTGAGTTTTTACATTGTTTTGGGTAGTAATGAGTATTACCTTTCATGTCAATTACTCTGTTATATATTATCGTATAAAGAAGGGTCCAGTAAGGACCCTTATCGTTCATTATACTGTCCGATAAGGACCCCTTATCGTTCAAGGCATCATCCGGTAAGACCCCTCATTGCTCAAAATGTTGTCCAGTAAGACCCTTCATTACTCAAAGTGTTTTCCGACGAGACCCTCATCGCTCAAAGTGTTGTTCGGTGAGACCCTTCATCGTGCAAAGCTTTATCCAATAAATCCCTTCATCGTTCAAAGCTTTATCCAACAAATCCCTTCATCGTTCAAAGATTCACTCGATAAGGTCCTTCATCGCTTAAGATGTTATTCGATAAGAACCCTCATCGTTTATGTGTTGTCGAGATTGAGACTCATCACCCACAGTGTTGTCCGGATTCAGCCTCATCGCCCACAGTGTTTTCCGGATAAGGGTGTTCATCGCTCACAATATTATCTGAAATTAGATGAAATGGCGGTGTAACCGCGCTAGATGAAATGGTGGTATAACCACGATAAATGTTTGATAATTTTATCATTAAAAGTTAGGTCTGAACTATATTAAAGTATTACAACATATTTTATTTACATGAGAGAATTTCATTCACTAGGCCTTCTGGTCTAACCCTCAGTTGTTGCAATAATTTATTTTGTAGGTCATCAATCATCAGAAGATAATAGCAAAGAAAAGATGTGATAGAATCATAGAACTTTTTTTTTTGTTATGACATGATTTTTGTTAATTCAGACTTTTGGGTTATTCTACGTGAATAAACTTGAAATATTTGTAAATATTGGAACCTGATGTATGCTATAGTATGAATTTTGTTTGTTAGTACTTTTGTATATGATGGGTTGTTACAGTTTGTATGGTTTATAACATTTGGGAGGTTTGTATTTAATTTACCCTCTATTTTTATATTATAGAAATTTAAATCTTTGAATTTCTAAAATTTTCATTTTTTTCTCTTTAAATGTGAAAGAAAGAGTTTTTAAAAACCAGATATAGGTCAAATATCCAAATACACGACATAATATTTGAGATTGAAAATCTCACCTTAAAATTGATCCTTTTCCAAACAGAGAAAAAAAAATCATAGAAATGAAATAAGTTTTAATATAATTTAATCTTCGTTTAGAATTAAATTTTATATACTTATATATTACTTCTAGTAAATATTAATATGAGAGAAAAATCATTATGGATAAAATCAATTTTAGATTTGAGACGAGGATTAGAAAGTTTTTCATCAATGGTTAAAGAAGATATTTCTTCTTTAAGAGAATAAAGATGGAAAGTCTTACGATCAATACGGTCTTGAAGCAGATCAAGAAAACGTTTAACTGGTTGGTCAATAAAGTTAAAGGTAAGGGCTTTATTGTTAAAGGTACCAGTGAGACCGTGCTCGTCAATTCGAGTTAGAGGATAGAGTTGATATAAAAATGGAAGACCAAGAATGACTTCATGAGAAATGGCCTTAGTAAGCAGAAAACTGGTTGTGATACAACAACCTTGATTACAAATCTTTGCATTAGAAAGTTTGAACTTAATGTCAAGAGCACCACCGCCCGCATGGGAAAGGGAACAAGAAATTTTTTCAAAAAACCTGCTGGGAATAAGTCCCTCTTGAATAACGTTTAAATCAGCACCGCTGTCAATCATGGCCAGAAATTCTTTTTTAAAATGACCGTCTATGAGAAGGGTGATTTTAGTAAACCATTTTTGAGTAATCATTCTACTGATTGTAGAAAGGGTAGCATTATCAACATGCGGAGTGGAAGAGGAAGGAGAAATATGCTCAGCTCCCTTTTGTTCAGGTTCCTCAGAAGGAATACGAAAAGTAGCATTTCTAACTAAAAGATCTTGACTTGCAGAAACAATGGCAAGATGTTTGTGGAGAAGAATATTATCTTCTTTGAGAGCAGTAATTTCTGATTTAAGAAGGGTTACTTCCTTATGAAGGTCAGTAACAGAAATCTTTGCAGAAAAAGAATGTTTATGCTGAAGAAGACGATTTAATTCTTTCATAGAATAATCAATATTATTGATAGGAGGAGAAGGATTGGAAGAACTAGGTTTATTAAACTCAAGGTTTTCCAGAATTTCAGAACAAATAACAGGATCTTTGATTTTTTGTAAAAGTTTTAAAACATTTTCATCAGTTAAAACATTGATATTGAGATCCTGAAATTGGGAAAGGAGTTTATAAAACTCATCATTATTGTCCGCTGAAGTGTTAGTTTGCATAACATTAAGACAATTTTTTGCACAAGGCTGGCCAATAGCACATGTGTCACAAGGACAAAACGAAGAATCATCCGAGCTAGAAGATAGATAAGAGTCTTCATTATGAATGTCATGGCCACTAGTATCTGAAGTAGAAGCCAAATCAGAATCAGACTCAACATCAGAATTTTTGAAATTCAGAAAAATGTTTAAAAGAGAATCTTTAGTACTTTGATCAATATTTAAACTATTGATTTTTTTCTTTGTCCAACAATTTGCTGAAGAATGGCCAATCTTACCACAATTTTGACAAATAATTTTGTTCTTCTTAAAACCTGAAGAATTCTTAAAATGCCTTTTAGGTTTAACAAAATCAAGTTTTTTAGAGTCTTCAGCTCTGTTAGATTTTTGCAAATCTTTGTCAAAGGATTTTCTCTTAAAACGTTTTTTATAATGGCGATAACCAGAATCTTTATCGCGAGTTTTATGAAACTTTCTTTTAGGTTTCTTATAAGGAACCTCCATACCAAATTGGTCACAAAAATCACCAAGCTGTTTTCTTTCAAGCAAATTTTGCTTCCGGATTTGATGTTTTAATTTCAAATCATTGCAAAGGGAAAGACCTTCTGCAATACAAGTACTGATTAACTGACCATAAGTATAATCATCATAGTGAATAGAAATACCATCTTTTTTAAGAACCTTACGAATTCTCTTAGCAAAAAGATGAGGGAGACCGTCTATGAATTTGGCCTTCCAATGACTGTTATTACAATCTTTTAGTTCAAAGATACGAGAGAGAAAAGTATCTTTGTACCATCTAAACTCAGAGAGAGTCTTGCAACGGAGATTACTGATAAGGGTTCTAATATTTTCACAGTCAGCAGAGAACCTACCAGTAAAATGCTCTATAAGAGTAAGAATTAAAGGATAAACAACATTTGTTGTTTCCTGACCATCTTCATCCTTAACCGAATTAAGAATTTGGTTTTTCTGTTCCAAGGGAATATAATTATCCCACCAACCTTTGAGTTGGCCAGTAAAACCTGCTATAATCATTTTGGCAATATTTTTATCAGTATTACCTGTGTTTTTACAAACAGTACTATACATAAACATGCGATGAGCCATATTATAAATATGCTTGTCAGTGAAACCATCAAGACTCCACTCATAAATACATTTACCATTATAACTATTGTTAATGATATACTCTTGTTCTTCATGAAGAACATCCATCGGAGTAGGACGATTATAATAATATTTATTAAGGCTAGGAGTTTTGGCCCATTTCATTTTATGAATTTGGCCATCAATCTGGTCATGTTGAGGAATCTCAGAATGCGCGTTTAATTTGTCGAGCATAGAAAGAGAGGGTTTAGTAATATGCAAATGAGAGAGCTTTAAATCAAGCTGTTGCATAAAATCTTCAGCTGGAGATTTGAGTTTAAAATCTTTTAGCTCAGGAGGAGGCTGAATAGTATTTGAAGTTAAAATAACTTTCTCAGAAGTAGAAGGAAGATCAATCTTCTTTTGCTGGGTTTCCTCGATTTTGGAAAGTTTTTGAAGGATGAGGGAAATATTATCCTCAATAGAAAAAAGTTGTTCTCCAACAATTTTCAATAAAAGATTAGTATAATTTTGCTTTTCAAGTAATTCATTTATATGTAATGAAGTAACAGAAAGAGTATTATCTTTGATAAGATTAGAAAAAGCAGAAAATTTGAAAAAAGAATTATTATTTTTCATGAGAAAAGGAGACTGAGGAGGATAAATAGTGGATTTAACATCTCCATTAAGAAGTTGATAATCCCTTTGAGGAACATTTATAAAATGTTTCACATGAGTATGAAAAAACCAAGGAATAAAAGAGAAGGTCTCATTTTCTTTAGTACAGAATGCATAAAATTCTGCAGAGAAATTAGCAATTTCCTCTTTTGTAAAGTTTTCAATATACCAAGTCCGAAAAGGAGCCCATTTTGGATTACCATAATAATCCTTGCAGACAATCTGTCTAGTAGGAGAACCATGAGTGAAATCTATTTTTCCCTAATTATTGACCCAACTTCTTGTAGGTGTAAAAATCATCAAAAACTTAAAGGGTGAAGTCGGACATAGTCTCTATAATCCTTTGAGGTTGCCTAGCACTAAGGTTACCTATTTGGTTAACCTGATTGTTATGAACAATACCATTTCTATGAACTCTGAGTTCATCATTAGGTTGTTGAGAAGAGGCTTCAATATGCTCTTCTTGCTCCAAAGGTTGATTTTGGTGGTCAGAATTGTCTCTTAGATAAGAGGTTGAGGCCCTAGAGGGCTGAGAACCAAAAGGAGAAATATAACTATGGTTACCATGAGACAGAGAGCAAGATCTTAAAAGAGGTCTCTTTTCTGAATAGGTGCTTCGAGGATTATCAAACTGAATATAGACAGTTCCATCATCTGTCTGGGTGATATTATTAAAATCACTCTGAACAATAGGTTGTCTAGGAATGTTTCTAGCAAGAAACCATCCTTCTGGGAAAACTATTTCATCCCATTTGATAGATCTTCGAGTTTGGATCTTAAATCTATTAAAATTTGTTTCTATAAGAATAGTTTCATTAATATCCTTATCAACTCTTTTACATCTGGGGTTAAGAGTAAATAAGGGTTTGAAATATATCCTATAACAAATACAGAAAACTTCTGTTCCTGCAGCATAGTTATAACCATGAGTTTTGACATTTAATGTCAAAGCATCCAAAATATTAACATCAGTTAAAGATAAACTTAAATTAGGATAAACATCAAAATAAACAGGGCCATGAGCCAGACTAGATTGGATCATTCCAATTAAGGATTGTTGCCAATCAAGATTTCTTCCATCTCTAAGAGCTGCAAGAAAGCTTTCTGGTAATCCTTCAAGAGTGAGCGGTTTAAACGCAATTTGGACAAGACCAATGTGTAAAAACTTATGAGTTTTTAAATAAGGCATAATATCTTTYTTATTTARAAGACGAATCATCATTTCATCCTTATGGAGAGGAATTGAAGATTCTGTGGTTTTAACAATATGTTTTAAACCAAGCTTTTCAAAAGTGCCTATTTTATAAATGAGTTTAGGCTCAACTCTGGGAATGGTCCAATGATCAAGAAGCTTAAGGCTCTGAGGAATATCATATTCCTCTGTCATACTGTTATGAACAGTATCATCATCTCCAGATCTAAAAAGATTCATTAGAATCTAAAACTGGGAAGGACAGAGTTAAAACAAAGTTTGAAACGATATAGAAATACAAAAACATGGCTCTGATACCATCTATGTCCCAGATCTAACAAAAATAAAATTAACAATTAAAGTTGCCTCAAATCTCAAACCAAGGTTATAAATACCCTAAATGGCTCTTTTGGCCTCAGCGGGTGACAACCAGTCTCAGAGATCTCAGAGGTAGACTTAACTGTTAACGAAGATTTTTACTAAATCATAAACATATAAACCATTCCATGTAAATCTATTAAAATATCAAAACAAAATATGTTTTAACTCAACGTCCTAACTTAGCCGGCCATGAAGGCGACAATAAACTGGAAAATAGAAGAGAAAGCACAGGACTTACCAAAGGCTTAAACCACTGTCGGCAAGCTTGTTCGTCTTATTTCTTTATTAGCACACTGATTACAATACAAGGGAGAGAAAAACAGAAAACTTCCAAACACACCTTAAAAAACTCTGCCAGAAGAAGAGAGACAGACCTCTCTTTAAATACAAAACGAAAATCCTATCTAGGATAGACAGCTGTCCCTGATTAGCTGTAAAGAACCTAGCAAAGAAAAAGCTTTTCTTTATAAAAGAAAAGGTAACTTTATAAAAGTTGGTCGGCTACTAAGGCCGAAAGAAAGAAACTTTTGACAAAATTGTCAAAAGGCTATAAACTTTGGCAAAAATGTCAAAAAGGCTACTACTTACCCTGCTTTATGGAATCTTTGAGGGTCTCTAAGGCATCTTCGATGGAAATGGCCAATTCTTCAGAGCCTTCTATGCTTTGAGCATCCTGCTGAGCGTCAGAGTTCATTGAACTGTCTGATGGTTGTGATAAATTGTTATGAAGATCTTTTTTCATATTCTCGATATAAAGATCAACAATTTCATCTTTAGATAGGGTACCAGCATACTTCTGAGATAGCTGCTGGAAGGGGCTCGGAATATCTGAGCTAACTTGCTTCTGTCTGGCCTCGAAATCTTTCTGATATAACTGAATCTTCTTAGAAATAGAATCATAGAGATCAGCACCTTCAACAGAAGAGGATTTAGGACAAATTCGATCTAATTTATCCCAATATTTTGTCAGACCTTGTCGTTTCAGGCAAGGAATCATACGGTGATCATAACCAAATATTGGTTTCCATTTCCAAATCCAAGGAATGCCAAACTCTATAAAGAATAGGCAAATATTACTGCTATCAATTTGATAGAGCTTAGTGCAGTTATTAACTGCTGGAGAATAAATCATCCAATTTTTTATATGAGATTTCATATGATCTGGAAAAATGGACGAACTAGAGCCAAAATTTTTCCACCAGGAGAAAAACCAATTAGGAATTGGTGAATAGAAACAATTTTCACATATCTTTAAGAACCAAGAATATCTTTTATTCTCATTATCATAGAGTAAAACATTAGTTAAACCATGGATATAATCCCAATAGTTAAACTTAAAATTGCATTTATGACTGGGAGAAAACCATTCTTTCTCTGCAAGAGGGGAAAAACCCCATTCTTCAAAAGATATAATCTTTTTAATAACAAGTTTCGAAAAACTAAAATTGTCGTTTATCTCATCTCTGCTATTAGAAGTATGATGAGTAATCTCTACAGATTTTGTAGAAAGAAGCAAGCCCTCATAGAATTGGCGTTGCTTTAAAGATTCATGAACAAAAGATGTCTTATTAAGATATCTTTGTAGAAGAAAATCAGGATTATCTTTCCATTGAAGATCTTTTTCTTCTATAAGAAGTATAACTTCTTTTTCTTCAGTCTCATGAAACTGAGAGTTGGAAGAATCTTCCTTGCTAATATTAGCATAAGAACTTGTTGTAACCAAAGATTCTTTGGCCTTCTTTTCCTTAATATAATTAAGGTATGCCTCAGCTAGAGGATGGTCTTTTGGAATATCATCCAAAAAGCCTGGCGCTTCTTTATCTTTTTCTTGTGATAAGTCTGAAGCTATAAGCTTCTGTTTGCCATGCTGGGCAATAACACTATTTTCTCTTCCTCTATTACTTATATATTACTTCTAGTAAATATTGATATGTAATATATTTTTATAATATATTAAAATACTTTGATATAATATAATATTAGGTTTCTTAAAATACAATAATATATTTTAAATGATATAAAAAGGTTAATTTCAGATAAAAATACAAATATTTTAAGAAATAGAGAATTAACCTCAATCAGCTAACTGATTTGATTCAACGATTTATAGCTAAATAGTATTTTGCACTTAAAAATAATCAAAATTACAAAAAATTTCTTATTAGCTAAGATACAAACCCCAAATACCAACTTACAAAACCACCATCTTTGTGTCTTTCCTAGACATACTTCTTCATCTCAACCTTGAATAATAATTAAAATTGCATGAATTTTGGAGGTGACAAACATTGGTTTTGATGTCAATAATAGTATTAGATTACTTGTTACTCTTGTTTTTTTTTTGTCTAAATATAAACAAGTTTTGACATTTTCCATAAAACGCTTAAAAAAGGTGATCTCTTTGGCTCTCTCGTGTTAAAAGTTGTAATTTGAATAACGGAAGAATGCATACATGACATGAAAGTTCGACAGCTATCTCGTGTACACTGTTACTATTTATTCATTGGAGTACCATACTGATTACTGAATCCTCTTCATACATGTGAGAACATTAGACTAAAATGGGGAGTAAAGGTTTCTCTCCTCTAGGGAGTGACAACTTGAGAGGTAAAGCAACGACATTCTTCTTCACAAACTTCCCGAAGAAGGTTACGGAACAAAGCTTATGGAGAGAGTTCAAAAAGCATGGGGATTTAGTAGATTTGTACGTGGTCATGAAGAGGAATGGACAGGGTAAGCGGCTTGGGTTTGTGAGATACATCAAAGTCAAGGATTGGAGGCGGACCGAAGAGAACCTAAACAAGATGTGGTTAGGCTCCTTCAAGATTAGGGCTAATCTCGCTCGATTTAGTAGGAAGAATAGAGCTAAGGCGGAAGCAAAAGATCTTGTCGGGCCATCTGCTGTGCGCTCGACTTCCCATGTACATCACAATATGGGGGATAAAACGTATGCGGAGGTGGTAAGCGGGGCTAGTCACCGTATAAAGATACCTTTGAACACGAGAGTTACTGAGGATGAAGATGCGGATGTGCAGATATTGGAATTGTTTCCTTCGACAGCTAACCTGGCCAGACTGGATTCCGCACTAATTGGGGAACTGAAAAGTTTTGAATCTCTCAGGCTGATCGGGTCTCTGTCTAGGATGAAAGGGTGGGACGGAATTCGCTTTAGCTACCTGGGGGTTTATCTTTGCTGCTAGAGTTTGCCTCAATTGAAAGTGCCCGAGATTTTTGTGACAATGCTATAGATACCTGGCAAGACTGGTTTGTTAGCATGAGAAGGTGGGATGCAGAGTTTCGCTTGGTAAATCGTATTGCGAGACTTGAAATTCAAGGTATGCCGCTTCAGGTTTGGGATTCAGATTCCTTCTATAAAGTCGGAGGTTTATGGGGAAAAGTCGTAAACTATGAGCTTAACGGTGAATTGGGTCTTTGTAAAACTCACGGTATCGTGGATGTTCTGACGGGGGTGTAGGACTGGATAAGGGACACAGTGAAGGTGGTCATCGGAAGGTCCATTACAAAATCAGAGTTATTGAAAAATCGTGGGACTGTCCGGAGATGGGTGAAATTGTTGAGGCAGGATCAGAGGCCGGCTTTCTCAGTGGTAGTGAGGATCGCAATACGGATGAGTGCATCACGAAAACTAAACAACTGTTTGGATATACGGATGAACATTATTTACAAATGATTTTATTTCTTTATTCAATCAAGAATCTCAAGTTTTGTAATGAGTTCTGAGTATATGGGTGTAGAAACTCAATACGTGTGTAGTTATTTTTCCATTCAATTTTGCTAATACACCATATTAACCTTCAACTTTATATATTAGTTGATTTGTAAAATAACCACACAAACTCATGATTCAAGCCTAAACTAATGCTTCAGAATTGCGATTCATCCGCGTGATGCCACTAGTGTATATATATAGAGAGGAGTGATCATATGAAAACCGCATTCATTTGTGTAAACCGTGCAAACCACCTTCATCTGTCGATTTCATTGTTTAATCTTATGAAATTTTTTCAT
>NC_037543.1:17128422-17129175 GCF_001531365.2 Cynara cardunculus var. scolymus
CAATCAAAATCATGATACAAACATACATAACATTCTAATACACTCTAAATTACAAAACAAACTTGCATAAAATCCTTACCTTAAATCATAATCAAAAAGTCCCACAATCCAAACTTGAAAACTTCATATTTTCAAGACTTGATATATAAACGTTAAAGAACTCGAAAACCTGCAAACCAAAAAACGTTCAACATAAAGTAAAAATTACATAGTGAACTTGAACATTTTAAATCTTCACCTAATACATAAAAGTTATAATGCAAACAAAAATCACGATACACACATAAATAAAATTATAATACAATCAAAATCATGAAACAAATCAATATAAAATTATTACCTTATATTGCAACCAAAAAATCAAATATTGAACTTGAAGACTTCTTCAAATCTTCANCAATCAAAATCATGAAACAAATCAATATAAAATTATTACCTTATATTGCAACCAAAAAATCAAATATTGAACTTGAAGACTTCTTCAAATCTTCATGACGTAATGCATAAAAATTATAATGCAATCTAAATAACGATACAAACATACATAAAATTATGGGAGAAGTGAAAAAACAAAAAAAAAAGACTATGAAAATTATCAATAGTAAAATAGAAGAAAAATCAAAGAGAAAGAAAATAAATTTAGAGATGTTGTGAGAGATGAAGATGAATAAATAATTGTTTAGAAGAGGTCACTTCAAACACTCATGGTTTTTTCTTTAATATATATAATACATAAGAGTTATAATGCAAACA
>NC_037543.1:17129405-17138598 GCF_001531365.2 Cynara cardunculus var. scolymus
CAATCTAAATAACGATACAAACATACATAAAATTATGGGAGAAGTGAAAAAACAAAAAAAAATGACTACGAAGATTATCAATAGTAAAATAGAAGAAAAATCAAAGAGAAAGAAAATAAAGTTAGAGATGTTGTGAGAGATGAACATGAATAAATAATTGTTTATATATATATATATATATATATAAATGATTGATGGGAAAAGATGAATGGTTTGGAGTTATGCCATTAGAATTAATGTAGAAGGAGATGAATAGTTTGGAGTTGAATGCAAACATTTAACAAAAAAACATAAATTGACAAAAAAAAAATATAGTAGTAGATATTGAGATAATGAAGGAGAAAAAAGAAAAATGAGGTTCTACCCTGTAAGAGAGGTCATCTCAAACACTCATGGTTTCTTCTTTACACAAGCATATCCTATGATAACAACAAATCCAACAATATTGAAAAAAAAAATGTAATAACAAATCACATTTTTTAATGAATATAATTGTTACATACCTTTTAAAATATTTGAATTTTTCTTCAACTTTCACCTTCTTCATCCCTTACTAAAAGAATTTGTAGGATTTCATTTTGTTTATTATTGAAACTTTGAAAAACAAATTTCATTAAGAAATAAAAGAAAGTAAATGAAAGAGCATATCAAGAGTTGGAGGTTAAACTTGGGTATGCAAAATTACAAAAAACCCCAATTAATTATGAACCATACATTCTTCATACAAGGGTAGAAAAGTCTTTAATATATTCAACATTTAAAAAAATAAAAAAATTGAGAAAAAAGATGGGAGAAGTTCTAAGCATTAGAAGGTGCCACCTCATTATGCTTGGTTTCTTCTTTAATATATATATAGATTCGGTATCAAATCATAAGTAATATCATGAATTCAGACCTTCAATTACTTTCCGTTCGATATTTTTATTTTTACATTCACTCATCTTCACGAACTTTTACACACCACTTCAATTACTTTTATCCATCTTTGTCTACTTTCAATCACTTTTATGTAATGAGATTGAATGTAAACTCTAATTTTTTTTGGTGAATTTAGATAATGATAAAAACACCGTAGATTAGTAAAAATATAAATTTACCCATATGGAGTAACACCTTGTATAAAATAATGAAATCAAGATAAACATGAGAATACTATGACTTCTATCCAATTCTAACTAGAACTATATCTAAGCAAGGCTACTATAACCACCAGAGTCTTCAAAAGAATGACAACCTCCAAAAATGCTAACTCCGCTTGTATAGCTAGACGACACCCAAGCCAATCTCAGTGACCTCTAGACTCGCCACAATTGGAACATGCTATACTTGTTAATAAGAAGAAGTGTTAGGTTTGACGTCTACCACATTCGAAAATTTATATAAATATACAAAAACTTTGCAAAGAGGTACATCTGGAATAATGTGATTAGACAATAAGTCCCTGACTCCAAAAAGAGGTACAACCCAAGTACACTCTTCCAAGAGATAATGTTTCTTTTTTATGATAACGTAGCAAGGAACATTTTTGATGATGGAGGAGACCCATTTCCATTGTATAAAAATCAAAAGTAACTCACTCTACGATGTTTTTGAGTTTACTAGGACGGTAGTCATCGTATTCTACCTGAACTGGGTCGTGACGCAAGGGTCCCAATGATTCATACCACATACTCGGAATCTAGATGAGGCACATCATATGAGTCGTTGTCCTCGGATACTACCTCGACAGGTTACAATGCAAGACTTCTAAAGACTCAATATCTCCTCACTAGGGTCAAGATGAGGACATAAAAACTCAACACTTAACTACACAATAGACTCTCATGCATATAGATCCAATTTCTTTATAGTCCTAAATAGACATGATTTTGGATTAAATGACCAACTTATGCAAATCAATGAAATCCAATGCTTGATCTAAAATATCAAGTAATCCGAGTTAGGGTAAATTCCTTAAAATCCTTTGGCCTTAGCCCATTATTATATCCAATATCGTTTTCACAAATTTCCAACTTAGGTCAACATGACCAAAATCCAACTTGTTTCACACATTAGTTAATAAACCCAACAACATTCCAATATTTGTAAACAAACCTACATATGTATACCCAACAACATTCCAATATTTGTAAACAAACCTACATATGTAGTCTTAGGTAAAATAAGTTCCAAAACACCCAAGAAATACCAAAATTCTCATCTTATTTGAATTATTGGGTCAATGTGCTCCCAATATGCCCAAAAATGTTATAAAAACAACAGTCCGTCATAGAAAGACATGGAGATAACACTACTACATGCATTAAACGGTATTTTAAATGGTTGTTTTGGGTTTACATACGATGAGGCTAGTGTTTGTGAAAGTGATGGTTCTTGTACACGGTTTCAAAACCATGTGCATAAGTCATCTTCATACACGATTCGTAAATTATTTAAAAAAAGGCTCATAACCGTGTATGAAAGTGTGTATTACACGATTTTTAGATGAAACCGTGTACATATGCATACAATCATAAATGGTTTTTTATCAGAAGCGTATACAAATGTCTAGATTCATACATGGTTGCTTTGTTAAAACCGTGTACAAATGTATATAAACATACAAGCCACCTCTATAACTTAAAAATACACAGAAAGAGAATTGGGATCAGTAGGTTCTTAATTTATTTTCTTACTAGTGTTCGTCATCACGCGTTGCGCAATGATACAAATTTATGTAAAAACAATATGACATTTGGTTTAATGAATATTTTAAATAAATGGACAAAGTTAGATAATCAAAATAACATTATAATTCAAAAAATCTAACTACTCAAATCTTGTTATACAATTCAAAATATTCATGAATCAACACAAAATATTCAAAATATATATACCCATTGAAGCAAACTCCATGAATCAACACAAATGCACCAATCCATATTCCACCTCTTCACCGCAAGGTTTTAAATTTTATAATCCCTATGGTGTCACCTCATTACCCCAATGTTTTACTTATATATATATATATATATATATATATATAATATAATTAATTTTGCACTATAATTTCTACCATTTGGTTTGGTTGGTTTCCAACCATGGTTATAAATTTCAAAGATGGTCATCCAAAGAAAGACAACCCTATGAGGCAAACCTCATATTTGACACAAAAGCATCCAATCCACCTTTCTTATACACTTCATATTGTTMAAAATTTTCAATTCTTCACCAATGTGGGATATCTCAAACTCAACCACAATTCACCAACACCTCAATACTCAATTCTCATGATGCCACCTCAATACTCTTAGTTCTTCCTTTAATATGTATATAGATATATAGATTAGCTTAGATGCAAACCCCAAATACCAACTTACAAAACCACCATCTTTGTGTCTTTCCTGGACATACTTCTTCATCTCAACCTTGAATAGAAATTAAAATTACATGAATTTTGGAGGTGACAAACATAGGTATTGATGTCAATAATAGTATTAGATTACTTGTTACTCTTGTTTTTTGTCTAAATATAAACAAGTTTTGATATTTTCCATGAAACCCTTAAAAAGGTGATCTCTTTGGTTCTCTCATGTTAAGAGTTGTAATTTGAATATTTGAAGAATGCATAACATGACATGAAAGTTCAACAGCTATCTCGTGTACTTTGTTACTATTTGTTCATTGGAGTACCACAGATGGAGGCATAAGAAGACAAATAGGTGATTAGTCATTACATATAAAATAGAGAACCATTATGCATGCGCTAATTGTGTTAATAAAGAGAGGCAAATGTTTAACATGGCTACTTTTGTTTGAAAAAGAGTTCTATATTTCACGCTTTTCAATTTAGATGGATTTCACATAAGGTATAAGACGGATGTCGTTCGTCTTCAACCATAATGTCTTGAAGTTCCATATGTTATGGATAAAAAAATAATTGTGTTTTAGGAAGGATGAAACATCTCTAATCTTAACCCTAATCAACATTGCCTTACTTTAATTGGCTGACTTCTTAGTCTTCATGATTATGGTCCAATGAAAAGTAATTTTGGTTATTGATATTTTTTGTAACGAATTGCAATTATTTGAAATTGCATATGATGGTCAAAGTCAGATTTACTTTAGAGTCCTCTTCTTTTCCTACATATCCCCCTAACTCTAGCCTTGAAAATTAATGTTTTTATGTCTTTACATTTCTAGTTGTTTTTATAACGATTTATAGCAAAATCAACACCCTTCCTCGTGGATAAAGGGTTTACAAACCTTTGATCATATCCATATATTAGTTTCATTATATATCTTACAAGCATCAAATATATTCTTTTAAAAAAATTTCCTGCTACGAGTATAAGTTAAATGCATATGTAGCAATACAAGCAATTAAGTAGCGTCTCTGTTTCTACAGAAAAACAAGGTAGTATACTCTTCAAACATTAAAAATGGCCGAAGGTACTCTAATAACATATCCGTGACTGTAAATACATCATACAATGGCTTATCTTGTATTCCTTACACTGCTTGGGCCTTGTTTCATCACTTACTTGAACCGTCAACTTTAGCACGTCATAGTTGCCGATGATAGTTTTAGGTAGTTTTTCATCTATAACTTGACAAGTTTAGTAAGGGGCGTAGAGCGGTTTGAACTTCGTTAATGCATATAGAGCTTCAAATTTGTGACATTTGATAATGCATGAATGATTGTAGATGGATTAGGAAATGTACCTTCATTATTCATTTGTGTTTTCATCTTCAACCACAAACTCTTAAAAATCAAATATGTGTTTGTAGTAAGACTAAGGCATCTCAACCACAAGGGTTGTGGCGTATTAGTTGAGGCTTTGAGGGATGTGGTGGAATATCTTATCTGCCCAGGGTTCAATTCAATAATTATGGCCAATGATTTTTTCAGGATTGATTTCTTGCAGTCACAATTTGTCGTGATTAGTATAGGCATATCCTGGAACATCCTTCTAAAAAAAGACTAAGGCATCACTAATCTTAACTCTAATTAATATGCCCTTCCTTTAATATTGTTTTTGTGATCAAGATCGACGTAAATAAATTTTGGTTGTTGGTTGAGTAATTAATAACAATAATTTCTATCGTAACTAATAAACAAATACAAAATAATTATTGTTCAAGATCAAATTTAGTTAAGTTTTCCTATATCTCTCTTTCTTTTTCTACATGTTGCTAACGCTATGCTTGAAAACAAATGGGTTTTTTTTTATCATTTACATATGTAGTTTTTTTAACCCTCTTGTACTTCCAAATTGTAGAGAAACAGTAGTATCAAAATTTTAATATATTTGCATCATAAAACTTGAATTACAATTTAAAGCAATATCAACACCTTTTCTTTTCAATAAAGGGTCTACAAATACTTGAACGTATATTTTTTACGAACACATCATTAATATATTTTTTTCCAATGAAAATTTTGTTACGAACACAAATTAAATGCATATGTAAGAACATGAGCATTTTGCTACTGGTTCTACGGACCCTCATTTTCTAAACAAAAGCGAGATAGTATACTCTTCAAATCTTTAAAGGAATAATGGAGGTCCGCAAAGAGATTAAGTAAATTTCAATATATGATTATGACGTGAAGTACAATTTACAACTTGCGTTAGCTTCCCTGGGAAATAATATTTGACCAAACATACGTATTTAAACTTCATTTTGCATTTGTTATATTATTTGATCTTGTTTCATCGGTTACTAAAATTGTTTAGTTGATTTTCCATCTATAAATTGGTGAGTTTGTTACAAGACACATAGAGATTTGAACTTTGTTAAGGAACACATAAATTTTAACTTGTGACGTTTTATAATGTATTATTTATCGCACAATGAACTATCTCTAATTTTTCAATCTAAAACCTTCATGTCAAAATGTTGATGCCTCAACCTTTGAGGAGCCATTGCTACTTGTTCTCTTTCCATCTTATCATCTACTTCACCTGTGTCGAACACCGACCGTTTTAACAAACCTAAATGTTTTTGTTTTTTGTTCTTCAAAGGGTGTATTTTTTAATTATATTTCTTGATTTGTAGTTTAGTATGTCTTTGGGATTAAACTTTAATTACCTCATGATATTCGGTTCTGATTTTTAGTTATTTGAGGATGAAAAACCATCTCATTTCATGAACACGAGTAACCTTAAGCAAAAAAGAGAGTACAACAAAAATTCAAATAGCTTCCTGACAAGAATTCACACCTTGGTTAATTAATGTCACTAAAAGTTTGAATAAGAAGGTATATGTTTTTAGTTTCACCGTCATTGCATTCTTGCAATAGAAAGTTCCCAAATCCGATTATGTACTTACTTTCTAATTCGACCAAATCCTCGACTCTTTAACTTGGATAATGGGGGTTTAAAAGTTAGAGATTCGTTCAAATTACGAAAATGAAAATAGGGTTTTATATTTTATGTTTTTCAGTTTAATTAGGTGAATTTCATATCATATATACACACACATTGACACACACATACAAGAAATTGCAAATGATGAGGCATGTATCTTCATCTACAGCCATCATGTCATGATTGGAACAACTCTGCATTAACAAGAAGGTTGACGCATCTCCAATATTATCCCTAATCAACATTGTCTTTCATGATCATTGGTCAGCTTCTTCATCTTTCAGATCAAGATCCAACTTAATTTAGTTGTGGTTGTTCATTGTGTAACGAATAGCAATGATATTGTTCTAATTGTAACCCTTACCCACCTATAAATGAAAAAAGAAAAATATGATTATGGTCAATGACAAATTTACTCTAGATTTCCTAGATCTCTCTTTGTATTCCAACATATCCATATTCTGATATTTTATATCTTACGAACATTATTTTTTTCGATGAGTTTCTAATTGTGAATTCAAATTAACTATATATGTGATAACGTGAGCAATTCAGTGTTAATTCTGATTAAAAACCCTCCTTTTCTACACATAGATGAAATGTTGTACTTTTCAAATGTTAAAACATGGAAGGTCGTCTAACCTAAATTGGTATCTTCGGGTATTCGATCCATAATGGTAATTACAATTTACCACCATGCATTAGCTCTCCTTTGTGCAAATATCATACATATGCATTTTGACGTTATTTTATAATCCTTATGTTTCATCACTTACTTAACCAACCATCTTTTTGCTTGACGTGGTTGATTGATGATTATTCGGGAAATTTTTCCTCTTATAATTTGGTGAGTTTGTTAATGCAAACCTTTGAACTTGTGACATTTTATAAGGTGTTGTTTATTAAATAAGGAATAAACTAATTAATTCTTTAATCTATAAATTATATGTGATAAGGACGATCCATATAAACCCCAGGGAGCCACTTTTGTCTTTTCCCTTGACACTTTATCATCTATTTCACCTTTTTTGAATCGATGTTCGTACGCTTGCCATATTTTTTCATGGCTAGATCATAGTTTGGCGAAGAAAAGCCTGAAATTGATCGAGGCCACTTTCACAAAGCACTTAGACCGGTCAAGCTTTTGACGACCACCTAAATTGACATAAATTGCAGCCTATCTTAAACCGTAAACTAAAAGCCACCCCCACTTTCGGCCTTTTTGGGTAGATTTGAATTTGACATGCTTCCTTCCAATAGAGAGTCGTTTCATCACTTTATAGGTAAAGATGGATCAACCATGCCTAAAGATAAAGTTCAAGGAATTGATTTCTAATTAAGAGCCCAATCAAAAACATTATAAACATTTGGTTTATTTTGTTCACATGTTATAGTTTGTATAAAAATAAGTTAAAATCTTTGAAGAGTGTGAGTTTTATTAAAACATGACTTGAGAGATTAGTTTGTGTAATCCTAACAGTGAAGTTTTTTCTACGAATATTTTTATTTGCAAAAAGCAATTAAAATAAATCAAAACAATTTCACATATTTATTCATTTATATACATATAGATTTTTTTCATGAGTAAGTAAATAATTTTTGCATTTTCCTTGCAACAAAATTTTACATTACGATAAATCGTACAAATTTACAACCAGTCCAACATAACATTTAGCAAGACTTGTTTAGGATTCAATCAAGCCTTCTAAATTAGAAATAGTGATTCAAAATGCATCCCTGCATTGCTACTTGGACAAGGGAAAACTAGCTTGTATTCAACATCAATGCTCTCTCAAATGCATAAACAAATAAGCATAATCATCGGCATCAACATCAAAATAGCCTTTTTAATTAATCTACATTATCTAAGTCTTTAAGAAAAAACTAGCTTGTACAATGACTTTATAACTACATTAGTGTTTCAAACGAAACATTTTAGTTAATTTTTTCTGATGTTACACCCTCAAAGTTTGACTGATTCCGACCTAGATTGAGATCAGACAACTCTATCATTTGATGTTTGATTTCCTCCAGTAAGGTTCAATGGAACAAACTCGTTGAAAGATCTATCATTCAGATGGCAAAGGGTTTCTCACTACATGAACTTCGCCAGAAGAATGCGCTAGAAATGGATCTGTTAAACAAACAAAATGAAAAATCTAAAATTCAGTATCAAGTTGGAACAAATATAGCCTAGGAATGATAAGTTAACAGTCGATTGGATTATACCTGAAATGAAATGAACATTGACGAAGGGATGATACTATATGGATGTACCTATTTATCCACCATGTAATAACCATGATGCTAATTAAGTTGCAACAAAACACAAAAAGCCAGTTAACAAAAGTACTACAGTTTTGTTTAATTAGATTAAAAAAAAAAAAAAAGAGTTGGTACAGAAACTCCCAAAAATCAAGTCTTTGGGGCCACATATTTTTTTTAAAAACATGCACAGTTGGTGGATATGTGTCTGCAACAACCGAGGGTAAAACAAAGAAAACAAGATAAAAGAATGAAATCTCACAGCTTTCGAGGAATGAATGTTGTGGCCATCAGAGGTAGACCATCACGGTGTCGATGTTCCTCCATTAGGACACGATTGTGGATGACAGACGGATTGGACAAGAGATAAAGATAAGCTATTTATAGAGCAGATTTGGAGTGTTTAGGGTTTTGGATGAAAAGGAGATGCACGGAGTTAATAGTCAAAGGATAATGTATGTTCCATTTTTCTAATATTTATATTAAGTTTTTATACCTAATATATTTTTATAATATAATATAATATAGAGCTATAATCATATGTTAAGCAAGTAAACAGTATTAACTTTGTTAAT
>NC_037543.1:17140278-17148518 GCF_001531365.2 Cynara cardunculus var. scolymus
TAATAATGATTAAATTTTATTAATATTTATTTATAATTAATAGTAATAAATAATAATTAATATTAATGAGGGTTATTATTGGAAAATATATGAAATAATAATTAATATCAATGTTCTTTTAAATCTTTACATTTGTAGTTTTTTAGGGTAAAATGTACGAAATAGCAACCCACTTTCATAAATTTTCTTTATCATAGTATTGTATTTTCAGTTTTTCTTTTAAGGGATTTTTGGGATAAGAATAAATAAAAGAAAGAAGAGTTCTGTCTCGAGGATTTTAGAAGAAAATGAAGAAGAAATATTCTTATATTCACATACCGAATTTCTTGCCAATTAGAAGTTCATGTCTAGTTGTGATCAAGGTAGTTTTTCTTCAAAAATTAAATTTGAAATGTTTTTGTTAAGAAATTTATTGAGTTATGAATTTAGTTAGTTCCTCGTATGTCAATTGTTGTTTGTAGGCATACTTGAATTTGATATTGTATTTATAAATTGTGTGGATAATACCAGTTTATTGAGATTTTGGTAGGAGAGGTGTAAATTATTGTGGGTGACATAATCGGTAGAAGAAGTGTAAATGGATGTGAGTGGCATAATTTGGAGAGGTGTAAAGGATTGTGGGTGACATACTCAGTAGTTTAGTTTAAAGAAGAAATTTAGTCACATGAGTTTGATGCGATAAAAAGGATGTTGTCGCACCCGTTGGATACGACAAATTTTTTTAAGTACATAATATTTATATACGGCAAATAGAACAAATAAACTCACACATCCTCACTATTTTTTTTTTAGAAGTGTGCATTTTAGGTTGGGTGCATCTGGAAGGTAAAGGAAAGGAGAAGATATGACTGAAAGTCTTATAGTCTTTACATCTGATTATAAGCTAAACTTGTGTTTTGTAGAAGCTTTTTACTACATGAACTTGTGAATTTGTTATATTCAAGTCATGTAAATTGTGCATAAAGTTTGTAGCTAATTTTACTTACCATTTTGTTGTAAAGTTGGGACCAATTAGTATTATTATAAAGTTCATGTTATGTGAAACATGTGTTATATGTGCAAATTGGGGCGAGTTATTACACCAATATTAGGAATACTAGTAAAACACAATTTTTATCACTAACGTTTTTAAAAAAGTATGTATTTTTTGGAAAAAGAAAATAAGAATTGTTGCGTTTTTTACCAAAAAGATATTTATCTTTTACATAATATATCATATTTGTTTTTAAAAAAATTACTTGGCATATAAATATACTAAATTAATTAGATTTTCTTTTGAATTATTCATTAATATAACAGTATTAAGAAGACTTGTAGAACATAATTTATTTCGCTAACATTAAAAAAAAGGTTAAAAACAGATGCATTTTTTGGAACAAGATAAAATGAGAAATCTTACTTTTTTTACAAACAAAATAGTTATCTAGATAGTATATATCCTATTTATTGAAGAAATATTTTGCTCTAAAATATTTAATTCTCCTACAATTTGATAAGGAAAAAAATTAAATGTTTTTTTAAATCATGGTAATCAAAGTGAAAATATATTCTTTTATATATCTTACAAGCACCAGATATTTCTTTTAATGAATTTCGTGTCATGAGTATAAGTTAAATGCATATGTAACAACACAAGCAATTCAGTAGTGTCTCTGTTTCAGCAGAAAAACAAGGTAGCATACTCTTCAAGCATTACAAATAGCAGAGGTACTCTAAGTAGATAAAGAATTTTTCAAAAAATGATCCATGACTGTAAATACAACTTGCAATGTATTATCTTGTATTATATACACTAGTTGGGGCTTGTTTCATTTGAACCACTGGTGTCAGCATGACATAGTTACCGATGATTATTTTAGGTATTTTGTATCTATAACTTGGCAAGTTTGTTAAGAGACGTAGAGAGATTTAAACTTAGTTAAGGCAGATAGATCTTCGAACTTGTGACGTTTGATAAGGCAGATAGATCTTCATATTTATCTTCAACTGTAACCTCTTAAAGTTACTTATATATAAACATCAAATATGTGTTTACAGAAAGACTAAAACATCTCTAATCTTAACTCTAATCAATATTGCCTTCCTTTAATAGGTCGGCTTCTTTGTTTTCGAAATCATGATCTAACGTAAAACTAGGATAACAATTTAAGGCAAGGTCAACACCCTTCCTATTCAATAAAAGGTCTACAAATACTTGAACATATAGACATATTTTGTGTTTTAATATATATCTTACGAACAAATTATTATTATTTTTCCAACGAATTTCTTGTTATGAGTACAAATAAATGCATATGTAACACCTTCAAATTTGGAAAGAATGATTAATTTAAAATTTCTAATAATACATTAAATAAAGGATAAATCTCTTTCTATAATCAAATACTTGAATTACCTTGAATAGTAAAACTAAAGTTCAACATCGACAATTGGTAAAACAAGTCTTGTATAAGAGTGAGTTAAGGTCGGTGCTACTAAAACATAATAAAGTGGATATCTCCAAAAGCGGAAGACATCTCCGATTTGCAACTTGCTTCTCGTGCCTCTAACTAGCACTCAATTCTTCATAGTGTCACTGGTACTGAAGAGGATCTGATGCACATGCCGACAAATAAAAAAGATTAGGCTTAACTCCTAGTGAGTTCAAGCAGTTTTCATCATAATTATAAAAAGTTAAACCCGAAAAACTGCTGGTTTAAATCAAAACTTCGCAATTGAAATATCTTTATGGTAAAAGCAACATCTTTACGAAACCCACGATTTTCTTTATGAAAACTCATGAATAGAAATACCCAATTCTACACAATCAAAACTCAATACTCAAACGACCAAGAATAAAGCTATAAACATTAAAACGGAAAACATAGTTGTGAATCAATTCTTTTACACAATTAACTCATGCTTACCCTTGGAAGGGCATACAACATCATAAAATGAGGGGGCAGATCCGATTTACCACAGTTAGTGACATAACACATAAGTGAGCCACATTTCAATGTTATATAAGCATCACATTTGGATAACCAAATTAGCAAGATCCACTGCTCGAGTCTTTCGTTTGTGGAACCACCAAGTTTAACTCCTTGAGTCGTTACCTTGAGATCTCGATTATCCGAGTTAAACTAATTCACTTGGAAGTTACACTATATGATCGGTCGATGCCCAACTTCAAGAGTCCACACCTTATCACCTATTTAAGATCCAGTGCCTATTTTAAGTTACAAATAATTCACTTAGAATTTACACTATATGGTCATTGGTTGACACCCGACTTCAAGGAAACTTTAACCCTATTTGTATCCATATTGAAGAGCTTCAAAATACAAATCCATAGCAATAAAAGTCGCCCAAAACGGAGTAGAAATAAAGAAGTTATGGCTAAAATGAAGAATGTCTTTATTTCGGTCTCTTTATGTTGGTCAGGCCTCCACGCTAATGTCACTGGTAGTGAAACTAGTGTGGGAACCAACCCGAGAACAAAAAGAAGACTTCCAGAGCTTGGCTCTAGTTTTTAAGTGAGTTTAATTCACTTAACAAATAACTTGGCACTTTATTGTGTTTTTAAGATGATTTGTAAATTCTCGAGTGACCAAACTTGCACGGGAGGTCCCTTAATTCCCAGGATGATTTTCAACACAACTTTTATTCATCCAAACATAACCAAGACTCTTAATTCAAATCCCACAAACACTCAATAATAGTTGGACATCGAAAACATGGGTCTTACATAGTGTAACACCCCCAAACTCCACATTTGCATATAACACATATTTCATTACATAGAAATATAGTTTACAACATAAGATCTCACTAGTACAAGGATTCTTATATGTACAAAATCTACATATGAAAAATTCCAAAACGAATCTTGTACTAACATATATAAAACAACATATATCTTCAAAGTAAGTCATCAAAATCAGATCTTCAAGAGGAGATAACAAGTTAGGAAAATAATCACATTTTCCCTTTCCCCTTTCCCCTTATTATCCATGGACCCCGTCATTCCTGCACCGCATATTTTAAAGACAGAAAATGAGGGTTAGACCAGAAGGGTCTAGTGAGTAAATCACTTCCTTGCAAATGCAGGGTGATGAACACCAAAATATGATAAAGTAACTTTGCTTAGAAATATTTTGCAATACAAACAAATGATGCAGTTCACAATAACATGTAAAATAGGATATACCCAAGAACCTCAGTTCTATAACATATCTCTGCTTAAAGATCCAACGTTCCCAATATGAAACAAATATTATGACCAAAACTTCCCAATATGAAACAAATATTATGAAACAAAGATTTAAGACAATACTTGCCTGTTATGACAAACTATTTTCCCCTTCTCAATAACATCTAAATTATTATTTCTAATAGGAATAATATCTTTAATTCATCAGGTCACAAATAAATGATGACTCAAAGTTATTAAATCCAATTAGTAACAATAACGAGAGTTATAATATTATCCATATATGACAATGCCACCCTTATTCCAAGTACACCTCTCCTTGATATGTCACCCTTATTCCTCCATCAAAACAGGGCTACTTATCAGAACAGACATAAGTCACCACGTCTGAAAGTACCCATTCCCAGTTCCAAGCCAGAACAGACAAAAGTCACCACATCTGAAAGTACCCATTCCCAGTTCCAAGCCAGAACAGACAAAAGTCACCACGTCTGGGGGAACTACCACTTAAAACAAGTTTCATACCAAAACAGACTTACGTCATCACGCTTGGTAGAAACAGTTTTACAAAATCCACTTTCATACCAAAACAGACTTACGACACCACGTTTGCTAGGAAGGTTTTTGGCAGGAAGGGATCGTTCGTGTTCACCTAGTGGGCAGAATGTCCCCACACTGGTGGTGCAAGTGCACGCCGACACTATGATCTCTTGCAAGTAATAAAGTGGTACAAAGTACCGAGATCGTTCCCACAGAGAAGTTACTACTGAGATTTAGAGATTTTTCATGAACTTCTTGCACGAGTTTCGAGATGTAAAATAAAGTTGGATTTTTGTTTATAAAAAGACCGAAATAAGACCGACTAGCTAAATAATGAAATAAACTTCTAATATTAAAAGATGGGCATGGGTGCAAGTGTTACTTAAGATAAAATTAACAATAAAATAGTTAGACTTTTACGAGTTGTTTATAGAAGCTCCAATCTCTCGAAAGTGAACTTTTATAACCGGGCCTTATAAAATTTCATAAGGTTTTTACGTTTACCACTTCCCAACTTGTCGATCTAGCTAAAAAGTAAAAGGAATGCGATTCTTACCCAAATCTCTTTGTGATAAAAATACCTATTGCTTAACCCCTAGCTAGATGCATACAAAATTCGCGTCTCCACGTAATTGTTCAAAGACCCTCTCGAGTTCATTGTGCATCACTTAAGCCGTATTTCGGATCCGTCCATCTCTGGGTCTAAGATCTAATATTAACACTTCAAAGTGATCAACTTATCCGCATTTTAAGCACTGTCTTAAGTGACCAAGTTACGAAGTGATAAAAGATAAAAACACCCAAATATTATATAAATATCCTAAGTTAAACTCACACCCACACCCATACGAGTAATTTAGCTGGACATAATAAAAATAATTAAAGACATAAAATAATACTGAAATATAAATTGCATTAATGTAAAACTAAATTACAAGTACAAGAAAATAAAATACTAGACTAGAAATTAAAGACATAAATTAAAGGCATAATTTAAAGACATAAATTAAAGACATAAAATAAAAACATAATAATAATAATAAAAGAAAGAGAGAAGAGAGACACACTAGAGAGTATTGTGTCTTAGATGGTGTTGGGCACACCTCAAAATGGCTCCCCAAGCCTCTTTATATAGGGGAGAGGAAGAAAGGAAAAGACACTCAATCATTACCTTAAGGGTAACTAGTACAAGGTTAAGAAAATACAAAAGAAAATAAAATAGAAGAAGGAAGACAGCTCATATACAGCTGGGGAAAATATCTGGAGGAATCTTCAAGCTGCACGTTTCCCAAGAAGCAACAACAAGGCTGGTAGACTTCCCACAGTGGTGCCACAATGGGCAGTGCTGTCAGAAAAATACAGGTTTTTGGAATAATACCTCTTCCTTTGTGTTTCATCATTTTTTTAAAAAAAATTTGGAATAAAAGAGTAAAAACAAGAAAATTGGGTATTTAATAATAGCAAAAAGGGAGGAAATAAATAGGAAATAACTCTTAAAAATAAGAGTTATCAGTTTCCCAAAATATAGTTTCATACCAAAATAGACTTACGTCACCACGCTTGGTAGAAACATTTTCCCAAATCCAATTCCATACCAAAACAGACTTACGTCACCACGCTTGGTAGGAACATATCTTTTTAAAAAGATATAAAATACCCTTTTTATAAATCCATAATTAAACCCAATAATAAGCAATTTAAATTACATAAATGTCTTAGAATATTAAACACTTAAAATTATTAAATATAAGTTATCCAGACAACACTTGTCCCTTTTGTCCGATTTACTAATCCGGACAACCTTTGGTCGATTAAGACTAAATCACATGTCTCATGTCCGGTATAAGGCAATCCGGACAAGACATGATCGATTTAAAACTAAACCGCTCAATACTTGATCGGTTTATAACTAATCCGCACAACCCTTAGACGATTTAAGACTAAACCGCACAACCCTTAGGCGATTTAAGATTAAACCGCACAACACTTGGTCGTATTTCAAAATCTCACTAACTCCCTAAATCGCATGACTCATGAGCGATTTACAACTTAAGTCGGTCACCTCTTGTCCAGTTTAAGAGTAATCCGGACAAACCTTGTCCGATTTAAACTTAATCCGGTCACCTTTTGTCCGGATAAACCCTTAATTAAAATATTGATTTCTTTCCAATAATAAACAACATTTAAATAAAACCAGTAACAAATTTTATTTAAAAGGTTTTAAAAATCACTCACCTTGAAGACAAATTCAAATTTTGAAGAAGATGAAGAAGACTTTGAATCCAACTAATTCTCCGGTTAAGCAAACAAGACTACTCTTTTCTCAAAATTCAAAGGATGCCAAAATGACCTTAGCCATTACCCAACCACTACATTTATACTTTTCCAAATTTGGAAAGTCGGCCACTCTCACACCCTTATATGTATACATATAAAATTTATTATTACATATAACCCATGCACATACATATGCACTCATGCATATTAATATCATGCATACATACATATATATATATATATATATATACACACACACCTATACATGTTATGCATATACCTGCATACATGAAATATACAGATTTACACATTTAACCCATGTAAGCATTTATTCACATAAACAATTAACTCACATGATAAATACCTTGGGTAATGATCAGGAGTCGGTTATCACACATAATATACTCTTCAAACCTTAAAAGAAATAGTGGGAGGTCCTAAAAGAAAATAAGTATTATTTCGATATTTGATTCATGACGTGTAGTACAATTTATAATCGTGCATTAGCTCGCCTTGGGAAATAATGTAAAAGCTCCCTAAAAAACAAATCCCAAAATACATGCCATATCATAATATATACAAATCCCAAATATATACAAACAGATCAATTATATCCGTACATATCAACAAATATCCTAAATACAAGAACTGATCTATCAAAAACTAATCCATCATTCAGTTACATCTTTCTTTTGCTTTTATCTTCCAACCTAAGCTGACCTGTAAAATTATTTTGAAAACGATTGAGGGTTAGATCAAAAGTCTAGTGAATGATTTCCCTCGTGTTTAAACCGAGATTCTGGTAAACAGATATAAAATTGAACCAATAGATTTTCTGGAGTCAAAACAGTTGGAAAACATTTTAGCTAAACTGAGTCGTAGGTTTTTTCTTCAAAATATGACCAAGTCCTGAAGCCTTCGTACAAATGGTGTGTGAGGCATGGATGCCCTTCACACAGCAAGGGTGTGAGGGTTAACACAATGGCGTTCAGCATTTACGTCCATACAACACTTCATACGGTGTCGTTTGGATGCTGGAATGGTAACTATTGTTATATRCAAATTCTATCAATGGCAAATGATCATCCCACGATCCCCTGAAATCAATGATACAGCTTCTCAACATATCTTTGAGAGTCTGGATAGTTCTCTCACTTTGCCCATCTGTTTGCGGATGATAAGCTGTACTTAACCGAATTTCAGATCCCAAAGCTTTCTGTAGTCCTTCCCA
>NC_037543.1:17150192-17152661 GCF_001531365.2 Cynara cardunculus var. scolymus
TAAAGGATATTTGTTTTTAATTGTCAATTTATTCAGTTCACGATAGTCTATACACATTCGCATAGACCCATCCTTCTTTTTGATGAACAAGACCGGAGCACCCCAAGGCGAAGTACTGGGTCTAATGAATCCTTTATCAGTTAAATCTTTTAACTGTGCCACTAATTCTTTCAGTTCAGATGGAGCTAAACGATACGTCGCCTTTGCTACTGGTGCAACTCCTGGTATAAAATCAATTCAGAATTCAATGACTCTATCTGGTGGTAATCCAAATAAGTCTTCTGGAAAACCTTCTGGATATTCACTAACGATCGGAATCGATTCTTCTTTTCTCTTCTCTTTCTTTAGATCAATTACATATGCGAAACATCCTTGGCACTTCTTTCGAATACTTTTCTGGGCTTTCATTGGCATAGGGAATAACCGAATCGGAAGTTCACAATTCTCAATAACAATAGTATAGTTATTGTACATACTAGTGATAGTTTCCTGACCATTAGCAGTATCAACTACTAATTCATCATCAAGTAACACAGAATTCAAACATGCAGTTTGAGCAAACAATGGTGATACAAACGAAAAGTTTGCACCAAAGTCAAATAACACCTTAGCACGTATTGAATTCAGAAGAAATGTACCTGTTACTATATCGGGTGATGCTTCTGCCTCGTTCTTAATCATTTGGAAGGATTGTCCCCGTGTCCCTCCTTGCCCTCCTCTATTCACAGTAGGTCTTCCCCGTGTACCCGATGCATTACTTCCCATTGTTAACTGTGGAGTTCTTAACAATGGACAATTTGGTCGAATATGATCCGGAGAATTTCAATTAAAACACCTTTTGTTAGTTGGGCAATTTCTAGATAGATGACCCGCTTCACCGCATTTGTAACATTTCCTTGGGTCCATCTTGCATTCACCTTGATGAACCTGTCGGCATTGTGAGCAGACTTTCTCACCGATCTTTTGTTCCGATCTGTTATCATATCTTACTGTTTTCGGTCTTCGAAAAGATGAAGGCCCTTCCCATTTTCTTTTCTCAACAAATTTCTCTTCACCTTGCCGATTCTTATTTCTTTCAGTAACTTCAGCAGCATTAACGGCCAAAGAGAAAGTTTCAGGGTTCATAGCAATCACTAACTCTCTGATAGAAGGTTTCAAACCCCAATATATCTTTCTACTTTTTGGGATTCTGAAGATACATAATGCTCAGCAAATCGGGAAAACTCAATAAATTTCTCAGTATATTCCCGCACAGATCTGCTCCCTTGYTCTAACTTAAGAAAATCTTCCTCCATTTGTCTTACTGCTGTCATAGAACAGAATTGTGTTTTAAATTTACTCACAAATTCTTCCCAAGACATTGTTTGCAGTATATTCGGTTGTGTCGAGGACTCCACATCCCACTAATATAAGGCATTAGATTTGAGCATAGATACTGCAAATCTAACCTTATCTTCTTCAGAACATTTACTAGTGTTAAATACAGATTCAATTTCTTTTATCCAGCACATTGCTTTAACTGGATCTCTTTCTCCTGAAAAGGTTGGAGGTTTACATGTTAGAAACATTTTAATATCTCCTCCCCGATTATTGCTGCCTGCTGAAGGAGCTGGAGGATTAATTCCAACTCGCTCAGTTTCTATTCTAGCTGGCAGTCCCATAATAGATATTAGAGTTTCTCTTAGTTTTCCCATTTCTTCTACTAAATCATTTCTTGTTATAAATTCTGATTGTTGCCTTTGTTCCTGTTGAGCATTCCCAGAGTGGGATTCCACATGTTCAGAATGTATTTCAGTTTGACCCTTTCCATGAAACTGACTTCTTCATCTACCACGTCCCCTTGGTCTTCCCCGACCTCTATTTCCGGACTTGCTAGTTGGTAGATTTACAAGTGTTTCTTCCCTTTCCTCAGATTCTGGACGAGCCACTCTTTCAGATCTTCTAGTTCGACTAGAYATCTGTAAAGTTTAGTATTAATAATCACATATTCACATTCCTAAATATAATGAAGTATTCAAGTTCAGATGTGTACCTGTAAATTCATAATTACACTGGCCAGATGTAATTAAAATTTACCTTACACACTGTTCTTTTAACTCATCATATTTATTTCCAATGGTGCTAACTATGTCTGGGACCCTTAACATGCAATAAAACAGTTTAAGTCTAGGTATCATGTTGTTTAATACCTAAATCCCTTAAACTCAGGCTCTGATACCATTATGTAACGCCCCAACCCACACATTGTATGTAACACATATTTCATACCAAAGAAATWCATATTCATATACCATTCGGGTCCCTTAGTACAAGAATCTACCATGACCAAATACAAGATCCAAAAATTCAAAATACATATCTTGTACTAATTAACAAAACTATGCATCAAAAGCAATTCCTCATCCATAATGCATATAAGAAAAACATTACATCTTTCCCTTTCCCTTACCTTCTACGCCTCCTGCAATA
>NC_037543.1:17153971-17168498 GCF_001531365.2 Cynara cardunculus var. scolymus
AGCAAAGGAAGAGGCTAAGCCTCTATTTATACTTGCCAAAAGTGGAAGGTCGGCTAAACAGCCTTCCTTTCCCCTTCCACCTCATGCATACTCAATATGCACACATGCACATACATACATACATTCATACCTCATGCATATATAATATATCTTATGCATATAATTATATATATATATATATCATGTATTTCTATATGCATATATATATATATATATTTAATTAATGCACAACTTCTCATACCAGCATGTACCAATTATCATGCTATTACGTAATCATTTAATCAAATAATCACATATTTATTACCTTGGGTAATAACCAGGACCCGGTTATCACATGAACCATCTCTAATTCTTCAATTTATAACTTTTATGTCACAATGACGATGCCTCAACCTCCAAGGAGCCGCTCCTACTTGTTCTCTTGCCATCTTATCATCTACTTCACCTGTGTTCAACACCGACTGTTTTAACAAACCTAGATACTATTTTTGTTCTTTTTAAAGGGTGTACTTTTTTAATTATTTTTCTTGATTTGTAGTGTAGCATATGTCTTTGGGATTAAATTTCAAAATCTGGATTTAAATTCTGATTTTTAGGTATTTGAGAATGAAAAATCATCTCATTTCATGAACATGAGTAAACTTAAACAAAAAAAAAAGAGCACAACAAAAATTCAAATAGCTTCCCGAGAAGAACTCACATCTCGGTTAATTAATGTTGCTAAATATTTGAATAGAATGTATTCGTGCATAACACTACTAGAAAACAAAGCATTAGCAACGAATATTAGTGACGGAAAAATTTCTCGTAGATCAGCAACGAATCAACGACAGATTGGCGAAAAATTAGCTTCATCGCTAATCTGTGAGGGAACAGGTTTTTGACTAATCCGTCGCTGATATACGAGGGATCTGGGAGGGATTGAGCAAAAACCAATTCCCTCACAGATCCTTCGCAGATCACCAACGAATTAGCGAGGGAACTAGATTTTGGCCAATACGTCACTGATCTGTCGCTAATCTACGAGGGAATTCTCAGCAAGGAATCTGCGAGGGAACTAGTTTTTGACCAATCCATTGCTGATCTGCGAGGGATTTACATGGTTTTGGCCAATCCCTCGCAGATCAGCGACAGATTGGCCAAAAACAGTTCCTCACTAATCTGTTGTTGATCTACGAGAGATTTGGCCAAAAACTAGTTACCTCGCAGATCAATGGATTTGGGAGGGATACCACGTGTCCGTCGTTGATCAGCATGGGATCTACGAGAATTATTATATTTTTCTTATTTTCTTATTTTTATGTGTTATATATACACATGTTTATGTGTATGTGTCATATGTATTAAAAATCATGTATGAACTGTATTAAATTATTACAGCAAATTTTATTTGCAGGTGATAATTTCACTCACTATACCTTCTGGTCTAACCCTCAGTTGTTGCAATAATTTACTTTGCAGGTCATCAAAGGATAATGACAAAAGAAAGATGTGATAGAATCATAGAAAAAAAAGTTTTTGTTATGACAAGATTTTTGTTAATTCAGACTTTTGGGTGAGAGAAAAAAATCATAGAAATGAAATAAGTTCTAATACAATTAAATTTTATATTCTTATATACTAGTTGTGTACCGGCACAATGCAGCGGGACCCATGAATTTTAACGATTTTAAAGTTTCATTTGTTTTATTAGAGAAGATTTAACGATGATATAAGTTACATTTGGTCTTTACATATTAATACAATTTGAATAAATAAGAGTTATGGTTCCAATTACAGTCTATCGATGAGAAAAATTGTATGACAGTTTAAAATCCAATATATTTAAAATCCAACATATTTAAACGACTCCACAAATATGTTCGATTTACACCAAGAGCAAATAATCAATAGTCCAGAGCGAGACCGAGAGTTCTAGAGCAATTGAATGAGATATGAATGAGAAAAAATTTGATAACTCATGGTGAATATTAGTTTGAATCTCACATTGGGGGATGCGGAGAAGACATAGAGGTATGAGAGGGTGAAGACATAAGTAAAAGGTCTCAAAAGTATCTTGGAAACATGAAAAGAGAAGGTAATAATGTGCATTGGTAACTTGTACTATATGTTATTTTAATTGTAGATTAAGAGATTTTAAGACTGAATGCATAAAATAGTAGTTAATGCATTATGAGTTGTTTTTAAGACTTTGTGTATAAATGTATAATATATATATATATATATATTGTTTATTTCAACCAAATTGGCAACAAGTCATAATCACATGATTTATAAACCATCAAACTCCAGGCAAAATTTTATTAATAACATATTACAACCTAATGAACTACTACCAACAGCCATATCCACTCAACCTTCTACACTTTAAACTGTAAGTACACATACAAACATAACATAGAATACACCACAAAAGTTTATCTCTTATATTATGCACCAAATGCGTAAAGTTCGTATGGAAAACGCATTCTATTCTAAACATATTGATTTGTATTGTTCAACGGTTCCTTTTATCGCTTGTTCGATGGGTAATCTTTCCAAACTTGATGCCCCATAAAATCCATGAACTCCCTTGGTGTTCTTCAATATGAATTCGGCTTCCGTTGGACCAGACATAGGACCTGTGAACCACATATTGACTAAAATCAGAATAATGAATGATCCCACCTGATTGGGGTTTGGGGGTGGGATGTACGCAAACCTGACCTCTACCCAAGAAGCATAACAAGTATTTCCATGGACTACATTATTGGTATATCCCAATTCCCACTGGAGGTGGGATTTAAGAGTGGATGTACATAGACCTGGCATCTACCCCCAAAGAGTAGAGCAGTTGTTTCCATGAATTACATTATCGATTGTGTTTCTAAAAACCAATGTTTTACCAACAAGGAGAAACGTTTGTGCTTACGATATCTTAAGGGACACATATTGTATATGCTTAAAAACCATAAGCAGTATTACGATATGTAGAACCCCATTGAATCTTTCTCTAAAAGAGCCCTTATAGAGATAGGGGAGGTCCCTACATATATATACAGTTTTAATGGTCTTATATCTAACTGATGTGAGAGTCCAACAAGCAATATGCTAAAAAGGGTTACGTCCATGGCATAGCACTATTGTATTAGGATTGATTTTACAAGCAGCATATGCAATAGCTTGTACACGATTTACGCTTTCTTCCAATGAGACGGAAGTGAGCGTTGATCGTTCTTTGCGCCAATTGAACCAGAAGGAAGTGAGCGTTGATTGTTCTTTTATTCCCCTGCATACATCAAGGAACAACATCTATAAGGTTCAAATGATCTTGCAAAAACATGTGCATGAAGAAAGCAAGCATCAGATGATCCATCATGCTTCATATTAGCTCCCAAGACAGAATCATACGTGATAAGCATCACATATCCACTATAAGCTTTTGAGAAATATTCACTGTTTAAACAAATATACCACTATAACTGGAACATTTGACTATATTCTATTTGCAAAGTATGAAATACCATTAAGTGACGGCAAATTAGAGGTAGGTGGTTTACCAAACGCTTACCCTGGTAAGAACTTACCAAGTCACTTTACTTTACCAGATGAATATGGCAAGGACTAAGAATCTTACCCGATAAGAGCGAAGGCAAGAATCGAGAATCTTACCCGGTAAGTGAGGACGAGGACTCTTACCATGGTTAGCACTTACTGGGATAAATTGTTGCATACGATACATTTTAGTGAATAAAATCTTACCCAGTAAGTAAGCGATAGTGTTGAATTTTACCGATAAGTG
Organism: Cynara cardunculus var. scolymus; assembly: GCF_001531365.2. Taxonomy (NCBI): domain Eukaryota; kingdom Viridiplantae; phylum Streptophyta; class Magnoliopsida; order Asterales; family Asteraceae; genus Cynara; species Cynara cardunculus. Next base: position 17,157,753 of record NC_037543.1, read on the forward strand.
CTTACCGGGTAAATGTTTAGGTAGACGGCCCCGTAGTTTGTGCACTAAAATGGATGTTACCATGTTTTGAAATGATTACTAATCGACAAAGACAAAGTTTGGAATAAAAACATGATTAAAAGGATAATGTTGCATGATTTTAAAACATTTTCACATTATGATCACTAAAAGAAATTTCAATTCTAACAAATGAAATGACAATGTGGAACTTGTCCTTTCATTCTAATGAAGCATGCATATGTTAGTAAATCCTGAGCATAAAAATATGTCTCTTATTAGCATAAAAAGACACAACTATAAAAAGAGCATAACTTTACATTGCAATAGTCAATCTCAATCATATTTATGCATCTTGCTTGAAATATATATCAAGGTTTCAAGTGCAGGGAATTGTAAGGTTTTCAAGTGCAGGGAATTCTAAGAAATGTTTCACTCTAAAAATTTCAGCTTCTTTGCATGTAAACGATTGGAGAACATTAGATAAATATTGTACCTCAACATATCATTCCCAAGTAGGCTTTGCTATTGCCATTTCCAAGCATCCAATCTTTTTATTMTGTTACCTCCTGAGACCGAAAACTTTGATTAGCAAGATAAATATTGTACCTCGACATATCTTTTTATTCTYTTTTTATGGACATCAAAAGTAGTAAGTTTGGCAAGATCATAAAGGCTATTAGGCAATGTACCAGTCAACTGGTTGTTAGCAAGTGAGAGTGTCTGCAGGCTGCAGCACATTGCAATTCCCCAGGGATGAAGGAATAAGCCCAAAAGTCGATTGTTGACCAACTGCGAATCTATAAGCTTGGTCAGGTTACACATGCTCAATGGGATCTGACCACTAAGCTGGTTAGAACGGAGATAAAGACTTTCCAATTGAAGACATATGCCAATTAAAATAGAATACATTTTAACTTTTAAATATCATGCTCAACGGGTCTGTATTCGATCTATATATTTAACTATTTTAAGTTTTTGTAATTGTGCATAAACCTTTAAGATTTTGGTGACATTTGAGGAGCAGCAAAAACTTCATTATTTGAAACAGGAGAAAGAGAAATAGATTTCAGAAAGCTTCATTCCCATGGGCATTCCCATTAGTTTGAGGAGCAGCAAAAACTTCATCCCCATGGGCATTCCCATTAGAACGACATCACCACCAAAAACTTCATTATTTACTTTTGGAAACGGAGAATTAAGACTGATCTTCATATATACATACACACACACATATACAAGAATGAACCAAAGATTCCAGAACATGGGTTTAGGATTTTTAAGAGAAAGAGAACTCAGAAAGCAAACATCACCAATAAGAATGAGATGGTGTTGACAAAGAGTGCTTGCATAGCTTGTGAAATCCAAAAGAGGAAGAAAACCATCTAGAATGATGTTAAATACTAAGCATATAAACCCATTATGTTAACTGTATTTAATCATGTGGGCCTGAAGAATTGTATTTAAATTCTTTAATCATGAGGTACAAATACATATGCACACACTGTAGAAATAGTTCAAGATCAACAGACTTAATTGTTTGTAGAAACAGTTCAAGATCATGTGCAGGCATTATATTTAAAAGTTGGGTAATGTTGTATTGAAACCTTGGATACAAGATCCTCTATTAATTTTTTATCTTATTTTGGGAATGTTGTATTGAAATTGAGAGCATAGTGACTACATGACAGCAGCATAGTGACTTGGGACAGTGTAAACAACACGGTTCAAAACAACTGTTCAAAACAATAACAGGCCCAAATGTTTGTGTGTGTGATTAGATCAAAGTATATGCACATTTTCATTTGTTATTGACACATGGTTTATGTCAATCCAATATATGAAAGCCAACAACTTTTAGAGGAAATATATGCACTTCCTTTATCAATGGAAACGCCCCCCAGCATGTAAACAAGTTGCATCATCTTATACACACACACACACACATCTGGCCACATGTTTGGGACTGCATTCTGTTTCAATTTCATGTTTGGGACTTCACACCAGCAGGCAGCCACAACAGTGGAATCAAGCATTGGAATGGTTATTAGACTTAAATATGGACTTAAATGGCAGAGTAATAAAAGGGAAAAATAGTTCTTTTCCCATTCATATTCTAGACAACAATATTGGCAAACTGTAAGTATACACTATCTTTTAGACCTGGGAACTGTTACAATTAGAATGGTTTCAACTGTTAATTATTCTACTGTTTTGGTAGTACTCTAATGGATTTTTCATGGTTCTGATCATCATAAAAAGTATATATCTTGGGGTTGTAGCTGCTAAGATCAAGCTTATAGCAAGCCAAACATGGCCTAAGAATCCTACAAAAAAACAGTGGATGTCTGCAAATGTCATAACCATGTAAATAATGGGTATTTGGAAAGCATATTCTGAACCAGCAGGCAGCCATAAAAGTTTATAACATGCATTGTAATGGTTATGGACTTACAAATCACATACAAAGGTTTATGTTTTAGCATGTTAGACTGATGAGGAAGCATTGGACGGCACATGGGTTGTTTTTCTTTTTGCTATAACCACCGATGCTTTTTGCAAAAAGAGACAGTGATTTTATGAAATTTGTAAACCATGTGAACAAATATCTTGATCTGAATTATTAGAATATGCACCTGTTTACTTAGTTTATTTGATGGTTTGACATGAGCATCATTGTTAAAGGAGAATCAAGTGAGGATCATCTTGCCTTGATGGTTGAGTGGACATGCTTGTTGGTGGGGGTCCCACCTTAGGTTGTAAACATTCTGTTATTCTAATAAAAATTTCAATTTTATCTAAGTGGTTTAGGTCATGAATGTAAATATGTTCTGTTTTCCATATTCATATTCAACTCAAAGATTTATTCATGTTTGTAGACATAAGGATAAAGAAAGGTTGGTTCGTATGGAGTCAACCTATTAATCATTGTATATGAAGATTTTGTTTAGTTTTGGTTCTAATTTTCAAATAAGAGGGCATTACTATGCAGATAGAGTTCGAGTCAGTTAAGCAATTGAATATGTGGTTCATTGAAATTGCATTACCTGAAAATAATTGCTTCCTTCAACTGTGAGTCGAAATCAACCACCAATAGTAGCAAACCAGCAAATTCTTGAACTGCAAACACAGTAGTCACTTGTGACTTGTTCATGAAATCTGTAAACCTTGTGAGTAGATATCCTAATTTGAATTATTAGAATATGCATGTTTACTTAGTTTATTTGATGGTTTGACATGAGCATCATTATCAAAGGAGAATCAGGTGAGGATCATCTTGCCTTGATCAATTAAACATGCCTATATGATTGCATGAGATGGTGATGGTGGGAAATGGCCCTCAGCATTTCCATTTAGTTCAAAGAACTTCAATGCACTAAAATTAACAGAACAAAACAAAAACAAAATCATAAAGGAGGATTGCATACAGGTCATATAATTTTCCTAATTGTTCTCTAAAATCCTATGAAATTTGATCTGCCAAGTCCATTTGTGTTGCATACAGACTTTCCCCATTATTGGCAATTTCATCTTCCAGGTCTGCATTTGCCTTTTTTAAAGATTTCTTTACTTTTAATCTCCATGCCAGTTATCAAGATTTATAAACCAAACCAAATCAAACCAAACGAACCCATTTATCAAGATTGATGAGTTTGAATGATTAAAAGTTGATGTAAATCGTGTGGTATGTGAAACGGAGGAACAGTTTTCAACCAGATTAGCAACCAATTCTATTAAGGCCATCACATAATGCAATCCCAAACAGTCCAAAACAGAATAGCATCTTGAAAGATGGTTGGCTTATTAGCATCTGTTTTGATGTACTAATCTAATAACATGTTGGTGCCAGTGGTCCTCACACAGAGAATGCACCACCATCTTGTACTTCATGTCATTTGGCATTGTTATATAGGTTTGATTGGATCATTGTGATTTAAGCACACATGCTCATCCCCTATAGTGTCCTGAGGGTCTAGCATGACATGCAAGCGAGAATAGACTAAATATTCCCAGTGGGAAAGCTATATATCAAAACAGTTGTAGCTATGACACATCCAACCATGTATTTTGTCCAATGCAAGAATAGTTCAGTTAATTTGCTGATCAGTTTATTAGTCTCTGTTGATATCTATATAAAAGCCCTACCCATGATAAAGTGTTAATAAAAAATTCACACAATTTTAGATATAATTATTAAACTTGTTAATAATTTGAATGATAATTTTACTCTTCAATAAAAAATCACTGTTTCAAAATGTATAATTTATTCCACTAATGAACTTCTCCGTCTCAACTCTTAAATAATGTACATCATAATTGAGGCTAGAATTGTGAATTTAGTGAAGTGTAACTATCTACTAATGAAAGTGGACACATTTGGGACAAACTTACATAGAAATGTGGACATTTGTTTTGGGACGAAGGGAAAACTAAATTATGGCTTAACTCACTACGAAAGTAGGCTAGTTCATGTATAAGAGAGCATATACCTTATTCAAAGATGCCCCATTTTGCTTTCAAAGATTCACCACTTAATTTCCTCCTAACCAACTTCATGATTTCGATAACCTGCAAAGAAAAGAAAAAAAATAGGTTATTGAAGCACCAATTGAAAGCAAGACTGTTCATATTAGTTTATACCAATGATGTACACAGTCAACAGRGAGATTGTGATCTGAATTTCTGTTTTTCGGAATAAGACATGCTATAATGACCATATAGTAGCAAAGTAGAAAAACACGATTATATAGTTTTTGAAAAACGAAAGATAGAGAAATATTCTTGCTAAATAAATCATTCTTGTCTTACCCCTGGGTAATGTTGCAAGACGGGCGAGTAATGATCAAGAGCCATATATATCTTCTCAAGAAGGCCTAAAAGTGTTTCGACTTCATCACCCAAAAGATCAACYTGGATCCAAAAACAACAATCAACAACCATTGTACCATTGTACTACTTGAATAGTCAATCATGYTATTACTGKWGGGCCAAAAACAACAATCAACAACCATTGTACCATCTTCCAAACTGCATTTACATATACATACCTATACACAAAGTTGGGTTAAGGAAAAAGAGAAATAGATTACCTCCTCTAGATTCTTGATTAACACTAATGGATTGATGAACATGTCAAATATATATATGCATCTCTAATCGATATCATCTCAGAATATTTAGAGATTAAATCGAATCGTTTAGGGTTTATTTCATCGAATTCGGTTAGAGCGATGAAATCGCTTAGATGAAATCGAATTGGGGTAARGCGATGAAATCGTTTAGATGAAATCGAATTGGGTTGGATGGCGATAAACATGGGATTGGGTTTAGGGATATGCAGATTAGGGATGGCGGGGGTTTAGGGATACGCAGTGCATGAAATCGAATTGGGTTAGTTGGGTTGGATAGCGATAAACAGGGGATTGGGTTTAGGGATTGGGTTTTTAAGAGTTTAAGAATTTTTTAGGAGTTTTTAAGAGTTTAAGAGTTTTTAAGAGTTTTAGCCAAATGCATTATAAGATAGTATAGATTACATATATACTTTATAATACATTATAGTATAGATTACATATATATACATTAAAATACTTTTATATAATATAATTTTAGGTTTCTTAAGATACAATAATATATTGTAAATAATATAATAATGTAAAATGTTAATTTCAGATAAGAATACAAATATCTTAAGAAATAGAAAATTAACCTCAATCAGCTAATTGATTTGATTCAACGATTTAATGCTAAATAGTAGAGCGGTTTGAACTTCGTTAATGCATATAGAGCTTCAAACTTGTGACATTTGATAATGCATGAGTGATTGTAGATGGATTAGGAAATGTATCTTCATTATTCATTTGCATTTTCATCTTCAACAACAACCGCTTAAAATTACATATGGATAAAACTCAAATATGTGTTTACAGAAAGACCAAGGCATCTCAACCACAAGGATTGTGGCGTAGTAGTTGAGGCTGTGGGGGATGTGATGGAATATCCCATCTGTCCAGGGTTTTCTTAATCATTTTTCTCTTTCTTTTTCTACATGTTGCTAATGCTATGCTTGAAAACAATGGGTTTTCTTCATCATTTACATGTGTAGTTTTTTTTAACCCTCTTGTACTACCAAATTATAGAGAAACAGTAGTATCAAAATTTTAATATATTTGCATCATAAAACGTGAATTACAATTTAAAGCAATATCAACACCTTTCCTTTTCAATAAAGGGTCTACAAATACTTGTAGTATATATCTTATTAACGAACACATCATTAATATTTTTTTTTCCAATGAAAATTTTGTTACGAACACAAATTAAATGCATATGTAAGAACATGAGCATTTCGCTACTGGTTCTAATGGACCCTCATTTTCTACACAAAATCAAGATAGAATACTCTTCAAATCTTCAAAGGAATAATGGGAGGTCCTCAAAGAGATTAAGTAAATTTCAATATATGATTCATGACGTGAAGTACAATTTACAACTTGCATTTAGCTTCCCTGGGCAATAATATTTGATCAAACATATGTATTTTAACTTCATTTTGCATTTGTTACATTATTTGGTCTCATTTCTTCTGTTACTTAGCCAATCAATTTGTCATGACATAGTTACCAAAATTGTTTAGTTGATTTTCCATCTATAAATTGGTGAGTTTGTTACAAGACGCATAGAGATTTGAACTTTGTTAAGGAACACATAAATTTTAACTTGTGATGTTTTATAATGTATTATTTATCGCATAATGAACCATCTCTAATTTTTCAATCTAAAACCTTCATGTCACAATGATGATGCCTCAACCTTCGAGGAGCCATTGCTACTTGTTCTCTTGCCAACTTATCATCTACTTCACATGTGTCGAACACCGACCGTTTTAACAAACCTAAATGTTTTTTTTTTTGTTCAAAGGGTGTATTTTTTTTAATTATATTTCTTGATTTGTAGTTTAGTATGTCTTTGGGATTAAACTTTAATTACCTCATGATATTCGGTTCTGATTTTTAGTTATTTGAGGATGAAAAACCATCTCATTTCATGAACACGAGTAACCTTATGCAAAAAAGAGAGTACAACAAAAATTCAAATAGCTTCCTGACAAGAATTCACACCTTGGTTAATTAATGTCRCTAAAAGTTTGAATAAGAAGGTATATGTTTTTAGTTTCAYCGTCATTGCATTCTTGCAATAGAAAGTTCCCAAGTCTGATTTTGTACTTACTTTCTAGTTCGACCAAATCCTTGACTCTCTAACTTGGATAATGGGGGTTTAAAAGTCAGGGATTTGTTCAAATTACGAAAATGAAAATAGGGTTTTATATTCTATGTTTTTCAATTTAATTACGTGAATTTCATATCTACAGCCATCATGTCATGATTGGAACAACTCCGCGTTAACAAGAAGGGTGAGGCATCTCTAATCTTATCCTTAATCAACATTGTCTTTCATAGATAATTGGTCGGCTTCTTCGTCTTTCGGATCAAGATCCAACTTAATTTAGTTGTGGTTGTTCATTGTGTAACGAATAGCAATGATATTATTCTAATTGTAACCAATTACCCACCTAAATGAAAAAAATGAAAATATGATTGATGGTCAATAACAAATGTACTGTAGATTTTCTAGATCTCTCTTTGTTTTCCTTAAACAAATTAAATGTCTTTTAAATTTGTTCTTTTAATGAGTGTGTCGTAACTATTTATTAGCAATAAAAGTTAGTTATTTTTTGTAATTTATGGGTAATTATAACAATTTAGAGCAAGATTAACACATTACACCACTTCAGTAAACGGTTTACAAAACCTTGATCATATCCATATTCTGATATTTTATATCTTACGAACATTAAATATTTTTTTCCGAGGAGTTTCCAATTATGAATTCAAATTAAATATATGTGATAACGTGAGCCATTCAGTGTTAATTCCGATTAAATTAAATGTACATGGAAGGTCGTCTAACCTAAATTGGTATCTTCCGGTATTCGATCCATAATGGTAATTACGATTTACCACCATCCATTAGCTCTCCTTTGTGCAAATATCATACATATGCATTTTGACTTTATTTTGTAATCCTTATGTTACTTGGGCGCCCCATTTCATCGCTTACTTAACCAACCATCTTTTGGCTTGAGGTGGTTGATTGATGATTATTTGGTGAGTTTGTTAATTGACGCAAACCTTTGTACTTGTGACATTTTATAGGGTGTTGTTTATTAAATAAGGAACAAACTAATTAATTCTTCATTCAATAAATTATATGTGATAAGGACGATGTATAAAACTCTAGGGAGCCACTTTTGTCTTTTCCCTTGCCATTTTATCATCTATTTCACCTTTCTTGAACCGGTGTCCGTACGCTTGCCATCTTCTTTCATGGCTAGATCATAGTTTGACGAAGAAAAGCCTGCAAATTCCCAATCGAAGCCACTTTCACAAAGCACTTAGACCGGTCAWGCTTTTGACGACCACCTAAATTGACAGAAATTGCAGCCTATCCTAAACCGTAAACTAAAAGCCACCCCCATTTTTGGCCTTTTTTAGTAGATTTGAATTTGACATGCTTCCTTCCAATAGAGAGTCGTTTCATCACTTTAAGGTAAAGATAGATATACCATGCCTATAGATAAAGTTCAAGGCTTTGATTTCTAATTAAGAGCCCAATAAAACACATTATAAACATTTAGTTTATTTTGTTCACTTGTTATAGTTTGTATAAAAATAAGTTAAAATCTTTGAAGAGTGTGAGTTCTATTAAAACATGACTTGAGAGATTAGTTTGTGTAATCCTAACAACTTTTCACATAGTGAAGTTATTTCTACGAATATTTTTATTTACAAAAAAAAATTAAAAAAAGATCAAATCAATTTCACATATTTATTCATTTATATACATATAGATTTTTTTTTCATGAGTAAGTAAATAATTTTTGCATTTTCCTTGCAATAAAATTTTACATTACAATAAATCATACAAATTTACAACCAGTCCAACATAACATTTAGCAAGACTTGTTAAGGATTCAATCAAGCCTTCTAAATTAGAAATAGTGATTCAAAATGCATCCCTACAGTGCTATTTGGACAAGGGAAAACTAGCTTGTATTCAACATCAATGCTCTTTCAAATGCATAAGCATAAGCATAATCATCGGCATCAACATCAACATCAAAATAGCCTTTTTAATTAATCTACATTATCTAAGTCTTTAAAAAAAACTAGCTTGTACATTGATTGATTCCGACCAAGACTGAGATCAGACAACTCTTTCGTTTGATGTTTGATTTCCTCCGGTAAGGTTCAATGGAACAAACTCGTTGAAAGATCTATGATTCAGACAGCAAAGGGTTTCTCACTACATGCACTCTGAGTAAGTTGCCTTAAATCTTGGCCAGAAGAATGCGCTAGAAATGGATCTGTCAAACAAACAAAATGAAAATCTAAAATTCAGTATCAAGTTGGAACAAATATAACCTAGGAATGATAAGTTAACACTCGATTAGATTATACCTGAAATGAAATGAACATTGACGAAGGGATGATACTATATGGATGTACCTACTTATCCAATATGAAATCGCCATGATGCTAATTAAGTTGCAACAAAACACAAAAAGCCAGTTAACAAAAGTACTACAGTTTTGTTTAATCAGATTAAAATATAAAAAAGAGTTGGTACAGAAACTCCCAGAAATTAAGTCTTTAGGGCCACCTATTTCTTTAAAACATACACAGTTGGTGGACATGTGTTTGCAACAACCGAGGGTAAAACAAAGAAAACAAGATAAAAGAATGAAATCTCACAACTTTCGAGGAATGAATGTTGTGGCCACCGGAGGTAGAGCATCACGGTGCCGATGTTCCTCCATTAGGACGCGGTTGTGGATGACAGATGGATTGGACAAGAGATAATGATAACCTATTTATAGAGCAGATTTGGAGTGTTTAGGGTTTTGGATGAAAAGGAGATGCACGGAGTTAATAGTCAAAGGATAATGTATGTTGCATTTTTCTAATATTTATATTAGGTATTTATACCTAATATATTTTTATAATATAATATAATATAAAGCTATAATCATATGTTAAGCAAGTAAACAATATTAACTTTGTTAATCAATTTAAACCTTTCATCTTTTTTTTTAATCAATGATCATGATTAAATGAGAGATTATAATTTGATAAAAAAAAAAGGAAATGAATTAAATGGTATTAAATAAATGGTAATTTTGAAACGAATTATCTTATTTTTATTTTTAAAAGGTAACTACTAATAATAATTAAATGATTTTCTTATTTTTGGAATAAATCGTATTTCATTTTTGGAAGATAATTAATAAATAATATTTAATCTTTTTCTTGTTAAAGGTAAAATCAAAAAGTTCATAGGTGAACCAAAAGGTTAAACAATAATTTTTGTTTAAAGTTTATGTGTGAAACCATATAATCAAAATTTATAGGTGAAACCAAAAAAATGAAAAAATGATTTTTGTTTAATGTTTATAGATGAAACCAGAAACTGAAAGAACAATTTTTATTTAAAGTTCATAGGTGAAACCAAATTATGAAATTTCATAAATGAACTAGAATGATTTTTATTTAAATTTCACATATGAAACTATAAAGTGAATGGGATAATTAAGAAAGTTTAAACAAGTTCATTGGTGAAATTATTAAGTAATTGATATAATTAATGAAAATGACAATTAAGGAATATAATAATTAAGTAAATAAGATAATT
>NC_037543.1:17172703-17174564 GCF_001531365.2 Cynara cardunculus var. scolymus
TTCATATTAAAAGTGTCCTATAAAACTTATTACGAAATCAAAAAACGTCATATAAACTTAATACAACATCATTAGATAGGACACTTTATTTTTTGGTCCTATAAACTAAGTTCTATAAAGAGGTCTATTAGGACACTTACAACTTGGGAGTGTCCTATAAACCCGATTTTGTTGTAGTGTATGTCCTCCAAAATCGAAATTAGAACAATAGGTAACCTTTTATTTTGAATTAAGATGACATGACACACATTATCAAGTTTCAATCTCATGTCATTGTCCACTAGGGGTGTTCGCTGTCCGGTTTGGACGGTTCAACCTCTCAGATCATAAACCAAATTGTAATGGCAGTTTATAAAGTTTTCAAACCGAGCGGTTTGATATCAAGTGTCCAGACCGGTCAAACCAAACCACGAAAAGGCGGTCTGGTCTGACAGGTTTAGGCGGTTTGTGCCTTTAATAGACTTTAAATGTTAAATTTTAAAAAAACATAAATCATTTATAATTTTAGATTAAATATTCATTTTGATTATGTTAGATGTTAGGCTTTATGTTGGCTTAAGGATATATTTGAACCATAGCCTATAAGTTAAAAAAGTTAGACTTGCTAATATTAAAATAAATAATTAAATAATATATATATATATATATATATATATATATATATATATAACAAATTGATCTTATCCCCTTTGAGAACGAACCTTGCTCATTTGACTATTTGAAGTGCTGAGTTTGAAACCAAGCTTGATGAGCTCGATTAGATTCATACAAAATTAGTCTTCTAGTCTTTAGTCCAAAAATGTTTACATCCACTTGGTTCACTTTTCAACTGCTGCAATACATTTCTCTGTTTTATAAATTATGTTCATAAAGACATGTTTCATATATCTTTCTCTTCCGTTGTGATTATCCAGTAAATAAATTTTATTGGAGTGTCAAGCCTCTTTTGAGGTATGTGAGGTTGTAACGTCAACTATTGATAAAAGTCTATTTGGCTCTTGAAAAGGCATGGCTTTAAAGTCTATCAATTGACAAAAGTATCCAACGATGGGCGAGTAATCACCGTAGATGGCCAACGTCGAATCATCCTCTCTGGCTCTATTCACTACCCTCGCAACACTTCAGATGTAATGGATTAATGGCATGCAAATTTAAATTCCAAACTATTAGTGAAAATATTTATAGTTTCTTGATTATATTTGTTTGTAGACGTGGCCTGAATAAATTAGGAAATCAAAAGAGGTAAGTGTTGATGCTATTGAAACTTATGTTTTTTGGAAGGCTCATGAGCCTCTTCCTTATGAGTATGATTTTTCTGGCAACTTATCAGGTTTGTTAAAACCATTCATGATGAAGGGCTTTATGTTGTTGTTCGTATGGGGCCATATGTTTGTAATTTTCGAGCAAGCTGTATACATAAAAGTTAGTAAACATGTGCTGAATGAAATTATGGGTACGTATGTATATATAATTTGCCTTTGGACACAAATTAATTACCTTGGTTATTTTATGTTATGATATATAACTTTATATCAACAATATTTTGTTTTCAATAATCTTTTAGAGGTTTTCCTATGTGGTTGCATAATATACATAGGATTGAGCTTCGGACTGATAATACATTGTTTATGGCACATCATGAGTCGTGGTCCTCGGGTACTACTGTAACACCCCAAAAATACATATACCAAAAAATCATTGGAGAGAGAGAGCCCAAAGCATAAAATAAAATTTAACCAATAAGAGAAATAGAATGGCGGTTACAATCCGGCTAATCGAGATGATAAATAACGACTTATTAATCTACATCCTAAATCTAGATTAAAGACGGGGGTTTCTAACATTCTTCAAAAGTCGAAAT
>NC_037543.1:17177554-17183175 GCF_001531365.2 Cynara cardunculus var. scolymus
GTGAGCCTTAGGCCCAGTGAATCCACGGTTTTCATGCACATACAACAACTTTTACAATGAACAATTTTCACGAAGCTTCATAAATTTAGCATGCGTTGATGAGAATAATACTTTTCACAAAATAAATATATTATAGTACGTGTCTACATCACAAAACAACAACGTCATGGGAGATGTCTACCTCACACAACATTACCTGGCGAACTCACACACACTTACGGCTTAGACAAGCTCACAAAGCATGCTCGTCTTTACAAAATCATACCCTAGTACATTCCCATTGAGACACAAGTACTCAAAACACAATATAAAAATATCGAACTTTTCACGCATATATAGCATATCAAAAATCTCGAGAAACTTCAATCAAGCTTGTGAATAATTATAAATAAGGCATGCAACCATTTTAAAAATAAAACACATGTAACTCACTGTACAAGTCGTAGTCCAAACCGTTCTCTAAAGATGCTAGTGTCTCCCGATTGGCGTTGAACTATATATGACGTACAACACCGTCGACTCTCATTACAGTGTCCACCGTCACCTATTCTCACAATAATTCTCCTTCTTGACCCAAAACTTCACATAAACCTACAAACTCCCATTTTATACTAAGTTATCGGCGGTTTCACGATATATGAAACGATAAGGCAAGATTAATGGCGGTAGGTTTCATGACCATTGGGTTTCTTGTCATTAAATTACATTCAATTTTAGGGTCTAAACCCTTCACTTTGATTATATTTACTCTACAAGTCCTTGAAATTTAACGACTACCAATTCCTTTCCTCTTTTTTTTTGGTTATTACACATATGGTTAAAAATCAAATATGTGTTTACAGAAAGACTAAGGCATATCAACTACAAGGGTTGTGGCATAGTAGTTGAGGCTCTGGGAAAGGTGATGGAATATCCCATCTGCCCAGGATTCAATTCCAAGCATACACAATAATTATGACCACTGATTTTATCAGAGTTGATTTCTTAGAGTCACAATTTGTCAGAATTAGTATAGACATATCCTGGAACACCGTTCTAAAAAAGACAGGCATCTCTAATTTTAACTCTAATCAATATGCCCTTCCTTTAATGTCGTTTTTGTGATGATGATCCGACGGAAATAAATTTTGGTTGTTAATTGAGTAATTAATAACAATAATTTCTATCGTAACTAATAATCAAATACAAAATAATTAGTGTTGAAGATCAAATTTAGTTTACTTTTCCTATATCTCTCTTTCTTTTTCTACATGTTGCTTGAAAACAAATGGAATTTTCTTAATCATCTACATGTGTAGGTTTTTTTAATCCTCTTGTACTACCAAATTGTAGAGAAACAGTAGTATCAAAATTTTAATATATTTGCATTGTAAAACTTGAATTACAATAAAGGTCTACAAATACTTGAACGCATTGCCATATTTCGTGTTTTAGTATATATCTTATTTACGAACACATCATTAATATATTTTTTTCCGATGAAATTTTTGTCACGAACACAAATTAAATGCATATGTAAGAACATGAGCATTTCGCTACTTGTTCTATGCACCCTCATTTTCTACACAAAAGCGAGATAGTATACTCTTCAAATCTTTAAGGGAATAACGAGAGGTCCTCAAAGAGATTAAGTAAATTTCAATATATGATTCATGACGTGAAGTACAATTTACAACTTTCATAGCACTCCTGGGCAATAATATTTGATCAAACATATGTATTTTAACTTCATTTTGCATTTGTTATATATTATTTGGTCTCGTTTCATCAGTTACTTACCCAATCAATTTGACATCACATAGTTACCGAAATTGTTTAGCTGATTTTCCATCTATAAATTGGTGAGTTTGTTACAAGACACATAGAGATTTGAACTTTGTTAAGGGACATAAATTTAACTTGTGATGTTTTATAATGTATTATTTATCACATAATGAACCATCTCTAACTTTTCAATCTAAAACCTTCATGTCACGATGACGATGCCTCAACCTCTGAGGAGCCATTCCTACTTGTTATCTTGCCATCTTATCATCTACTTCACTTGTGTGACCGTTTTAACAGACCTAAATGTTTTTTTTTTTTTTTTGTTCTTTAAAGGGTGTATTTTTTTTTAATTATATTTCTTGATTTCTAACTTGGCTAATGGGGGTTTAAAAGTCATAGATTTTTTCAAATTACGAAAATGAAAATAGGGTTTTATATTCTATCTTTTTCAATTTAATTAGGTGAATTTGATATCATATATATACACACACATTGACACATACATACGAGAAATTGCAAATGATGAGGCATGTATCTTCATCTACAGCCATCATGTCATGATTGGAAACAACTCTGCGTTAACAAGAAGGTTGAGGCATCTCTAATATTATCCCTAATCAACATTGTCTTTCATAGATCATTGGTCGACTTCTTCGCTTTTCGGATCAAGATCCAACTTAATTTAGTTATGGTTGTTCATTGTGTAACGAATAATAATGATATTATTCTAATTGTAACCCTTACCAACCTAAATAAAAAAAATTGATGGTCAATAACAAATTTACTGTAGATTTCCTAGATATCTCTTTGTTTTCCAACATATACACTAGCTAAACAAATTAAATGTCTTCTAAATTTTAAATTTGCATCTCTAGTTCTTTTAATAAGGGTGTCGTAGCTATTTATTAGCCACAAAGTTAGTTATTTTTGTAATTTATGAGTAATTATAACAATTTAGAGCAAGATTAACACATTACACCACTTCAGTAAAGGTTTTACAAAACCTTGATCATATCCATACTCTGATGTTTTATATCTTACGAACATTAAATATTTTTTTCCCGTGAGTTTCCAATTATGAATTCAAATTAAATATATATGTGATAACGTGAGCAATTCCGTTTTAGTTCTTATTAGAAACCTCCTTTTCTACACATAGATGAAATATTGCCCTTTTCAAATGTTAAAACATGGAAGGTCGTCTAACCTAAATTGATATCTTCCGGTATTCGATCCATAATGGTAATTACGAGTTACCACCATGCATTAGCTCTCGTTTGTGCAAATATCATACATATGCATTTTGACTTTATTTTGTAATCCTTATGCTACTTGGGGCGCCCCATTTCAACGCTTACTTAACCAACCATCTTTTGGCTTGACGTGGTTGATTGATGAGTATTCGGGAAATTTTACCTCTATAATTTGGTGAGTTTGTTAATTGACGCAAACCTTTGAACTTGTGACAGTTTATAAGGTGTTGTCTATTAAATAAGGAATAAACTAATTAATTCTTTATTTTATAAATTATATATGATAAGGACAATCTATAAAACTCCAGGGAGCCACTTTTGTCTTTTCCCTTATCTATTTCACCTTTCTTGAATCGATGTCCGTACGCTTGCCATTTTTTTTTATGGCTAGATCATAGTTTGGCGAAGAAAAGCCTGAAAATTCCCAATCGGGGACACTTTCACAAAGCACTTAGACAGGTCAAGCTTTTGACGGCCACCTAAATTGACTTAAATTGCAGCCTATCCTAAACCGTAAACTAAAAGCCACCCCCACTTTTGGCCTTTTTTGGTAGATTTGAATTTTTGACATGCTTCGTTCCAATAGAGAGTCGTTTCATCATTTTATAGGTAAAGATAGATCAACCATGCTTATAGATAAAGTTCAAGGCTTTGATTTCTAATTAAGAGCCCAGTCAAATTCACTATAAACATTTGGTTTATTTTGTTCACTTGTTATAGTTTGTATAAAAATAAGTTAAAATCTTTGAAGAGTGTGAGTTCTATTAAAACATGACTTGAGAGATTAGTTTGTGTAATCCTAACAACTTTTCACATAGTGAAGTTATTTCTACGAATATTTTTATTTACAAAAAAAAATTAAAAAAAGATCAAATCAATTTCACATATTTATTCATTTATATACATATAGATTTTTTTTTCATGAGTAAGTAAATAATTTTTGCATTTTCCTTGCAATAAAATTTTACATTACAATAAATCATACAAATTTACAACCAGTCCAACATAACATTTAGCAAGACTTGTTAAAGGATTCAATCAAGCCTTCTAAATTAGAAATAGTGATTCAAAATGCATCCCTGCATTGCTAATTGGACAAGAGAAAACTAGCTTGTATTCAACATCAATGCTCTCTCAAATGCATAAGCATAATCATCGGCATCAATATCAAAATAGCCTTTTTAATTAATCTACATTATCTAAGTCTTTAAGAAAAAACTAGCTTGTACATTGATTGATTCCGACCAAGATTGAGATCAGACAACTCTATCATTTGATGTTTGATTTCCTCCAATAAGGTTCAATGGAAGAAACTCGTTGAAAGATCTCTGACTCAAACGGCAAAGGGTTTCTCACTACATGCACTCCGAGTAAGTTGCCTTAAATCTTGGCCAGAAGAATGCGCTAGAAATGGATCTGTCAAACAAACAAAAAGAAAAATCTAAAATTCAGTATCAAGTTGGAACAAATATAACCTAGGAATGATAAGTTAACAGTTGATTAGATTATACCTGAAATGAAATGAACATTGACGAGGGGATGATACTATATGGATGTACCTACTTATCCAACATGAAATCACCATGATGCTAATTAAGTTGCAACAAAACACAAAAAGCCAGTTAACAAAAGTACTACAGTTTTGTTTAATCAGGTTAAAATAAAAAAGAGCTGGTACAAAAACTCCCAAAAATCGAGTATTTGGGGCCACCTATTTTTTTAAAAACATACACAGTTGGTAAACATGTGTCTGCAACAACCGAGGGTAAAACAAGGAAAACAAGATAAAAGAACGAAATCTCACAGCTTTCGAGGAATGAATGTTATGGCCACCGGAGGTGGACCATCGTGGTGCATATGTTCCTCCATTAGGACGCGGTTGTAGGTGAGAGATGGCTCGGACAAGGGATAATGATAACCTATTTATAGAACAGATTTGGAGTGTTTAGGGTTTTGGATGAAAAGGAGATGGAGGGAGTCAATAGTCAAAGGGTAATGTATATTCCATTTTTTTAATATTTATATTAAATATTTATACCTAATATATATTTTTATAATATAGAGTTATAATCATCTGTTAACCAAGTAAATAGTGTTAACTTTGTTAATTAATTTAAGTTTTTCATCTTTTTTTATCAATGATTATGATTAAATGAGAGATTAAAATCTCATAGAAAAGGAAATGAATTAAATTTTATTAATTAAAGGTTAATTTTGGAACAAATTATCATATTTTATTTTTGAAAGGTAATTAATAATAATATTTAAATGATTTTCTTATTTTTGGAATAAATCGTATTTCATTTTTGGAAGATAATTAATAAATAATAGTTTATCATTTTTATTAAAGGTAAATTAGAAAGTTCACGGGTGAACCAGAAAGTGAAACAATAATTTGTATTTAAAGTTTATATGTGAAATCAGATAATCAAAATTTATAGGTGACACCAAAAAATGAAACAATGATTTTTTGTTTAATATTCATAGGCGAAACCAGAAACTACAAGAATTATTTTTATTTAAAGTTCATAAGTGAAATCAAATAATCAAAATTTATAAATTTGATAGTTAAAAAGTTTAAACAAATTTATTGTTGAAATA
>NC_037543.1:17183517-17184846 GCF_001531365.2 Cynara cardunculus var. scolymus
ATATTATATATAAATATATATTTCTAATATATAAATATATATAATATATTTTAAGAATATATTAATATAGAGAATGTCTAATTTACAAACCATCTAATTCTAACAAACTATACGAACCATAATAAATGCTTATATTAGGAAACAAAAGAGATATTTATGGACAATTACCATCATTAATTAATTATTATTTAGATATATATGAAAAAGAGAGGCAACAAATGTTTGATATGGCTAGTTTTGTTAGGGGAAAAATTATGTATTTCAGGCTTTTCAATTAAGATGGATTTCATACAAGGTATAAGACGAATGTTGGTGGATTATGGCATGTATCTCCATCTTCTCTTCGACTATAATGTCTTCAAGTTGTATATATATGGATAAAAAATAAGAAGGCTGAGACATCCCTCTGATTTTAACCTTAATCAACATTACCTTACTTTAATTGGTCAACTTCTTAGTCCTCTCGATCATGGTTCAATGTAAATTAATCTCGGTTGTTGATATATTGTGTAACGAATTGCAATTATTTGAAAATACATGTGATGATCACCCTACCAGTTAGCTTATTAGCTAGTAAGCTAACCGATAGATGATAAATTAATCTCGGTTGTTGATATATTGTCGGATTTAATCTTAAGCTATGCTTGGTAAGCTAATTTATCACCTACCAGTTAGCTTATTAGCTAGTAAGCTAACCGATAGATGATAAACTAGTTGTTAACTTATAAACTAGTTGATAGCTGATAAACAAATAATATTTGACAAAATTAGTTGATAAGAATGTAAAATAACCAAAAATGGTATCTTCAAATTTTAATCGATTACAATATTTCAATATATTGTTGAAACAAATCTGTATAATGTAATATATTAGCTAATACAAATAAGATGATAAAAAAAATAAAAAATATAATATATTGATTCAAAAAATATATAATATATTAGCTAATACAAATAAGATGATAAAAAAAATAAAAAATATAATATATTGATTCAAAAAATATAATATATTAGAAAATATAATATAGCTAAACAAATCTCTATAAATGTATGTATATATATATATATATAGAGGGATGTTATTCTACACCATTTGTCATTCCTACAACCTATACAACCCTCATCTCAACCATTCAATTTTTAATCAATTAATTGTTTCCTAATATAAAGTATTAATCATAATTAATAAACTCTATTCATATTCCATAAATATTCAAATCATAATAAATAAACTCCAATCATTTCTAAAAATATCTCAATTAATTGGGTTGCAAAGGTTGTACAAATGCACAAGGTTGTAAAAGAAATATACCCTATATATATATATAT
>NC_037543.1:17185179-17199037 GCF_001531365.2 Cynara cardunculus var. scolymus
AAACTAACCTTAACCATCCATCTAGCTTAATAAATATCTGATTTTATTTTTTTAATCTAAAGTAATAGTTATAATGAATGAACTTTATCATTTTTCATATATATCTCAATAATATTAATTAATGATGGTAATTGTCCATAAATATCTCTTGTATTTCCTAATATAAGCATTTACTAGCTATGGTTCATATAGTTTGTTACAATTAGATGGTTTGTAAATTAAACATTCCCTATATTATTATATTCTTAAAATATTATATATATATATATATATATATATTTATATACAAGAAAGGTACTCGTAAAATGCAACGAAATATATCTCGATTTTAGTGTTTCTTTTTTTTGTCTCAGTCGATGTTATAATACGGTTTTATGTGTTTTTGAGAAAACGATAATGTTCTTATATTTGAATAAAATTTAAATATAAAAATATTGTAAAAAATTGTAAAGAAAATATTGATATTACTATTAAACTAACTATTTAAAAATTCTCGTTTTTTTGTATATATTTAATTTATTTTTTTATTTTTGGTTTAATAATATAATTTTTTATAAAGATAATAATTAAGTATTTTGTTAGAAATCAATGATTATCCTAATTATATTTTTGATTTTTATATTTAAAATGAGATGTTTATCTTATATTTGATTATGTTTATCTACAGTTAATTACACGAACTCAAACATGAAACGTTAATATGTTGTACTTACGCACAATTTACTTATAATCGTGAATTTTAAGTAATATGTATCAATAAACAGTATTCATGCATAAAAAATGGTTTTTAAGAGTTTTTTGTCAAATACTTTATAATATAGTATTGATAATATTTATTATATTTTAAGAAAACTATTGTATTATAAAAATATATCAGGTATTAATATTTACTATAAGTGTATATATGCAACATAACAGATATATAATATTTAAAAAATTAAATAGTTTTAAATTCATTTCATTTCTCTATTTTTTTGGTTTTTTTAAAAAAATAGGGATCAATTTTAAGGTGAAATTTCCAATCTCAAATATTATATCTGAAAAATATATTATAAAAAAAATTAGTAGGTAGAAAATACAATTGATTAATTTTCTTTCATCTAACATTCGGATCTTCAAAACATTATGTAAATTGAAAAAAGTTGGAGCTCTTAAATAAAATTTTATAATGTAAATGTACTATTAAATTACTAAAATATATTTTTATATTATATGTTTATGGTATGTATTATAAAGTTATATTCTTTTGTTAACCAAATAAACAATACAAACTTTATTAATTAGGATATTTTCGTCTTTTTCATTGTTGATATCATATTTTTTTAAATATTTTATTCACATAATTATTATATTTTTTAATTGTCACTTTCCTTAATTATATCATTTATTTAATTACTTCATCAATGAACTTGTTTAAACTTTCTTAATTATTTCATTCACTTTATTGTTTTATCTGTAAAATGTAAATAAAAATCATTCTAGTTCATTTATGAACTCTGATTATTTGGTTTCACCTACGAACTTTAAATAAAAATTATTCTTTCAGTCTATGGTTTCACTTATGAACATTAAACATAAATCTTTGTTTCATTTTTTAGTTTCACCTATAAATTTTGATTATCTGGTTTCACATATAAACTTTAAACAAAAAATATCGTTTCACTTTCTGGTTCACCTATGAACTTTCATATTTTACCTTTATCAAAACAGATTAAATTTTATTTATTAATTATCTTTCAAAAATGAAATACGATTTATTCCTAAAATAAGAAAATCATTTAAATATTATTATTAATTATCTTTCAAAAATAAAATATGATAATTTGTTCCACAATTACTCTTTATTTAAAACCATTTAATTCATTTCTTTTTTTATCAGATTATAATCTCTTATTTAATCATAATGATTTATTAAAAAGATGAAAGGTTTAAATTGATTAACAAAATTAATACTATTTACTTAGTTAACAATAATTATAGCTTTATATTATATTATATTATAAAAATATATTAGGTATAAATATTTAATATAAATATTAGAAAAATGGAACATACACTATCCTTTGACTATTGACTCCCTACATCTTCTTTTCATCTAAAACCCTAAACACTTTGAATCTGCTCTATAAATAGGTTATCATTATCGCTTGTCCAAGCCATCTCTCATCCACAACCGCGTCCTAATGGAGGAAGATATGCACCACTATGGTCCACCTCCAATGGCCACAACATTCATTCCTCGAAAGCTGTGAGATTTTGTTCTTTTATCGTGTTTTCCTTGTTTTACCCTCGGTTGTTGCAGACACATGTTCACCAACTGTGTATGTTTTTTAAAAAATAGGTGGCCCCAAAGACTCGATTTCTGGGAGATTCTGTACCAACTCTTTTTTATTTTAATCTGATTAAACAAAACCTGTAATACTTTTGTTAACTTGCTTTTTGTGTTTTGTTGCAACTTAATTAGCATCATGGTGATTTCATGTTGGATAAGTAGGTACATCCATATAGTATTATCCCTTCGTCAATGTTCATTGCATTTCAGGTATAATCTAATCGACTGTTAACTTATTATTCCTAGGTTATATTTGTTCCAACTAGATACTGAATTTTAGATTTTTCATTTTATTTGTTTGACAGATCCTTTTCTAGTGCATTCGTCTGGCCAAGATTTGAGGCAACTTACTCAGAGTTGCTGTAGTGAGAAACCCTTTGCTGTCTGAATCATAGATCTTTCAATGAGTTTGCTCCATTGAACCTTACTAGGGGAAACCAAATGTCAAATGCTAGATTTGTCTGATCTCAATCTCGGTCGGAATTTTTTTCTCCTTTGAATATGACCACGACATGGATGCGGATGAGAAATTATATTCATTGGCTTTCTTGAATAAGCCACATATTGCATCTAGAGCCATCCATTCTTCTCGTATAAAGATTTGAATGGATGGACTTTCTATTTGGGTTTCTTTCCGGAAGAAGCTGCAAATCAACAGGACACGTGTTTCTATTGGTTATTTGTCAAAGTTTGAGGGTGTGACGTTAGAGAAAATCAACTAAAATGTTTCGTCTGAAACACTACTGTAGTTATGAAGTCATTGTACAAGCTAGTTTTTTCTTAAAGACTTAGATAATGTAGATTAATTAAAAAGGCTATTTTGATGTTGATGCCGATGATTATGCTTATGCATTTGAGAGAGCATTGATGTTGAATACAAGCTAGTTTTCCCTTGTTCTAATAGCAATGATGGGATGCATTTCAAATCACTATTTGTAATTTAGAAGGTTCCATTGAATCATAAACAAGTCTTGCTAAATGTTATGTTGGACTGGTTGTAAATTTATATGATTTATTGTAATGTAAAATTATATTGCAAGGAAAATGCAAAACTTATTTACTTACTCATGAAAAAAATATTGATGTATATAAATCGTAATTACCATTATGGATCGAATACCAGACGATACCAATTTAGGTTAGACGACCTTCCATGTTTTAACATTTGAAAAGTGCAATATTTCATCTATGTGTAGAAAAGGAGGGTTTTTAATCAGAACTATCATTGAATTGCTCACGTTATCACATGATATTTAATTTGAATTCATAATTGGAAACTCACTGGAAAAAGAAAATATTTAATGTTCGTAAGATATAAAATATCAGAGTATGGATATGATCAAGTTTTGTAAACCTTTACTGAAGTGGTGTAATGTGTTAATCTTGCTCTAAATTGTTATAATTACCCATAAATTACAAAAAATAACCAACTTTTGTTGCTAATAAATAGTTACGACACACTCATTAAAAGAACTAGAGATGCAAATTTAAAATTTAGAAGACATTTAATTTTTTTTAGGGAAAACAAAGGGAGATCTAGAAAATCTACTGTAAATTTGTTATTAACCATCAATGATTTTTTTCATTTAGGTGGGTAAGGGTTACAATTAGAATAATATCATTGCAATTCGTTACACAATGAACAACCACAACTAAATTAAGTTGGATCTTGATCCGAAAGACGAAGAAGCCGACCAATTATCTATGAAAGACAATGTTGATTAGGGATAATATTAGAGATGTCTCAACCTTCTTGTTAACGCAGAGTTGTTTTCAATCATGACATGATTGCTGTAGATGAAGATACATGCCTCATCATTTGCAATTTCTTGTATGTATGTGTCAATGTGTGTGCATATATATGATATGAAATTCGCCTAATTAAATTGAAAAACATAGAATATAAAACCCTATTTTCATTTTCGTAATTTGAACAAATCCCTGACTTTTAAACCCCCATTATCCAAGTTAGAGAGTCGAGGATTTGGTCGAATTAGAAAGTAAGTACATAATCGGAGTTGGGAACTTTAAATTGCAATAATGCAATGACGATGAAACTAAAAACATATACCTTCTTATTCAAACTTTTAGCGACATTAATTAACCAAGATGTGAGTTCTTCTCAGGAAGGTATTTGAATTTTTGTGGTGCTCTCTTTTTTGTTTAAGGTTGCTCGTGTTCGTGAAATGAGATGATTTTTCATACTCAAATAACTAAAAATCATAACCGAATTTCATAAGGTAATTAAAGTTAAATCCCAAAGACATACTAAACTACAAATCAAGAAATATAATTAAAAAATACACCCTTTAAAGAACAAAAAAAAAACATTTAAATTTGTTAAAATGGTCGGTGTTCAACATAGGTAAAGTAGATGATAAGTAGGAATGGCTCCTCGGAGGTTGAGGCATCGTCATTGTGACATGAAGGTTTTAGATTGACAAGTTAGAGATGGTTCATTATGTGATAAATAATACATTATAAAACATCACAAGTTAAAAATTATGTGTCCCTTAACAAAGTTCAAATCTATATGTGTCTTGTAACAAACTCACCAATTTATAGATGGAAAATCAACCAAACAATTTTGGTAACTATGTCATGTCAAATTGGTTGGCTAAGAAGTAACTGATGAAACGAGACCAAATAATGTAACAAATACAAAATGAAGTTAAAATACATATGTTTGATCAAATATTATTGCCCAGGAGAGCTTATGCAAGTTGTAAATTGTACTTCACGTCATGAATCATATATTGAAATTTGATAGTTGTTTACCCAAATTCTTACCCAGTAAGCGCTTACCGATAGGAGTCAACACTATAATTTATTTAGATGCGTAAGATTTTAGTACATCAAATCATATTGAATGCAACAATTTACTACGTAAGCGCTTACTTGAATAAGAGTCGTCATCCTCACTTACCGGGTAAGACTCTCCATCCTTTTCATCGCTCTTACCCGGTAAGATTTTTGGCTCTTCTCATGTTCATCCGATTAGAAAATTTATTCGTTAAGCACTTATCAAGTAAGTGTTTAGTAAACGGCCCCTTACTTAATCTCTTTGAGGACCTCCCATTATTCTTTTAAAGATTTAAAGAGTATACTATCTCGCTTTTGTGTAGAAAATGAGGGTCCGTAGAACTAGTACTGAAATGCTCATGTTCTTACATATACATTTAATTTGTGCTCGTAACAAAAATGTCATTGGAAAAAATATATTAATGATGTGTTCGTAAATAAGATATATACTAAAACACAAAATATGGCTGTATGTTAAAGTATTTGTAGACCCTTTATTGAAAAGGAAAGGTGATGATATTGCTTTAAATTGTAATTCTAAGTTTTAAAATGTAATTCTAAGTTTTACATTTTCTAATTTTTATGTGTTATATGCACATGTTTATGTGTAGGTGTCATATGTATATATATATGTGTGTTTTGGTTGCTAACCGCTATAATTAGATCTATGTTTATATTGTTGAAAATATATATATATCGGATGATGTATATATATACATACATATTTAAATGTGTTATATGTACACATGCGTATGCGTCATGTGTATGTATTATATGTACATATGCATATCGGTCCGTGTTATTTACATATGTATACATGATGTGTATATATGTGTGTTGGTTGCTAACCACGATTGGATCTATGTATATATTGTTAAAGATACATGTATCGGATGATGTATATATACTATTTAAGTGTATGCCTATATGTGAATGTCTAGATAATATGTGTGTTATATGTACACATGTGGATGTGTCATGTGTATGTGTTATATGTATATACCCGTCAGTCATGTTATATACATATGTATATATGATGTGTATATATGTGTATTGGTTGATAACTGATAAATGAACAACAACATACACTTTAGCACCTAATTATGACTTTATTTCACTTCATTTTACACTTTTTTCAATCCTATATTAAGTTTTTTAGTCTTATTTTATGGTTTTACATTCAATGGAGCTAGGATGCAGGAATGATATTGTTTTATGTATTTGGTGAATGAAATGCTGACATAAGCATTGTTGTAGCACGTGTGTACCTTGCTGCAGCACTGTATATTGGCACAGGTGGCTCAATCTCGATAGATATTTTGAAAAGTCAAATTTTGGAGGAGGGCATCTTTCAGTACTGCTGGCAGATGATTATGAAAGAAGATGCCACTGAAAGATGTCTTACTTTTGTACTTAAGCATCTTTTGTATTACATGTTGGTTAATAACCAATGGATATTTTACCTTTTTTACTTTTTGATTCCCTTTTGCGATGGGTAATCTTCTATTTATAGGGCAACAAGAGAGTTTCACAAGGCTATCAGGAACAAAACTTCACCTAAGCTTTGGGTCTTTGCTACTTTAATATTATTTTGCAGTTTTAAGTACTTTTTAGTTGTTCTTCGTTACTGTCTGTTGCTACAGCAACCTTTCCAGCTTTCTCTTTACTTTTCTTATAGAATTTACTTTTACGTCATTTACATAAAGTTATTTCCATTTATGTCATTTATTTTTAAGCATTTACATTCAGTCACGCTAGGCTAAATATCTTACTGTGAGTGTAAGTGAAGGTTGTGAGATTAAGCCAAGTGTTAGTCGGTGATTGTTTTGCTAATAACAATTTACTTCACTATTTACAAGTGGTATCAATATTTCATCTAGTAATCTTTGAAAAATTGACACATCTTATTTTATTCAGATGAGTTAGACTTAAAATTAAGACAAAGCAAATATTTTTACTAAGTGTATTATAGAGGCTATAAAGAGTTGCAGTAATCCTAGGGGTGCAAAACTATATGGACAGAAAGACAAGATCTGTACTAGTTTGGGATTGATGCATCACCAAGTGCACTTCGAACATATGGTCTAATATGCACTTCCTTGGAAGGTCGTTCAATCCAGTAATGTTGTAGAGAGCTATTGTTGCAACAACCTTGTGTTATGCTGTAACAATGTTCACTGCACTTCGTTGCTGAAATCCAAACTAATCTTGCATCCATACCATCTTTTAAATATTGTTACATTTCAGTATTTGGTTACCAACTCTCTCAAATATATTTGCTCTCTGAAGCTTTATTGGTTCCAAAAACCCTCTTTTGAAATCTCATTTCAATGTTAACTTTTGTGACTCTCTTTGCATTTTAAATCTTTGTGGAACGATATTCGGTATTATTGACCATTATTACTTGTTTTGGATGATACCTGTAAGCCATGTATACTTTCATGATTTACTTGTTAATATAGCCTTTTGAGGGTATAGATCAACCACACACCAATAACCACTCGATCTATGTATATATTGTTGAAGCTAACTATCTATCGGATGATGTATATATGTTTAAATGTATGTGTATATGTGAATGTATAGATAATATGTGTGTGTTTTGGGCTTTATTCGGTTTTATTGGACCTTAAATGATTTCATTGGGCTTTATCCGGTTTTGTTGGACCTTAATCCATTTTATTGGACTTTCTTCGGTTCTATTGGGTTTAATTTAGTGTGAAATCTGGATTTATCATTGTGTTTATGTAGAAAAAACTTCATGCCCCGAACTAATTGGGAAGAAATTAAAGCACCACAACGACTATGGAAAGAGAAAATTTGTTGGTTAATACAAAAATTATCGTAGAACAAACGATCATTCGTGAAACATACCTATGTTATATATAGGGTTCTTATATGGGTAAATGACAATGGGATCATCGTTTGTAACCGACCCTTACGAAACATATTTTTTGTTTACTTATTTAATATAAGTTTGTACCTTTAAATACAGAAGTGTATGTATTTATAACTAAGATTCATCTTTATGTAATTCCGTTATAATAAAATGTTTGATGTTTATCTTTGTTCTTGTACAAAAATTGTTGGTATTTTGTTTATGGATTGAAATTTACGGTTGCTTGTTTCTGTTGTTACCAAAAGAAATATCTTATCCTATAAGTTGTTACCACCATCTGTTAAAGCACAATACGTTACGTTATCGGTTGTCTAGTAAATTAGTAACTCGTATATACATACATATATGATATACACTTACACTCACGTGTCTATATATATATATATATATATATATATATATATATATAACACATGTTGAAACAATCAGCAGTTGATTGGATAAGTTTATAGAATTCCTTTCTAATATTATATGTTATAGTAAAAGAAAAAGAAAACGTGTTTAATAAAAAAAATCCCAGAAAAACCTGTCATTATATGCTAGACGGAACCTAATGTGGAAAAAAAGGTAGCAACCATCATTTTGATTTTGTTTTTGTATAAATGCTATCAAAAGGCATTTATATGATTTTGAATGAATACATTTTGACCCCAATCAACCGACTCTATTGATTACCTTTTAGGATCAAGAGGTTTGATAGTGAAATTTCGAATCAGTTTATTGGTCTGATGATAAATCTAGTGGTGGAACATTGTCTCTATATTTCAGTTTTTGGTAGAAATTCTATTGAGGTATATGACATCATCAACATGACAATAGTTTGTTGGTTAATTTCAGTGCTAGTTTATTAATTTGAGTGCTAGTTTATTTCCAATGGTGCTAACTATGTCCGGGACCCTTAACATACAATAAAACAGTTTAAGTCTAGGTATCATGCTGTAAAAATACCTAAATCTCTTAAACTCGGGCTCTGATACCATTCTGTAACGCCCCAACCCACACATTGCATGTAATACATATTCCATACCAAAGAAATACATATTTATATACACATTTGGGTCCACTAGTACAAGAAATCTATTATGACCAAACACCTGGTCCAAAAATTGTAAATACAATCTTGTACTAATCATCAGAGCTATACATCAAAAGAAAATCTTCAACCAAAATGCACGTAAGAAAAGCACTAAATCTTTTCCTTTCTTTTACCTTCCACACTTCCTGCAATACACATTTTTAAACACAAAACGAGGGTTAGACTGTAAAGTCTAGTGAGATACCCTATTTATGTCATTGTAGGGTGAAGGATCATCAAAACCTTTACAAAATCAAGTATTCATATAAATAACAAATATATGAATCCACAATATCGAAATACCAAGTCATTTCTCAAATTCAAGTTATCACTTAGCTTATTTAAAGCTCATACCTTTTTGAATTAATCAGGTTCCATACATTGCCACTTTTTAAACTTTTTTCTCAATAACGAGGTTTAACAAAGATCCAGGCCAAAATAAATCTCTTCTCCACAATAACATCCAATCTATGATTTCCAATAAGAACTTCGATCCTAAATCCTTAAATCACAAAGAAGTAAAGATTCCAGATCTCAGTAGTCTCAAAGGATATAATAGAAAGAGTTATATAAAACCACACACACAGACAATGCCACCCTTATATCCTATGGCACCTCTCCATGATATGCCACCCTTATAACAAATGGACACATCTCCTTGATATGACACCCTTATAACAAATGGACACCTCTCCTTGATATGCCACCCTTATTCCTCCATTTAAAACAGAGTCACTTATCAGAACAGACAAAGTCACCACGTCTGAAAGTACTCATTCCCAGTTTTAAGCCAGAACAGACAAAAGTCACTACGTCTGGGGGAACTACTTTTCAAAACAAGTTTCATACCAAAACAGACTTACGTCACCACGCTTGGTAGAAACCATTTATATAAAAATTCCATTTTATGATAAAATAATAATTTTCATTAAATCAAAAGGTATCAAATCCGATCAATCAAATCCGGTCAACAAATCCGGATAACACCTCCACTTTGTCCGGATAACAAATCCGGCCAACAATAAAACTCATCTTCGTCCGGATAACCAATCCGGTCAACCATAACATTCAATCTTTATCCGGATATCTAATCCGGTCAATCATACCACATACTTGTTAAATAGTTTAATCACTTAGAACAATTTCAAGTTTGTCCGGATAACAAATCCGGACACTAGTCCGCTCATGCCTTGTCCGGTTTAAAAATAAACCGGTCACCAAGTGATTGTATTCCTACTTCTCAGTTTGAAAACACAAGTAATTTCATTAAAACCGCTCACTACTCAACCGGTTACCAACTCTGGACAACAAACCGCTCAAGGCTTGTCCGGTATATACTAATCCGGTTACTAAACCGCTTAAGACTTGTGCGGTTTACACTTATCTGGACACTAAGCCTCTGAAGGCTTGTCCGGTTTAGACCCCTTATCCGGTCAAGCTTTGTTCGGATAAACACTTAGACAAATATTTAGCAAGGTTTCTTTTCAAAGGAAACAATAATACGAAATAAAGATCCAAAACCAGTAAAAGCTTTTTATGTAAAAAGATTTAGAACCACTCACCTTATAAAGCTTTTGAAACCCAAAACACTAGAATCAATCCTTCTTGAAGCTTAACACTTGCAAATCAGCTTGCAATCACCTTCTCTTAACAAACCTAGCAACACTCTTTATAACTCTCTCTCAATTCCTCTCAAAATGGCAAGAAGAACCAAATGAAGGGGTAACTCCCCTTTTTATACTTACCAAATGGGGAAAGGTCGGCTACCGCCTTCCCCTTCTTCCTTACTCATGCATACAAATGCACTTACATGCATACCTCCACATATGCATACTTACACCACATATATATATTATTATATATATATATATAGACCCATCATCCAATAAACACTCATACATATATATATATATATATATATATTTCTACATGCACATATAATATCATGCATAAAATCACGAAAATCATTTAGTCAAATAGCCGACTCTTAAATTACCTTGGGTAATAACCAGGATCTGGTTATCACATTATCCTCCCCTCAAAAGAATTCCGTCCCGGAATTCCTTTAGTCAAATAGCCGACTCTAATTCCCAGGTTGCCTCTGGTCCTTTATGAAATTTCCACTGTACCTTAACCAGACTTATCTCTTTGTTTCTAAACACCTTGATCTTTTTGTCTACCACAGCTTCTGGTGTCTCTACAAAATTCAATTTATTATCTAATTGAATCTTTGGCAAAGGTACAGCTAAATTCGGATCAGCCAAACATTTCCGCAGATTCGAAACATGAAATGTGTTATGGATCCGGTTCAGTTCTTCTGGTAGCTCTAACTGATATGCTACTGGCCCGATTCGTTTACAAATTCTGAATGGCCCAACATACCTTGGACTGAGCTTTCCCTTCTTTCCGAATCTGATAGCACCCTTCCATGGCGAAACTTTTAACATTACAAAATTGCCTACATCAAATTCAATGGATTTTCGACGATTATCAGCATAACTTTTCTGGCGATCCTGTGCTGTTTTAATTCTTTCGCGGATCTGTTCAATCTTTTCGGAAGTTTCTTTAACAATTTCAGGACCAGTCAACTGTTTCTCACCCACTTCATTCCAACATAATGGTGTCCTGCATTTACGTCCGTACAACACCTCATATGGCGCCGCCTGAATACTGGAATGATAACTGTTATTATATGCAAACTCTATTAGTGGTAAATGATCTTCCCATGATCCTCCGAAGTTGATAATACAACTTCTTAACATATCTTCTAGAGTTTGAATAGTTCTTTCACTCTGTCCATCGGTTTGTGGGTCATAAGCTGTACTTAGTCAAATTTCGGACCCTAGAGATTTTTGTAATCCTCCCCAAAATTTTGAAGTAAACCGACTATCTCTATCAGAGATAATAGACAAGGGAACACCATGTCTAGTCACAATCTCTTTAATATAAATCTGTGCTAACTTTTCTAACGAATAGTTTTCTTTTATCAGTAGAAAATGTGCAGACTTTGACAGAGGGTCTGCTATTACCCATATTGCATCATAAGCTTTTGGAGTTCGAGGTAATTTCATGATAAAGTCCATTGTAATATGATCCCACTTCCACCTCGACATCTTCCATTTTTTCTAACCAAGACAAAGATGGATCCTTCTCAGAGGTTGCRACATTGAATGATCGGAAAAAGCACTATAGACGATGGATGTCGGAACATGCATGCCAACATTTCATGCGTGGAGGCTGGAGTCATAATGAGAGNGGAAACACGAAAATGAGGGTTAGACATGAATGTCTAGTGAGATTCCCTTCTATGTAATGCAGGGTGAAGATCACCAAAACATTTATTTCAAATCAAACATCTTATGAAGCAAAACTGAGAACATATTGCTTTGGTCCATCGGGCCTCTGGTCTCAAACAACACTTAGAAAATATTTTAAACGTTCTTGACCAGAGCCCCTCTGGACTCTCTTCCAGAGCCTCTGGTTCCTCGACCAGAGCCTCTGGTTTAACTAAACCACACTTTGAATATATTTCAATAATCAGGACCAGAGCCCCTCTGGTCTCTCTACCAGAGCTTCTGCTCTTCATAACCAAAGCCGCTGGYTGAACCAACCAGACTTAGAAAATATTTCGAAACAGGACCAGAGCCCCTCTGATCTCTCTTCCAGAGCTTCTGCTCTTCATGATCAGAGCCACTAGTTGAACTAACCAAAACTTCACTAATATAAATGATCTTTAGATAAACTCTCAATCAATAAGAGAC
This sequence comes from Cynara cardunculus var. scolymus, assembly GCF_001531365.2. NCBI lineage: Eukaryota > Viridiplantae > Streptophyta > Magnoliopsida > Asterales > Asteraceae > Cynara > Cynara cardunculus. The sequence goes on from NC_037543.1 coordinate 17,198,049, forward strand.
TAAGTATAAAACTTAAMCAGAGCTTCTGTGGTCTGTTTTTCATAAAAAGACTAAGTATAAAACTCCTTTTCTTAAAACTTCAAGAACATGATTTTGACATAGAAACTCTTATCAAAAGATACAAAATACACTTCTTGATCAAACATATGGTTCTTAAAACTTCAAAAACATGATTGTAACATAGAACTCTTACGAAGAAAAATTGAAATTAACTTCTTGGATGTACTATGAGACGTTTAATCAAACATATGGTTCTTCTAAGAAAAAGATTGTACTAAAATGATCTCATGAATAAATATAACTTGATGTTCAATGGGTAAATCAATACCATTATACATTTGACCAATTAGAGTTTTCTTATGAACATGATTGTATCGATATGATATAATTAATCACATACGATTCAATGTCCATTCGCTAGCCCAAAATAGTATAATATACAATGCCATTGTTGGTCTCCATCATAATAATGTGGTATTTATGGTGCTTGTATGAATTTTGATACTAATCGCTACAAAATGAAAACACATGAAAATTGAAGGTTATTTTCCTATATTTTATCCCACACCGTACTAATAACAAGACAATCATGACACCATGTCAGGAATTTAAACTTTTGTCCCACATCGAACCATAGTGATTCACTTTATGAGAACCTAGCTCTTTAAATTAATTATCTTTTTCTCATGCCATCAATCTCCAAACATGAGTACTTCATGAGAATCTAGCTCTTACATCACTCTTTTTTCTAATAATAGAGGGAAGTACGTGGGTTTTAAAAGTGACTGCTCATCAAGCAAGGTAATTAACGACCTTTAATTTCCCATTTTATTTAATTTTGGGTTAACTTTGATATATTTTTATTTATTGTAACGCCCCAAGCCACACATTGCATGTAATACATATTCCATATCAAAGAAATGCATATTTATTTACACATTGGGTCCACTAGTACAAGAAATCTATTATGACCAAACATCAGGTCCAAA
>NC_037543.1:17199734-17201688 GCF_001531365.2 Cynara cardunculus var. scolymus
CGCAGTCATTGGAAACATTTTTAGATCAAAAACATTTATAAAACTTTATTTTATGATAAAATAACAATTTTCATTAAACCATAAAATATCATTTCAAATTATATCAACAAATCCGGTCAACCAAATCCGGTCAACTCTCATCCGGATAACAAGTCCGGTCAACCAAATCCGATTATGCCTTATCCGGATAACACTTGGAATAACAACTCATATTTGTCCGGATATCAAATCCGGTCAACAATAATATTCAACCTTTATCCGGATATCTAACCCGGTCAACATACCACATACTTGTTAAACCGATTAATCACTTAAAACAATTTCAAGATTGTCCGGATAACAAATCCGGACACTAGTCCGCTTAAGCCTTGTCCGGTTTAATAATAAACCGGTCACCAAGTAATCGTATTCCTACTTTAGAATAAAAACACATTTCATTATAATTAAACCGCTCATAACTCAACCGGTTTACAACTCCGGACAGCAAACCGCTCAAAGCTTGTCCAGTATACTAATCCGATTACTAACCGCTTAAAGCTTGTATGGTTGACACTTATCCGGACACTAAGCCTCTCAAGGCTTGTCCGGTTAAAACCCCTTATCCGGCCAAGCTTTCTCCGGTTTAGACTTAGACATATATTTGCAAGGTTTCTTTTCAAAGGAAATACGAAATAAGGATTCAAAACCAGTAAAAGCTTTTTATGTAAAAGATTTAGAACCACTCACCTTTAAAGCTTTTGACACCGAAATACTTGCAATCAACCTTTTGAAATCAGCACTTGAAAACACCTCTTGAAGCTTAACCGGACAACACTTCTAAGAATACACTCAACTTTCTAAAAGTGGAAAGAAAACCTTAAATGGAGGAGGTGACCCCCTTTATATACTTTCCATAATGGGAGGTCGGCTACCGCCTCACTCCCCCTTTTCTTGCCACCTCAACACTCAAAACTTCCCATGCATACATACACGTATGCACAATCCTTCCCACACAAATATATATTTATTATATATGTACCTCACATATACAAGTATGCATATTACCACATATATATATACTCATTTATATATATATATATATATACATTCAAATATTTCACAAAATTTCATACCGGCACGTATCAAATTATCATGCTGTCACGTAATTATTAAATCAAATAATCACGTATAAATTTACCTTGGTTAATAACCACGATCTGGTTATCACATTTCCCCTCAAAAGAATTCCGTCCCGGAATTCCTTTAGTCAAAAAGCCACGGGTATTCTGATCTCATATTTGATTCTAATTCCCAAGTTGCTTCTGGTCCTTTATCAAATTTCCACTGTACCTTAACCAGACTTATCTCTTTGTTTCGCAACACCTTGATTTTTCTGTCTACTACGGCTTCTGGTGTTTCCACAAAGTTCAATTTGCTGTCTAACTGAATCTCTAGCAACGGTACAGCTAAATTCGAATCAGCCAAACATTTCCGCAAATTCGACACATGAAACGTGTTGTGGATCTGGATCAGTTCTTCTGGTAGCTCTAACTGATATGCTACTGGCCCAATTCGTTTACAAATTCTGAATGGCCCAACATACCTTGGACTGAGTTTTCCCTTCTTCCCGAATCTAATAACACCCTTCCATGGCGAAACTTTTAACATTACAAAATTGCCTACATCAAATTCAATGGATTTTCGACGATTATCAGCATAACTTTTCTGGCGATCCTGTGTTGTTTTAATTCTTTCGCGGATCTGTTCAATCTTTTCGTAAGTCTCTTGAACAATTTCAGGACCAGTCAATTGTTTCTCACCCACTTTATTCCAACATAACGGCGTCCTGCATTTACGTCCGTACAACACCTCATATGGCACCGCCTGAATACTGGAATGATAACTGTTATTATATGCAAACTCTATTAGTGGTAAATGATCTTCCCATGATCCTCCGAAGTCGATAATACAACTT
>NC_037543.1:17202070-17203272 GCF_001531365.2 Cynara cardunculus var. scolymus
GATTGAAGTTTCCCATAAGGTCTCTGATGCTCTATTTTAACTTGTAAACAAGTCAAGCATTGCTCTACATATHTTGCAATATCTTTCTTGAGACCCGGCCACCAATAAAATACTTTTATATCCTTATACATCTTGTTAGTACCTGGATGAATGGAATAACGAGACTTATGGCTTTCATGTAGAATGATTTCTCGTAAATTCCCATAATTTGGTACCCATATCCGTCATTGGAAACATAATATCCCTTCTTCATTTGGTTCCATAATGGAAATTGTCTTACCCACTTGCTCCGACTTCTTATTCTCTTCTTTAATAACTTCTGTCTGACACTCTTGTATTTTCTTACGCAAAACTGAGTTCAAGCTTATTTTCATTGCTACTGCTTTGATAGTTCCACTTTTCTCTTTGCGACTCAGAGCATCAGCTACAACGTTAGCCTTTCCTGGATGATATAAAATTTCACAGTCGTAATCATTGACTAATTCAATCCATCTTCGCTGTCTCATATTCAGATCCTTTTGGTTGAACAAGTGTTGCAAACTTTTGTGATCTGTATAAATTTTACACTTTGTTCCCAATAAGTAATGTCTCCAAATCTTTAAAGCAAAAATCACAGCTGCCAATTCCATATCATGAGTCGGGTAGTGYTTTTCATGATCTTTTAATTGCCGAGACGCATATGATATAACTTTTCCTCTTTGCATCAAGACACAGCCTAAACCCAATTTTGATGCATCGCTATATACCATGAAATCTTCAGTTCCATCAGGTAAGGAGAGTATCGGAGCACTGCAAAGATGATCTTTTAATAACTGAAAGGCCTTCTGCTGTTCTTCTTCCCATTGATATTTAACATTCTTTTGTGTTAACTTCGTCAAAGGTACGGCTATTTTAGAGAAATCCTGAATAAACTTGCGATAATAGCCCGCCAATCCCAAGAAACTTCGAATTTCAGATGGCTTTTTCGGTACCTCCCATTTTGCAACAGCCTCAATCTTTGTTGGATCTACCTTTATTCCATCCTTAGATATAATATGCCCTAAAAACTGAACTTCTCTTAACCAAAATTCACATTTTGACAGTTTAGCATACAGCTTTTCTCTTTTCAGAAGTTCGAGGATTAATCTCAAATGTTCTGCATGTTCTTCTTGAGTTTTGGAATATATAAGAATATCATCGATAAATACAATAACAAATTTATC
>NC_037543.1:17204307-17205860 GCF_001531365.2 Cynara cardunculus var. scolymus
AAACAATCGGATAGGTAGCACACAATCCTTAATCATGATAATGCAATTCTTAAACACACAACTAACAGATTCATGACCATTAGCAGTATCAACTACTAATTTATCATCAAGTGGCACAGAATTCATACGAGCATATAAGGCAAATGATGGGGATACAAATGAAAATTTTGCACCCGAGTCAAATAGCACTTTAGCATGTAAGGAGTTAATGAGAAACGTACCGGTTACCACATCAGGTAATGCTTCTACCTCAATTTTTGTCATCTGGAAGGATCGTCCCCGTACCCCTCCTCGTCCTCCTTGGTTTCCATTAGTTCATCCCCGATTACCCGGTACATTACCCCCAATCGCTAACTGTGAATTTCTCATCAAAGGACAATTCGGTTGGATGTGATCCAGAGAGTTACAGTTAAAACATCTCTTATTGGTTGGACAATTTCTAGACAAATGTCCTGCTTCTCCACATCTATAACATTTTCTCGGATCCATCTTACCTTCATCTTGATGAACTTTCTCCTTATTCTTCTGTTCAAATATGTTATTATATTTTACAGTTTTGGACCCGCGAAAAGTTGAAGGTCCTTCCCATTTTCTCTTCTCAAAAACTTTTCCTTCTGACTGTCTATTCTTGTTCCTCTCGGTTACCTCAGCCGCTTCCACTGTCAACGGAAAAGTATTGGGATTCATTGCAATAACAAATTCTCTGATTGAGGGTTTCAGTCCCCAAATAAATCTTTCTATTTTCCTCGACTCATCTGAAACATAATATTCAGCAAAACGAGAGTATTCAATAAATTTCTCCGTGTACTCCCGTACCGTCTTATTTCCTTGCTCCAATTTCAAGAAATCTTCTTCCATCTGTCTCACAGCAGTTTTAGGACAAAATTGATTCTTAAACCGATCCACAAATTCTATCCATGACATATTTTGTAACACATCCATTCTGGTAGATGATTCTACTTCCCACCAGAATAAAGCATTAGATTTCAATACCGAAACAGCAAATCGTACCTTGTCTGTTTCTGGGCATCGAATAGTGTTGAACACCGATTCCATTTCCTTGATCCAACACATTGCCTTTACCAGATCCCTTTCTCCAGAGAAGGTTGGTGGTTTACATGCTAAAAATGTTTTAATATCACCTTCTCTATTTTGAGTAATTGGAGCAGACGGATAAACCTCTACTCTTTATGTTTCAACTCTGGTAGGTATCTTCATGATATCTATCAAAGTTTCTCGCAACTTTCCCATTTCCTCTGCCAATACATCTCTGGTTATATATTCCGGGTGTGGTACTGTTYCTCCCTGAATATTCCCAGAATGTGATTCTTCTTGTTCAGAGTATATTTCAGTTCGTCCTCTTCCTTGTGATTGATTCTTTCCTCTTCCTCTTCCTCTTGGTCTTCCTCGACCTCTATTTCCAGCTGTACTGACTGGACAATTGACCAATGATTCCTCCCTTTCCTCATTTTCTGGGTGAGCTATTCTTTCAGACCTTCTTGTGCGGTTAGACATCTGAAGAATTCAGTATTAATATTCACATATTCACATTC
>NC_037543.1:17207015-17208213 GCF_001531365.2 Cynara cardunculus var. scolymus
ATTTCAAATTATATCAACAAATCCGGTCAACCAAATCCGGTCAACTCTCATCCGGATAACAAGTCCGGTCAACCAAATCCGATTATGCCTTATCCAGATAACACTTGGAATAACAACTCATATTTGTCCGGATATCAAATTCGGTCAACAATAATATTCAACCTTTATCCAGATATCTAACCCAGTCAACATACCACATACTTGTTAAACCGATTAATCACCTAAAACAATTTCAAGATTGTCCGGATAACAAATCCGGACACTAGTCCCCTTAAGCCTTGTCCGGTTTAATAATAAACCGGTCAACAAGTAATCGTATTCCTACTTTAGAATAAAAACACATTTCATTATAATTAAACTGTAACACCCCATACTCCACATTTGCATAAAACACATATTTCATTACATAAAAACATGGATTACATCAAAAGGTCCCACTAGTACATGGATTGCTATATGTACAAAATCTACATATAAAAATTCCAAAACTAATCCTGTACTACTACATGAATTACAACATGTATCTTCAAAAGCAGGAAACAGATTAGGAAAATAATCACATTTTCCCTTTCCCTTTAATATCTCCGAACCCAGCTATTCCTGCATTGCATACTTTAAAACAGAAAATGAGAGTTAGACCATACGGGTCTAGTGAGTAAATCCCCTGTTTGCAAATGCAGGGTGCCAAACACCAAAATATGATAATGTAATCTTGGCTTTAGAAAGATACCGCAATATAACAAATATGCAGATTTCAATATCATGTATAAAGAAGTATATCCAAAAATTCTCACTTCTTTGAAATATCTATAAACAAAGATCCAACATTCCCAATATCCAAAACTTTTTGAATGAAAATACCATTCCTTTAACAGGAAAGATTTAAGGCAAAACTTGCCCATTATGACAAACCATTTTCCCCTTCTCAATAACATCTAAATTATTAGTTCTAAATAGGATTAATATCTTTAATTCATCTGGTCACAAAGAAATGATGATTCAAAGTTATTAACTCCAATTTAGTAATAATAATAAGAGTTATAATAATATCATCCACATATGACAATGCCACCCTTGTTCCAAGTACACCTCTCCTTGATATGCCACCCTTATTCCTCCAATTTAACAGAGCTACTTATCAGAACAGACATAAGTCACCATGTCTGAAAGTACTCAATCCCAGTTCCAAGCCAGAACA
>NC_037543.1:17208313-17218438 GCF_001531365.2 Cynara cardunculus var. scolymus
ATAAATAGAAGTGTTTCTTCTCCATGCAGAGTGCGCGCATCACTCTCTATTCTCATTCTTACTTTAAGCTTCTTTCAGCTTAAGTAAAAGAATCTCCTAGCAATATCTTTTCTTATATTTGCTAHTCTTTGTGTGTATCTTAAGATTGTTTAGATAGGTTTCTCACTACTTATCTTTCCACAAACAATCTTGTAAAATCTGTATTGATCTTCTTTATCAATATATATTTTAAATTTGAAAATTGTGTTTGTATTCATCCCCCCCCTTCTACAAACTGTTTAGTATTCTTGTAGACCCTTTTGGGACCAACATATATTTTCCAGAACTTTTTTATATGTTTTAGTATACTAAGTTAGGATCATTATGACCAAAAAATCAAGATTTTTGGATGAGTGGAAGGGTCTCAAACAAATTTTACCAAAACAGTGGTTATAACTTTCAAAACAGAAAACCCCTTCTTAATGTTACACTCTTTTGAAAGAGTTATACTTATTATTTTTCAGTGGTTCATGAATCGTTTTAAAGTTAACACATAAGGCTAGCTTTTCCAAAAATAATCACTATATTTGGGTGTATAGTTTGGGAGTTATGGTTGTTTAAACATGCATGTGGAAATCTGTCAAGTCTGGACAGATTGCACATTTATTTTGTAAAAATTGGTTGAACCCCTAAATCACCATGTTTTTGGGTGGGGTTAGACCTTTTGAAAGCTAAAACCTTAAGCTACACTCCAGAGGTAAAATTTAATGATTTTTGATGTGTATTCTAAGAATTATAGATAAACAACGAGACACAAAATTTCTGACTGACCACTATTGCACACCAAATTTGTTTTGGGTGTTGTGAGGTCATAAGGTCATATTTTCTCATGATTCCACTTGGTTTTGAAAGCTAATACACTAAATATTATTGAGGAAAAAAATTCATGCTTATTGGGTCCATACACAACCAAATATGGTCGTTCCAAACTCATGCAATGATTCTGTCCAGGAGAAAAATCATTCTTTTATGCAAAAATGGACTTTTATGCATCATAATTTCCAAAAATGATGATTTTATGAAAGGCAACCACTCTATTATTCAATATTAAATTAAGAACATATAAAATACAATATTTTTGTTATAAAAAATGAAAGAGAACTCAGATTCCATAAGAAACACAAAAATGCAAGAAATGAAGGTTTTTCTTGCTTTTCAAAAGTTTTAGATGGTTAGGTCACGGATTTTCACCATATTAAAAACATTTTTCATGTCTTTGGTGTAAAATCTACCCTTAGAACTTAGAATGAAGAACACCTCTCCTTTATAAACTTAAAAGTATGAAAATGACAAGAAAATGACACTAAAAGTGCATAAAATAAAGCCAAAACACTAACAAGTGTTCTTACCTTTGATTAAAAGAAGATGATCCTAAATTTCTTCAAGTTTTGCTTCTTGAATCTTTCTTTTCTATGATTGATATGGATGAATTTTCTTTCTTGAAGAAGAAGATGGAGGGAGGGAGTTGTAAGTGAAAAGTGAGGAAGAGTAAGGAGATGAAAGATTGAGAAATGAATGAGAAATGAGTATTTTAAAATTTCAAATTGTATTTATATGGAAAGGGGAGGGGGAGGGGGCGGGGGGCGGCCACTTGATGGGCCTATGGGTCTCTCTCTAATATTTTTTTTTGTAAAATTAGCCCATAATTTAATAAATTGAGTATTTTTGTGAGAAATTGAGAAAAATGCTCAAATTCCTATTTTATGAGATAAATAAATTCATAAAATATAATTCAAGTAAAAATATTTAAAATATGTAGACTCTATATTTTATTCAAGTTTTAAAAATTATTTGGAGTGTTTGGCATTTTATAAGATGATCTGGTTCGTTACGGGTCGTAACAGTGTTTTCTACGCAACCTACCGGGATTTCTAACTACTTAAGCTCTAATCGCTCTACTTGAGTGTTAATAATATTTCTAAAGTGCTATCTACACTACAACAAAAAGAGGTTTATAGGACACTTTTTTGGGACACTTTTCGAAAACCGTCCTTTAAAAAAGCTAATACGACACATTATTTTATGAGTCCTATTTGATTTAATCTTATATGACTCTTAATTTTGATGTCTTATTAACATGTCTTGACGTCCTATCATGTAATCTAATACGACACTTTTGAATGTCATATTATTTTATGGTCTAATAGGACACTTTTAAGTGTCGTATTATTTTAAAGACTAATAGGACATTTTAAAGTGTCATATTATTTTAGAAATTATTAAGACATTTTTAAGTGTCATGTTAATTTTAAAAGTTAATAAGATAATTTTGATTGTTGTATTAGTGTTTAAAAGCTAATAGGACACTTTTAAGTGTCGTATTATTTTAAAGACTAATAGGACATTTTAAAGTGTCATATTATTTTAGAAATTATTAAGACATTTTTAAGTGTCATGTTAATTTTAAAAGTTAATAAGATAATTTTGATTGTTGTATTAGTGTTTAAAAGCTAATAGGACACTTTTAAGTGTCCTATTAGACTTAGAATTTAAAATAATATGAATAACATATTGTATTTAGAACTATTTTTAACAGGCCCAAATATCAAAAGACATCCCTATCTCTTATACTTAATCAGCCCATTTTATTAACCTAACTTATCCATAGGTTCAATTTAACTTGGGCCTAAAAATAATGTTACCAGTCCACTAATCGGCTTTCACTCAATTCGTCCTCCCTCGCCTCTCGCCTCTCCCCTCGCTCACGGACGAACTCACGAACGGAAACCAATTCACGATTCACAAATCGAAATCGCAATCGACCTTGACTCAATCGGCTCTCGCTCTCGCTCTCTGCCTCTCTCGGGTCTCGACTATCGATCGGCTCTCGGCCTCTCGCTTTCGCATCTTGTGGCTTGTGAGGTTAGGGTTATTTTGAAATTATCTACCATACTTTACCTATATGATTAAAGATCATGTTTGATTAAGGACATGATAAATTTATATGATGTTATTTTCATATAGCTATGAATCTTCATAAAGTCTGATTAATATTAATTGTAGGTTATTGGTTTTATATTTTTGATGTATAAAGTCATATGTGATTCAACAAACTGTTTTGAACAAAGTTGTTTGAATATTTGAAATCATATCTTCATACATTCTGGATTAATATACTAGGTTATTGGTTTGCAGTTGAGTAATTTTGCATCATGTGTGATTGTATAGTGTAAAGCAAAATACATGTGTGTGTCATTACTATTGAATATGTTGAATCATATATGATGTATATTGTAAATACCAAAACTGTGTGGTCTACTTGTGGTCTTTCGTAGTCAATTACAAGGGTATATGGTACAAACTTGTTCAATATATGTTATATACATTGTCTTTGAATATAGTACAAGTTCATATCTGCTAGATATTTTAGGAGCAACACCCAAACCAGGTTGCAAAACCTAAGTACGTCAGCTTAGCTTTCATGTCATTTTGCTTATATATGACTTTCAATGTGCAAATACTTCATTATTATTTAGGGATTCTTGTTTCTTTGTTATGTTGGTTTGAGGTTTTTGGTTTGATTGGCATGCGTAGGAGCTTGGGATTAATGCTCTTCACATACCGATAGTTGTTTGAGTGGCTGATACCTTTTCTAGATTCCACATATCCCTAACAATCTCATTTTATTGAAGTCTTTTGCAATTGCTTTTACAAAGACGTGGCTTACATACACAAATCAGCTTTATGGGTTGCTGTAAGTTTTGGTCTATGTGAGACAAAAGAAGCGTACGAAACAATATACCAATTTAAGCAAAGCGTAAGAAAATGTTCATATGACATAAAAAACCTTTATAAACATAAACAGTAACAAGTAAGGTATGATCTGAGGGCATGAAAGATGTCAGGCTCCATTAACAAAACTAAACCACTATCTTATACATAGAAAAATAGTTAGGGTATGAGCATTTGCATATAGTAATATAATATAATATCTTATACATAGGAACAACCAACGCAATACCTTCAGTTGAAGCAACTCGCTGGGCACCAGATTTACTTATGAAGTTCTCATCATTGCAAGTAAGACCGGAGAGCCAGTAAAGTACCTAAATAATAAGCAAATGTTAAAGTTAAATTAAATATTAAGATCACAATGATCCTTCTTGAAAAAAGTTACATATGAAATCCATCAATGAATGTTTTAAGTATCATCTTCTTAATTGTTCATCAATTGTCCATAGTTGAAAACATTTGCAAGGAGCACGCAAAGTTTCAAGAAATTTCCTTATTCATATGGTAATTACTAATTTTTACTTCACATTAATCGGTGGTAATTACTAATTTATTAGAATCAAAACCGTTACCCTGTTTTTGTTGGGGATAATATCAAAAGCCCAATTCTTCCAAAATAGTAAGGGTATTGATTGTTTAAACAAGTTTTACATGTTGATGTTTTTGGTTCAGGAAGGTGCAAATGGCTTCGGGTGGTCAAGATTTGATTTTGGCACTGAAAGAAACAATTAGATATGGTATCTTCCTTGGCACTTTTGCTGGGACATTTGTTTCAGTTGATGAGCTTATAGCTGGCTGCTTTGGGAGGCATCTCCCTCTCTCTGTTTCTTGTATTTCTTATTTGAGACTCTTAAGTATATTTTTCATTTTTATCTCTAAACTGCTTTTCCTTAATAATTTATGGAATGAGGATTTATTCGATCGGCAAGTAGCTATGAAGAAAAATTTAGTGTTGTAGCGTTTAAAATACAAATAGCCTATATCACAAAGTGGAAAGTGACTAAAAACTTAAAAGAGTTCAATCTAAAAAAGTACCAGTAACCTTAGCATTTGTGCTCTTGGCAACAAATTCCAATATTTGGCTCGGATCCTTTGAGTTGAGAAGTCGTGTGCATGTATCCTCTAAGTGGAGGGCTTAAAAATGTTGAACAGAGCTTTTCATGTACATCATAATCAGTATTTTAGTTGGTTTCATGTCATTTTGCTTATATATGACTTTCAATGTGCAATTATACTTCAGAACAACAAGATGGAGGGCTTTATTAGCAGGGGCAGTAGCTGGACCTTCAATGTTCCTCACTGGATTCAACACACAACATACAAGCTTGGCATTTGGCAGTTTATATTTTTATGCGTGCAGCTGCCTTGGCATCACAACAAGCGATTTGGATGCATTTGTAAACCTCTCACTTGGGCCCATGGAGATCTATTCCTAATGTGTCTCTCTTCTACCCAGATATTGTATGTATTCTTCCCATGTCAACTTTTCCTCTTCAAGTTCTCACAGATTTCTGTATCTCTTCATTAAATATATTATCACTGGCTCTTCTTGTCCAGCCTTAGAATGAGAGGTATCGTAGTTTAGAAAAGAAAAGTACCAAGCTTTAAAATGATTGTATCTACATGTGTGACTTATCTGTTCTACGGTAGTCTTTGTTTTTCTTCCTTAACCCCCAGTTGTCAGTAATGTGCTTTGTTCATCCTATTCTCCTCACATCTGTCACTAATAGGCTAATACAATTTTTCTCTTGGACTTGTCCATGATAACATGGACACCCCCTTCCCTAACCAAGGTAGATTCACTTTTATTAGATTCACATAACTGTTATTGTTAATTAGTTTGCTTGTTTATGTAATGTTGCTGTTAAAATATTGGTGCAGAATGGAACTTAATAGGGGAACAAGGCAACAACGATCAAATCCCTAAAGTTGCTGATTTTTTGGGTGTGAGCAAGTCCGAGAATTCTTCAGATCATGTGGCATATAATGATATCCAGGGTAATGACACTGATTATCTGTTCACAAGCAGCAGTCTGTTGCCTCAAGTTCAAAACACGTACTTTATCTGCCATGCCTACAAGTTACGAACTGCCAGAAAATGCAAGCACTTTGCAATCTTTGACATTGTCTATGGGTAGTGGAAAGCGTTCAACTTGTGAAACCAGCATAGGAGAAAACTTGTACAACTTCGAATTTTGTTTTATCAAATCAATTCGTAAAACTTTCATGTATGCTTCTAAATGTAATATTACTGAAGGATTTTATAATTGGATGATGCGTCTCGCATTATAGTCATTTAGGACGCTTTTAGTGTTAATTATTATAGCCTATTAGGACACTTTTTTTGTATTACTTAGTTTATTTTATAGGACACTAAAATTTGTTTCATAAAAACATTTTTTGGGACATTGAATTTCGTCCTATAAAAACATTTTTTGGGACGCCCATATTTGTTTCTAAATGTAAACATTTTGTGACAAAATAAAGTGTCCTATATTATAGTCTATTAGGACACTTTTTAGTGTTATTTAAACTATTTTATAGGACTATGGGTTTAGTATCATAATCCTAGAGTTTTTTAGGACACTCAAATTCATCTTATTAACCTAATACAACACCTTTAGATGAGACACACACATTTTTTGTCCTATAAACTTAAAAGTCCTATTAACTACCTTATTAGGACACTAATGAGTGTCCTATAAAGCCTTTTTTGTTGTAGTGCTAGCTACTAACCTGGTATTTAAATTTTCGGATGTCACATTCAGTTAGGGCATCACAGTGTTATCACAACTTATATGACTTCAACTCATTAAGATAGGGTGGTTTCCCATTCTATATCACATAATTATCACAATGGACAACAAAGTCGAGAAATCGAACAGGAAAATTTTGGTCGATAATCACGTTATTTAGGCAAAATCGAGTAATACACATATCACAATGTTCGAGTATCACATGATTATCACAATGTGAGTATCACAGTCGACGACGAAATCAAGTAATCGAACAACGAGCAATAGAGACGTGATAAGATTCTAATCCAAAATCAAGGGATAATTACAATTACTAAATTAACATAAACGTTATAAAAAATAAATAATTACTAACTACCCTTAACGATTTATTTTTATTCAATACAATATAAATTATTGGTTAAAAAAACTTAGAGGCCACAACTGTTTTCTCAATTTTCGCCAAACAGAGGGGTTATTGTTCGAACTCCTGTCTATAGAGGCATCCTCAAATGCAACCAACTTAAAGGGTACAACCGTTACAACTAAGGGTATTTGAGTCTTTTTATGAAATTCGTATTTTTAGGAATAATTCAGATTTAAAAAATATATATTAATTTCTTAAATATCTTATTCAGTTACCATATATAAGCGACTTCTAATTTTTAGGAATAATTCAAATTTTTCTTAAAAATTATGAATTCCTTATTAAATGAACCATTCATAACTGTAATACACGAAGAATTCATAACCATTCATAATCATTTAAAAAATTCATCACTTTTTCATATATGAAACAATATGATAAATGATGCATATATGAAAAAATCGTATATAAAAATAATCCATATATAAAAAATTCATCATTTTTTCATATATGAAAAAATGATCCATATATGGAAAAAATCATCACTTTTCATCTTAGTCACTTTTTCATATATCAAACCCTGGACTTCAGTTCTAGAAAAGGGTCGAAGTAGAAGAAGATACAAGGTGGAAAAGTAGAATGGATCTAGTCCGATTTTCATCTTGAAACCTTAAACACCAAATCAAATGAAACCCTGGGTTGGAGAAGAACAAAGTTCGAAAACTTGCGCTATGGTTTGGGATCTCGTTCTCGAACAAAGTCACGATCTCAGGGATGAAAGCATCCGATATGGTTTAGGGACGATCTCCAGGACGGGTTTGGAAACCCAATGAACTCAGGGATGGTGGTGGCCAGTGGATGGGAAGTGCAACAAAGCAAGGAGATGTTGGTTTACCAACAATGGAGCTGGTCGTAGGTTTACTAGCAACAGAGCTGGTTATAGGTTCACTAGCGATGAAGTCCAGGGTCGTGTTTGTTGGTTGCCGGCAATGAATTTTTGAAAATCCATCACCTTTTTTCTTCTACCCAGAGAGAGAGGGAAGGGAGAGGGAGGGACGGGGAGTCATGAATTCTAATTTTAAAATTTAAATTTAAAATATATTCCAAAACTATCCTTTCCCTAATTTTTTTAAATCAATAAAAAATTAGAAATTTCTCAACCGTTGATTAAGAGAATGGAGGGTTAAGATTGAGTTGTAACGGTTGTACCCTTTAATTTGGTTACATTTAGATAGATAGATAGACTTGAGATCATGCAAGAACACATGTTTTCGTGAGATCCGTAGGACCCAAATGTTTAAAAAAGGATGCCTCCAACTAGAAAAACTAAATGAGGTTATTCAAAATATTTGAAAAAACAGATGAATAGTTTATTCAAAATCAGAAACAAGCTATTAATCCATTTATTTTCAAGATATATATATATATATATATATATATATATATATATATATATATATACTAGTTGTGTACTCATGCAATGCGGCGGGGTATAAGTTTTATGTAAGTGAGGATAGCGATTGACGATTACAACAGATAAACACATGATTGTCATAGCAAGACCAAGCCAAATGGAAAACGTTTTTCCATTCAGTCTGAATATGAATATGTTATTTTGAACGAAAATACATATTTTTTACAAAAAAAACTTTTATAACATGCATGTTAACAAACAAAACTTGTCTCAAGTCATTTAGTTATCCAAACTTTAAAACACCGACCACCAATATAATATCGTCTATTAATGTTTATGAGTTGAAAACAACTACTAAGATAAGTATATACATATAATTCCTTTGCAAAGTTGTACTAAAATTTAATTTCAAACTCAACGTTCATCGAATAATACATGAATTGTTTCATTGGTTTGTCAACTTGTGTCGATTTTTTTAATTTGATTTTTAAATAGTTTGTTTTGTCATTCAATCTTAATTCTCATACGAAGTATCAATTGTTTTGTTTGATTTATTAACTTCTAGTTGTATACCCATGCGATGCAACGGGAAACGATCACTGCCTGTGAAACACATACCAATACTTGCACAACTAATCAGTCAAATCCATTTCGTTGACATCCATTTGCCATTGAAATACATTAGCTAACCGGTACATGAGAAGTTTTCTTTTAGAAAAAATGCTAATAGCACTCATATAACAAAAGCTAACAATTATAAATGGGTAGAGACTTGAAAATTAGGATCATAATTTACTTTTAGTATTGTTACCAGGTGCTATAATACCTTATGTATATTCAACACTCGGTACAAACTCCATCAGATACTATGACGGTCCAATTGTCCAACATCACAAAGAAACCACAAACAAAACTCAATTAGCAAATCATTAGATCCCAACAGTAATTTCACAAGTAGCAAACAAATGAAGTAGCTAAAATGATACCCGCACAATGTTACAGGAAGTAAAATTATTATAAACGATTATAAGATTAAGCTAACTACTGGAAAGAGAATGATATGATTTTTAAAGCTCAGAATAGGGATGTAAATGAATAACATAAAACTCGATTAAAGCAAACCTCAATTTAAGCATTTCCAAATTGAAAAAAAATGGATTATTGTGGGTTTCTAGTTACCAAAAGATATCACCAATGGACTTTGGCCAAACCAACCAACTTCCATTAAAAGCAAAAAACAACATCCACAATAGTTATCTAGAATAGATAAAAGTTGAACAACATACAAAACAACCAATAACACAAACTACATCAAACCAAATGCCATTATCTTATCATTGCTAGTCGATGCAACCAAACTCGTAACTGTTAAATATACCAAACCTACAATTAGTCCTTCATGCGCCAACAGTGTCATTGCCTTGTTCTTCGACATGTTCCGTAGGTCCAATGTCATTGTCGTGTCCCATATCATTCGCTGCCAATTGACATATCTACAATAACAAAAAGTCAAAATCCATAGAGATTAATAAAWAACCAAAYAAAACCAATAAAGCTAATTCACWTATATGTTTCATCCCATTTTAAAAATGCACAATACCATGGTAAGAGTCATTACCCCCACTTACCGGGTAACACTAAAAAGAAGAATCTAAATCTAAAGTTTAGGACTACAAAAGCTTACAAGAAGAAAGAACAATCCTGCATTCAGAAATGCTACAGAACCGGCAACATTAGATTTAGCCAAGAGAATCTGAAAACAATAAGTTTAGGACTGTAACGGGTCCCATATATATATATATATATATATATATATATATATATATATATATATATAT
>NC_037543.1:17222658-17243155 GCF_001531365.2 Cynara cardunculus var. scolymus
TATATATATATATATATATATATATATATATAAGATTGGGTTCACATGAGACCCATGAGACCACATTTTTATACTTGAAATTTTACAGTAAAATATTGTGAAGGTAACATGTGTTTTTGCTATGAAGGTCCGAATTTTCTTTACCTTCACAATGTTTTGCTGTAAAGTTTCAAGTGTAAAATGTGTTATCGTGGGTCTCATGAAAACAAGCTGATCTTATGTGAAACAGTAATACCCGTGTTTTTATGGTTAATCGTTTAAGAGTGTAGATTTGTTTTAGCAAACCAGTTAGTGTCCAACTATTACTGAATGTTTATGATTTTTGAATCAAGAGTCATTATAGATTTGGGATGAAGAAAAGTATTGTTAGAGGTCATCTAGGCATTAAGAGACCTTCGATGCAAGTTCGATCACTCGAGAGGTCGCAAATCAGCTTACAAACTCAATACAGTTCCAAGCTAGTTGTCAAGTGAGTTAAACTCACTTCAAAACTAGCGCCAGACATTTTTGGGCTCGGGCTAGTTTCAATGCTAATTTAAACTAGCGGTGAAACCAGCGCCAAATATTGAAATTCTCGAGCTAGTTTCCACACCAATGGAGGCCTAACCTGCACAAAAGAGACTGAAAATCGGGGTTTTCCTCATTTTTAGCCATAACTTCTTCATTTCTACTCCGAGTTGAGTGATTTTTGATGCCATAGTTTCGTATTTGGAAGCTCTTTAATATGGTAACAAATATTATTAAAGTTTACTTGACGATTTAGGAGTTCATAGAGTTCGAATGAAGTGTTTTTGAAAAGGTTTGCACCATAGATTTGGAAGTCTAGCCAATGGATCTCAAGTCTCCAACTTTGGAAGCTCAAGATTGGAGTAAAATTTAGATTTAGCCACCAAGGTGAGTTCAACATTTGTTAGGATTCAAGCACACAAACATCGTTTTATAAAAACCACGCATTATGTCATGGCATGCCTCAGGCTTAACGTGTCATGATGACTGTTGCGGTGAACCTGTTTGAACAGTGATTTTTGTAGCAAAAACTCTTATGAGAAAATACAAAAAAAAAAAAAAAAACATAAAATAACACCACACTGTACAAATCATCCGAGATTTTGGAGACTTTATATAAATAATCAATGTTCATCTTTTCTTATATGTTTTTTGCTTCCATTCATGGTGAATCAAAGTTGTTGAGTAACGTTGATGAAGATTCCAAAAGAAGCCGTGTCTGTCATCGTCACCAATTCCCTTAAAATTAGGGATGGCAAAAAAACCCGCACCCGATGGGGAATCCGATACCCGCACCCGATTTGACCGGGGAATCCCCGAGTTGACTGGGGACGGGGACGGGGATGGGGAATCCCCAAATTTAAAAACGGGGATGGGGGCGGGGATGGAATACCCTTCGGGTCCCCGGCCCCGAAATATATATATATATATATATATATATATTAATATATATATATATATTAAATGTTACCCCGATTCCCAATTTCAATATACAAGATCTTTTCAATTTATTTTCCCAAATTCCCTAATTTAAAATATATATGGAATTTGTAAAGACTACTAGACTTTGGAACTTTTTATGTTGTATTTGGCTAACATTACTATTGATAAGATAGTAAGTTCGTTTTTATTAGTGCGCTAAACTTTATGGTTGATAACTTGTCGTGATAATTCAACTTGGTTTTATTGAAATTTCTAGCTTTAAACATTTACAAATCAATAAATATAATGCTCTTTATTCAAGCAAAAAATGCAATTTCACATCCGAGGAAAAATCCCCGATTCCCCGTTGGGGATCCCCGATTCCTCGTGGGGATGGGGATGGGGATGGGGATGTAATCACATTCCCCAGCGGGGATGGGGACGGGGATGGGGATGGGGAGTGGGGATCGGGGACGGGGATGGGAAGTGCAATCCCCCGATGCCCCCGGCCCCGTTGCCATCCCTACTTAAAATATTCAAAGGTATTGCTCCTGCTTCGCTTCTTTTTTCCAGAACCCCCTTTCATTTTTCAGAGGTATCTTCTCGAATTCATCTTTCCCAAACCTTTCTATTTCTACCTCAGTTTTATTCAAATTCCGCTTTGAATCATGAACCCAAGTTTGATCGTCCTCGATCTATGCTTGAAAATGTTACTAAGCTTGATGATGTCCTCAAACTGTTTGATGAAATGACACAAAGACAATCGTTGCCATCTGTTTATAAATTCACCAAATTGTTGCAAGTTGTAACTAGAAGGAAACAATATTCTTGTTCCATTGATCTTTTTAAACAAATGGTTGCCATTAGTGTTGCTGTTAATGAGTACACTATTGCCACCGTGATCAAGTGTTATTGCCAATTGTTCCACACCAGTGAGGGTTTTGCAGTAGTAGCCTATGGCTTGAAACGTGGTGTCTTGCCCGATGTGTGGATTTTTACTATTCTCTTAGATGGACTCATCCTAGAAGATAGGAATCTCGAGGCAGAAAGATTATTCAAGAAGCTTATCAAAGAGAAACTTTGTGAACCTAATGAAGTTCTATACAACACAATGATCAAAGGACTTTGCAAGTTTGGCAATTACGATACAGCCATTGCKTTGCTTAAGATGATGAATGAAAGGGGTTGTAAGCCTACTGTTGTCACATATAACACCATCATCGATGGTCTTTGCAAGGACCAAAKGATAGATGATGCTTTAAAACTCTTCAAAGAAATGATCGTCCACAAAGGCATCTTACCTGATGTTGTCACTTACAACCCTTTGATTGGTGGCCTCCGTAACTTAGRTCATTGGGATGATGCCTCTAAAATGCTCAAAGAAATGGAGGTGGACGAAAGGATATCTCCGGATGTCGTAACCTTTAATATATTAGTCGACGCATTTTGCAAGGAAGGTAAAGTTGAAGATGCAGAGGTTCTTATGAAYGTCATGGTCGAGATAGGAAAGGATCCCAATGWGGTGACATATAATTCTCTTATTGATGGGTATTGTTTGCGGGGTGAAATGACGAAAGCAAGGGAAGCTTTTGATTCGATGAGCATTAGAGGTCTGGTCCCTAATATCGTGACTTGTAATAGCTTATTGAATGGCTATTGCAAAGAAATGAAGATAGACGAGGCCTTGCATTTGTTTCATGAAATAACTGAAAATGGTATGAAACCTGATGTGGTCACTTACAACACCATGTTACAAGGATTGTTTCGAGTTGGACATTGTAAAGCTGCACATAAACTCTTTAATGAGATGCGAGCACGCAACCAGATTCTCAAAAAATGCACTTACAGGATAATTTTGGAGGGTCTATGCAATAACCATTTAGTGGAGTAAGCAATCTCTATGTTCAGTTTGATGGGTGACAAGAAGCTAAATTCAGATATTGTTGTGTACACTATCCTCATGGATGGTGCATGTAAATGTGGGAAGCTTGATATCGCAAGGAATCTCTTCAACGACCTAAGGAGGTTTGCAACACGACGTTAGGTCATATACAGTGATGATTGGTGGTTTTTGTCGGGAAGGTCTAGTGGGGGAAGCTAAAGATTTGTTTCTCCGAATGAAKGAGAGAGGTTGCCCGCCAAATAGTGCCACTTACAACGTTCTTATCCRAGGATTATTAAAGAACAAACAACATGACTCGATAGAGATGCTTTTACAAGAAATGGATGGACATGGTTTCTCACTTGCTGCTTCAACTTTAGCCATGTTACTTGCTAACACCACAGCTAGACCATTTGATGCACATCTCCTTAAGTTGATTGGTAAGCTTGTGCCAAAGGAAGGAATGCTTCTTGTTTTACCAGGTAGTTTAATAGCATCCTTGACAACAACAAAATATATATATATATATATATATATAATGATACTAACAGATTATTGCTTTATCTTTCTCTGCTCTCCATAAAGCCTTCCATTTTATGTTAGGTGCCATTGATGCCCATTTATTTCTCCCCTCCACCCTTTCATAAGATAGCCTCCTATGTTATTATTACCACAGTTGGGGGTATAAATCAAATCTGAAACAAAATTACAACAAGAGGGACCAAATGTGAAACAGAGTGGCAACCATAACGATAAAAATCTAATTATTTCCATGTATGAATGAAACTTGATAATGAATGGCGAACATCGGCATCAAAAGTGTAATTTAGTGTAGGTTCATTGATGTTATGTCATCTATTTGTGCTTGTATTTTATGTGCATGGATGGTTTAACATTTTTGTATTAAGTTGTATTTAGATCGTACCCGAAATACCTAAGAAGAAAAAACAGATATTGACTAGAGAATTAATGATATTCTATTTTTTTAAGTGTGTGTGTATATATATATATATAGGGTTAGATTCACATGAGATAAAACTATTTTCATGAGATACGTTAGATACGATTTTTACAATTGAAACTTTACAACAAAATATTGTAAAGGTAAATCCCCCCCCCCCCACACACACACACACATATATATATATATATATATATATATTTAACTTTACACACACTCTTTGTCTTTTGTGAGACTTGAAGCCTTGACCTTCAGAATGGTGGAGTTTTGGGTATCGTTTATCAATGGCTTTTAATCTAGGAGTTTTCTTAGCGGGTACATCTTTAAGGTGGATCAAGGGTCACAAAGTAGCGATTTTGTCTAGGGGGAAAGTCAACGCGTGTTGATGTGGCGAAAAGTCAATTTTATCGATTTGGGGGATAAATTACATATTTTCAAATGAAATCGATTTTGATTTTTAAAAAAAATATATCGCCTACAAAAAGAGATTAAAAAAACGACTTTCAAGATGAATTTGCAATGAAAAGAAATATATCAAGAAGAAAAACTATAAAATCAAAATGGGAGAAAAGTAAAGAAAAAGTTTAATATTTGTTATAAATTTGGCTTCAAAGTATTTGAAAGTGTCCTTCAAAATTAAGCGAATGCACCTTTAATGCCTAATATCTTTTTCTCTTACAATAATCAAGTGAACAGGTGCACGGGAACCCGGTTGGCTCTTACTAGGCCCGCCCTGGCCTTTTGGTACTTATTATTGTTGCTCCGGTTTAGCAAAAACAAATGTGCTTGTCAATAACTAATTAAAGGGACGTCTATCAAAAGCTTACCCAAGTAAGCGTTTACCAAGTCGCATTACCTTATCGGATTAATATGATAAAGACCAAAAATTTTACCTGGTAAGAGCGAGTCAAAGAGTGATAGTCTTACCCGGTAAGTAAGTGAGGGCGAGAATTGTCCCGGAGTTCTTGTTGATGTGTACACTACTAACACCGTGATCATGTGTTGTTGTCAAATGTATCGCACCAGTGAGGATTTTGCAATCGTAGCCTATGGCTTGAAACGTGGGGTTGTACCAAACGTGTTCACTTTCAGTACGATCTTAAATGGACTTATTCTAGAAGATAGGATTCTCGAGGCAGAAAGATTATTCAAGAAGNTCACTTTCAGTACGATCTTAAATGGACTTATTCTAGAAGATAGGATTCTCGAGGCAGAAAGATTATTCAAGAAGGTGATCAAAGAGAAACTTTGTGATCCTGACGTAGTTACGTACAACACAATGATTAAAGGGCTTTGCAAGTTTGGAAATAATGATACAGCCATTTCTTTGCTTAGAATGATGAATGAAAGGGGCTGTAAACCTACTGTTGTCACATATGATACCATCATTGATAGTCTTTGCAAGGACCAAATGATAGATGATGCATTAAAGCTCTTCCATGAAATGATCTTCCACAAAGATGTCCTACCTAGTGTTTTCACTTACAGCTCTTTGATTCGTAGCCTTTGTATCTTAGGACGTTGGGATGATGCCTCTAGAATGTTCAAAGAAATGGAGAAGGATGAAAGGTTATCTCCCGATGTTGTAACCTTTAATATATTGATCGACGCACTTTGCAAGGAAGGTAAAGTTGAAGATGCAGAGGTTTTAATAAACACCATGGTTGAGAGAGGAAAGGATCCCAATATAGTGACATATAGTTCATTTATTGATGGGTATTGTTTGCGGGGTGAAATGACGAAAGCAAGGGAAGTTTTTGATTCGATGAGGATTAGAGGTCTGGTCCCTGATGTTGTGACTTATAGTAGCTTATTAAATGGCTATTGCAAACAAATGAAGGTAAACGAGGCCTTGCATTTGTTTCACGAAATAACTGAAAAAGGTATGAGACCTGATGTGGTCACTTACAGCACCATGTTACAGGGATTGTTTCGAGTTGGACGTTGTAAAGCTGCACACGAGTTATTTACTGAGATGTTAGCACACAACCAGATTCCAGATGCATGCACTTACAGAATAATCTTGGAGGGCCTATGCAATAACCATCTAATTGAGGAAGCAATTTCTTTGTTTTGTTGGATGGGTGACAACAAGCTAAATTCAGATATTTTTGTGTACAATATCCTCATGGATGGAGCATGTAAATGTAGGAAGCTTGATATCRCAAGGGATCTCTTCAATTACCTAAGTGTTAAAGGTTTGCAACATAACGTTGTATCATTTAATGTGATGATTAGTGGTTTTTGTCGGGAAGGTCTAATGAGGGAAGCAAAATTAAAGAGTTGTTTGGCCAAATGAGTGAGAGAGGTTGCCTGCCAAATAGTGCCACGTACAACGCTCTTATCCGAGGATTATTAAACAACAAACAACATGACACGATAGAGACGCTTTTGCAAGAAATGGATGGACATGGTTTCTTAGTTGAGGCTTCAACTTTTGCCCTGTTACTTGTTAAGATCAACGCTAGATCATTTAACGCCAGTCTCCTTAAGTTGATTGGTAAGCTTGTGCCAAAGGAAGGAGTCGATGCTCCTCATTTTATTGAGTTGATAACAGCGGAAGGTTGATTAGTTATACTTCAATGATTCAATCCTTCCTACAATGGATCGCTCAAAATTCTGAAAAGTCCTCTAGTCCCACGCTTGGTAGACAAGGTAGGGGGGAAAGAAACCCTTTCTTCCAGGTAAGAAGGTTTTTTTGCATTTATATTTCATAATTTGTATAAAAATCTTGGTGCCATTGGTTGATTGGCAACAACAAAATCCTGTATACACGTAGGAAAAGTTAACGGCTCAAATCTTTTTGATAACTGCAATGAAGCTTATATCAAAACTGCTACAAAAACAATAAATTTGGAATTTGAAAATTCTTTTCCTTTGCTCAACTGGAATATGGTTTTCTGTGGGTCCATCAAACCAAGAAGCAGCTGATGCTTCAGGACCATTGGTTCAAAATAYGAMACTGGTTATACTTTGCTGACAATTAAGATTACTTAAATCATTATGAATACCAAGTAATAAGCATTATATTTAAATATATAATGATAATAACAGATTACTGGTTTGTTTTTCTCTCATCTTATAAAGTCTGAATGAATCAGAGCCTTCCATTTTATGGCAGCTACCATTGATGCCCATTAACTCCCACCTCCTTTCATAAGGTAGTCTCCTATCTATTATCTAATCATTAGTGTGAAGCAAAATTACAACTAGGGGGACCAAATCTGAAACAAAGTGTCAACCACAGTGCAAATGTGTAGTTATTTCAATATATGGACGAGACTTGATAGGGAATGACAACCTTGAGAACCAAAAATGTATTTTATCTAGATTCATTGATGTTTGTCCGGAAACGTGGTCATGTCTGTGCTTTTATTTTATGTGCTGAGATAGTTTATTGTCTTTGTACTAAGTTAGTAAGTTGTATTTGGTCATGATCAAAATACTCAAGAAGCAAAAAACAGATATTTACTACAAAACTCAAATGAAACACTATTCTTGTTCTATCCATTTTTTCGAAAATATTAGTGTTTACACTACTAACGTTGTGATCGAGTGTTGTTGCCAACTGCAGATCTAGGAAATGGCTTCGAATGTAGTGTTGTACCCGATGCACACTCATAAATGGACTCATCCTTGAGGCAAAAGAATTACTCAAACAGAAACTTTGTGAACCTAATTTAGTTTGTATATCACAAGAATTATTCAAGAAGTTGTTGAAGGGCTTTGCAGGTTTGGTGATAATGGCACAGCCATTGCTTTGCTTAGAGTCATGGACGAAAAGGGTTGTAAAACTGATGTACATAACTACATTAGGTTCACAAAGTTTCTCTTTGGTCGAGATGACGCCTTAGAGAAATATCCTCCTATTCGTTTTGGTCATTTAACATTCAAAAACACCATGAAGATCAAGGCATGGCCACACAGGTACATAGTGACTTTGAAGTCAAAGAGATCAATTTTGCGAATTATCTGAACTTTTTGAGAATTTTTTACTACTTTTTAGACTAATTGTACTTGGTTTTTGTTGTATTCTACAAGAAGGAGCTAGATTTGTAAAAAGTTGGCAAGTGTGATTGATTTTCTTATATTTCGTAAAGTAGGATAGAGTGTTGAATCGTGAATTAGGTATAAAAATGCTTATGAGCTGTTTACCAAACGCTTACCAATCACTTGCCTTAGCTTACCGAGAATCTTACCCGGTAAGAGCGAAGACAAAAGACCACTACAACAAAATTGGGTTTGTAGGACGCCACCAATTTTTAAGCGTCCTAATAGAATGTTTTATAAGACTTAATTTATAGGACCAAAAAATAAAATGTCATATCTAAAGGTGTTGCAATAAGTTGGTAGGATGCTTTTGGGTATCCTAACAAGTTTTTTAGAATACTTTTAGTACAAAGCATCGTATTAGTAATTTTATAGGACACTTTTGAGAAAATGTCCTATAACCCATCTTTTTATAGGACACTTTTCAAATATTGTCCTATAAAATTGCTAATGGGACGTTTGGTATTAAGTGTCTTAAAAAGCTTGTTAAGACGGAAAAAAACCCTGTAAACATATTACAATGTCTTTAGATAGAATGTCTTATCTTTTGGTCTTATAAATTAAGTCTTATATACGATCTATTAAGATGTTTAATTCCTATAAACCCAATTTTGTTGTGTAGACCGAGAGTCTTACATGGTAAGTGAGGGTGACGACTCTTACCCATTTAGCGTTTAGTGGGTAAACTGTTGCATACAATATCGTTTTGATTGACTAGAATCTTATCCGGTAAGATACATGACATTGTTGATTCCTTGTAAAAGCTTACTGGGTAAGTGCTTAATTGGTAAGCATTTGGGTAAACGGCTACAAGGTAAGAAAACTATACAAACTCTAGGACTCTAGTAAATAGGAATTTAATTTTTTGTGCTAGTTTCTCACCAGTTTACTCTTTTAGGACCCTTGACCGTCTTTGATCATCCTAGTAAATTACTTAATGAGACTTTATCTTTATAAACGTTATAAGAAGTTAATTTTAGGACGAAGTTAGACAACCTAACAAGGTTTATCAACTGAAGTGCATATTAGTTTATTTTTATAAAACTTGTAATATATGATCATATTCAAAGAATGTCATATACATGAGACTAATAAGTAGATTTACTTCTTTTGTCATATTGAATTGTTCAACCTCGTTGATAAAACTTCTTCACTTGTGTAACTTCAGTTCGTCCTAACAAAAGAAAGGGGGTCGCTATGGTCGTTATGAATGTAAGCATAGTCTTTTGAGTAGGGATGCGCAAGAGGGATTTGCGGCTTGGATGTACAAGGTACTTACCGAAGAAACTGTTGAGACAAAAGCTAACGTCTTGATGTTGTGTTGGGCACTTTGGAAGTCTAATAACTTTGGCATCATAAAATTGTCTCAGGCAAGTGCGTTAACTTGGTTGGCGGAAGATCACCTAAGACAACGGATCAACGGTCAAGATAGGGAAATCGTTTGCCAAAAGGTTTGATAACCACTTTGGATAGTGCAGAGCACTGCGTAAACTTGAACATGATACTGTTAAGGCGAATGTAGACGATGCCCTCTTCCCAGAGCACAATAGATTTGCTTATTGCTGGGTGGCTTGGAACCATGGTGTAGAGTTGGTTCGACTAAGGAGGGAAAGCCGTTAAGGAAGAGTGTAACAGCCGTCAAGGAAGGTTTGAGCTAGCTAGAGCAAAACTGCCGGAGCAACGTCGTAGTGGAAGCATATTGCCTTACTGTGATCATGTGTTTGGAACATCCCTTCCAACAACTACTTCCCCTGCTCCATTTTCATCCCGCTTCCACCATAAATCACCGGCCTCCACTTCCTTCACCTCGTATCTCCTTTCTTTGCATACACACAAATCACATACCGTTGCAGTTTTGCAGATCGAAACGATGATGGTTGAAAAAAACAAAGTCGTCGAAGTTGAAGATGATAACGATAAAAACATTATCTGCCATTTTTTTTCGATAAGAGATGATCAAGATTATGTATTCACCTAAGAATTGTGCCACCAAAATCCGATTAGATGTCCGTATTCAATGAAGCCGACGATATTTTAGGAAACTCAATAGTTTCTTTTTGGTTTAGATTAATTTTGTTACCATACTACCCTTTGTTCCCTAGTGTTGATGCTCGAACCAAACTTTTCACACACCTCATTTTCACTTTAATTACAAAAATGGTCATTGTTCTATTTTGTCCGTTAATTCATTAAATTAATGGTCAAGATCGGTTTCTAAAGTTAACACTAATAGTATGGGTAACAAAAAGATGGGACCCTATATATATATATATACACACACACACACATATATATATGTATATATATATATATATATATAGAGAGAGAGAGAGAGAGAGGGGTTGGTTATTATACAACCCTTGACATTTGTGCAACCAATACAATCCAATCTCAACTGTCCATTTTGTTTGATTAATATGTGATTTCATAGAAGTTTTGATTGTTTCCTAATATAAAGTATTTGATCATACTTAATGAATCCTATTAATCTTCCATAAATATTCAAATCATAATAAATGGACTCTCATCATTCCCATAAATATCTCAATTTATTGGGTTGCATTGGTTGTATAAATGCAATGGATTGTATTTGAACCAAACTCTCTCTCTCTCTCTCTATATATATATATATATATATATGAATATATAGGGTTGGGTTCACGTGAGACCAAGGGTTTTTCGTGAGACCCGTAAGACCAATTATGTTTATTGATCAACTTTATAAGCTAATGATCTAATGGTCTAAAGTTGCAAGATGGTAATTTTGTAATTATTGAGAAGTCTCGTGGCGTTTATGAATGTTCAGATCTGACGATTGTAAATCTAATCCAAGGGTTGAGAATTGGTTTTACGGGTCTCACGAAAAACCCTTGGTTTCACATGATCCCAAGTTTGTATATATATACACATAATAAAATTGTGTCTTATTTAAATACTTTATAATATGTATATGTGTATATATATATACATATATATATATATAGAGAGGGAGAGAGATCGTTTCAAATGCAACCCATCACATTTGTACAACCAATACAACCCAATAAATTGAGATATTTATGGAAATGATGAGAGTCCATTTATTATGATTTGAATATTTATGGAAGATTAATAGGGTTCATTAAGTATGATCAAATACTTTATATTAGAAAACAATCAAAACTGCTATGAAATCACATATTAATCAAACAAAATGGACGATTGAGATTGAGTTGTATTGGTTGTACAAATGTAAATGGTTGTATAATAACCCACCTCTCTCTATATATATGTATATGTAACTTGAAAGTTGGTATTAAATCAGTACCAATATGTAATAAACGAATAAAGATGGTACTAAGTATGGTTAGTTGGTATATGATATAGAATTTACGTAGCATTTATAGCTGACTGGTACACGATATTATTGTAGAAAATACTGATACCCTATAAGTTGTCTCCTAAAAAATCAATAAAATAAAATATTTATATAAATTTAGAAGAAAGAGATTTTTATTCATGGAAACTAACATTAAATACCCAATCTTCTCACATGTTACAAAATCGAAACCCGTGGGGATTCAATATATCATTTAATTTTGTGCTTTTCATTAAATATAAAATTATGCACGTGTGAGTTTTATATATACATGGATTTTTTAGAAAATCATGACAGAATCATATATCATGTGTTATTTTATAAGATTTTTTTTATATATAGTTAGAATTTAATATAGTCAACGATTATTTTGAAAAGTGGTAGATATTTAAGAAGTAAAGATGTGATCCTAACACTTCATACGGTCATGATCGGATTTGACTGGTCAATAATTACGAATTTTGACTTGTCAAAAATTGTGGCTATGCAAAACTAGATAGGGTAGTTTTGTAACTTTTACAACTAGACGGCAAATGAGTTCATATATGAACCTATGTAATTCACATATGAATTAATTAACGAGGTCATCATATGAACATATAGTTCATATGTGTATCACATTGATTCACATATGAATCCATTTGCCACATATTTGTAAAATTTATAAAACTACCTTTGTATCTTCCACATACTCATGTGAGAAATTATCCGATGCTTCATGGTCAAATTCGCAAATGTTGACCAGATGAAAAGCTAGGATCACTTTTTTATTTCTCAAATATTTACCACTTCTCAAAAGAACTTTTCCCTATACATATATGCATATAGACAAAAAATCGTATGAGAATAAAGTTAAGCCATTGAGAAGTGTAAAAAGGGATTCAGACCCTTGATCGCTTTTGATCCCAAATAACCCATGAATCGCCCTTTAGAAGGGAATTGATCTAATATATCTCATTATTGTTGATCTAGTGATTCTTTTTTAATTAGGATTGATTCAAGGGTAGAGATCTCTTTTTATCCTTCTAACCATAACTTCTATTCTTATCGGAAACTAACCCCATTATTTATATATATATATATATATATATATATATAGAGAGAGAGAGAGAGAGAGGAGCGATCAAATGAAAATCATTCCAATTTATAAAAACCGTAAAAACTACTATCATCCATCGTTAATCTTATGAAATTTTTTCATGAAATTGTTAATCTTGTGAAATTTGTTTCATATAATACTTTTTTGATGAAGTTGTTTCATATGTGGTTATGAAATTGTTTCATATACTACTTAATGAAATTTTAATAAAACTGCATAATATCAATGATTGACATCTTCCACAATAAAAATGGTTAATCAACCTCTCATAATTACAAAAAAATGAACAAAATAAAAAATTATGATTGGTTGAATGAGGTTTTCACGGTTTTTACAAATTGAATGATTTTTATTTGAACCCACCCCTATATATATATATATATATATATATATATATATATATAGAGGAGCGATCAAATAAATACCGTACTCATTTGTAAAAACTGTACAAACCACCTTCATACGTCGATTTTATTGTTTAATCTTATGAAAGTTTTTCATGAAATTGTTTAATCTTGTGAAATTGTTTCATATAATACTTTTTTGATGAATTTGTTTCATATATGGTTATGAAATTGTTTCATATAATATTTAATGAAATTTTAATGAAACTGTTTCATGTATTTCTCTAAAATTAAAATAATGAAAATGATAATATCCATGATTAACACCCTTCACAATAAAAATGGTTAATCAACCTCTCATAATTACAAAAAAATGAACAAAATGAAAAATTATGATCGGTTGAATAAGGTTTTCACGGTTTTTACAAATTGAGTGGTTTTTATTTGAACGCTCCCCTATATAGATATAGATATAGATATATATATATATATATATATATATATATATATATAGGGGAGTCGTCTGTGATTAATGGACTTTTATGGCCTTTTTCACACCTTAATCTCTTGAGTTATATATGTATGGCATATGAACACGAATTTATAAATTATTTTTAGCATAATATTCTTAATTTATTACAATACAATTCAACACATCTTATTCTACATGCAACACATAATTAATATACAATCAATTTTTTCTACTAACTTAGATATCCAACATGTTATGTGAGCCGATTAATCCCAGGACGACTACCTGCTTTGCAGATAGCCCGGAGTCACCGCATTTGAATCTCCGTGGCCACAAAGGGATTTCTATTCCTCCTTAGATTTAAACCTGAGACCTCGTGGTACTTTTGACCTTTGAAGCCAAACTCAAGCCAATCAGACACTACTCTTATAGTTTAATATATACAATCGATTGTATCCATTTTGAACAATTTTGTGACCATATTTACTAACATCGTGTCTCACATCAACCTTATTTCCTCAAATACTCTTTTAAACTACAATTTGATCCATTTCCAATTCGTGTATCTAATCACAATTATATACAAACTAAAAAACAAAATGTGTTAATTTAAAGTCATATAAAAATGAATGACCCATTCAACAGTCAAAAACTATATACATATTTTGTTTACAGTTTATCAAAGTCAACAGTCAAAACCTTGAAACCGTTTATACATACCAACCACGTAATCCATTGTGGAAATCTTTATATAAATATATATATATATATATATATGTGTATATATATATACATCACCCATATATCATATCCAACTACAAGCCTACAAGCTATACAGAAATGAAGCCATCGAGCACTGCTTATGTGTTCTTGGTGGCACTCGTTATCTTTGTGGTTTCGGACCCCATCAAAGCCGGCCGAGTTTTGCATGAAAAGGATCGTTTGATCGACGTAAAGAGTGGGAACATGCTTGTTTTCCAGTCACTTCCGAGGGGACCGGTTCCACCTGCTGGTCCATCAGGGTGTACTTACATCCCTGGAAGCCATGGACCGCCTTGTCCTTAATGAACTTCTCTGATGCGGCCATGGCTCGATCAATTATGTCACAAATTGCTAGACCTGCGAAGAAGGTGCGGTGTGGTGCGTGATACTCGAATTAGCCTAGCTAGGTTCTAACTTTTTTTTATTACTGGTTTTCATGTTGTGAAAACATTTGATGATGATTAGTTACATATTCAATGATTTATTAATGATCTTCATGAAATCAATGTCATAATGTTTAATTTTAACAAGACTTTGTTGATTCATTAATTAATTACTAGTTTTGTTTTTAATTAAAACACGTTTATAATGGACGTGTGTTATAAATGTGTATATTATTTGTTAGAATTGCATGGTTTGTAAATGAAACGTAGCCTATATATATATATATATATATGTATATACTCTTGTAAGTAATAATTAAGTTCTAGAGTGAATTAGGTTACGTGATATGTTGAAAATTATGACTAACGTCAAAATTATGGATAAGGTCCTTGTGATTCTCATTTTCTTATAAATAGAGTCCCTCTGATTAACAGTGAGTTCAATAAAATCCGTTAACTTTGTTAATTGTAAGGGGCATTTTGGTCTTTTTTAGACCACAAGGACCATATCTATAATTCACTTTATTTAAAACATACTATAGATGTATATACACATATAGAAATGTTTCATGTTGACCTTGACAGGGACCAAAACACTTGGACGATTTCATGCCTTCTATCGCCGCCTCCATAATCCCTCTCTGGCATCAGTTAGTCCATCTACACCTCCGTTAATGCTCCCTTCCACTCGCACTCCTTTCTGCAACTTTCATTCGTGCATCTCTCATGGTATGAGGAACACGTGATAACCATCACAACACTTGGCCTAGTTCTCAAATATGGGTTTGGTCCAAATGACCATTTTGCCTTTAAGTTAAGAAGTGTGTTGGATGTTCGTTTGATCAAGTGACCTTAGTCATAAGAAATTGAAAAACACATGAACCAAATCCATAATTAATCAAGTTTAAGGACATTAATCATAATTTTCATTATACCATAGGGACCAAATCCGTAATTCACTCTAGATTTTATTTGTTTATTTATATATCAAGTTAAATATTGTTTTAAACGAAAAGGTACGCATTTAATAGAGAGTTAATTAAGAATCAAAGAACGTTTTTCCGTTCATCAATCTCGTAACGATATGTCAACATTTTATTGGATATAAATTTATTTAATTCATATTTTCATTCTTTCTTCTCAATAAATAGCTGATGTAGCTTCACATAAGTGGTCGACATGTAAATGTCGGTCATAATTGTAGTCTGTTCCACAGAAAGAAAAAAACTGACACGATCGAGGAAAGGTATGGGACGGATACATAATTAATTGTACGGGTGGTTATATAAATATAGTGGGATGATTATATATGTAAATGTACCGGGGGCATATATAAACTTGATGTTACTGGGAGAGAAAAAAATAACGTGTTGACGGAAAAAAAAAGTCTTCTGTTACGTACCCTTTCCTTATTCGAACCAATAAGACTTTGACCCTTGAACTTTTCCGATGGTGCTATGTGTAGCTAGTTCAACCCTTGATCATCTGAACCGGCCAAAATGGGATGCATTCGATATCCGTTGTCGTTAACCGAATGAGCTCAAACTATTTTTGTATATGCAACAAATCAAATTAATGAGAACCAGAAAAATGATGAGAAGCAATTTCACATGTATAAAATGTTGTTTCATATATAAAAAAAATCGCTTCACATGTGAAACAAAATATATTCACACACTTTATATTATCATACACTACAAAAAGTTTAAGTTTATAGGACGCCACCAATTCCAAAGTGTCATATTAGACTGCTTTATAGGACTTAATTTATATGACCAAAAAATAAAGGGTCTTATCAAGAGCAAAGATAAGTTTTCTTACTCAGATTAGTGTGTTTTATTGGATTGGTTATACAACTAGTGATATTAGTGTGGATTGCTACGTTGGTATAATTTTACTCCACCAACACGGCATTGTATGCAACAATCTACACGGTCAGCGCTAACCGTGGTAAGAATCATCGCCCACACTTACTGGGCAAGACTCTCGGTCTTTGCCTTAGCTTTAATTACCAGGTAAGATTATTGGTGTTTGTCATATTCATTCTGTAAGGTAATATGACATGGTAAGCGCTTACGGCCCCTTAGTATTTCTTAAAGACGATCTTTGTAATTTACTCTAAAATGATGCCCTCATTTTCTTAATAACATAATTTACCAAGCTGTAAGCATTTTTTGTACAATTGAAACAACTTTCAACTTGATTGATGCATTCATCCCACCCATTTTGATAAACTTTTTTTTATTCATCTAAAATTAAAAAAATTAACAAAAAAGCCCAAAACCAAGCTTACACAATCCCATAAGCCATTTAAATGTTTAAGTTGGTATTTCTATAAGCAATAAATAGATCTGATCTTGATTCCAATCAATTAAAATCAGTCATTAAGACATCTGAATTTACCTCCTTCATGATAGTTGTGAAATGATACAACAATAAACCTAAAGGGCAGCACAAACCCTTTTTACAATAAATTAAGGGGCCGCTTATCAAGTCTTTATCGAGTAAGTGCTTACTGGGTTGTTTATTTAGTGTATGAGTATGGTAAAGATCGAGAATCTTACTCAATTAGAGACAAGACAACAACCAATGTTTTGTATCTGGTAATTAAGAGATAAGACTCTTTACCTGGTTATGCTTACCAAATAAGAGTAGCTTAAAAACAATCAATTTTGATGGTCGAGAATGTTACCCAACAAAGTGAGGGTTGTGACTCTTGCTGGTAGGCACATACCTGACAAGCATAACAGTCTTTGGAAATAGTTATTTATTAATTCATGAGTGAACTATGATTTTCGTCCACGTGTTTCGTTAAACATTGCAACTTTCCTTCTTCTGTTTTTTAAATTACGGTTTTCGTCTTTATAGTTTGCAATTGATTGTTATCTTCATCATTGTGGCTAACTCAATAAATTGTAAACCACATGTACACAAAAACAAGAATGAATTTAAAAACCGTTTGAACAAAAAAAAAAAGGAAGTATAAACTATATAAACGAAACCGTAAATTCAAAAGTATAAAAACCAAAATAACAATTTTCAACAAAACACATGGACGAAAAACGCAGTTTACTCTTAATTTAATAAATTCATGTGGATCAGACCATTTAAATGTACCTTACAATAAGATCTGAAAAAACAACAACAAAGTTGTGTATTTTTTTTTTTGAAGTATATATTATTTATATACGACAAAATAGAATAAATAAACTCACACAACCTCCTCACCTTTAGTAAGGTTTGAACATTTGACTTCTTTGGAGGTCAAGAACTCACATACCGTTAGGCTAAGAGCCCTTTGGTTGAGTCGAATACCTTGACAAAGAAATGAAAATGATAAAGAGAATTAGACATATGTAATTTTTTATTATTATCATGTTTGATTGATTTATATAAATGATTATGACACTGAATGTTGTTAGATATATATCTGGATTACATTAAACGAGAAAAGAAAAAAACACTGAATGTTGTTAAAAGTAGTTTTTAACTTTTTATATTATTAAAAAGGAATTTGAAACAATTCGTACAATATTCATCGTAATGGGTATTTTACATGTGTGTATATGCACGTGCGTATACTTATTTTAAAAAGTATATAATCATGCATCAATAATCAGAGATGAGTACAATTTAATCAAAAGAAAGATACAAGTCGATGAACCTTTGAACATAAAGTCAAACATCCATCTTTATTTTCACAGACACATAAATAAACCAAATGACAACGTTTCACGAGGAACTTTGTTAATTAACCGATGGAAGGGGTACTTATTACGATCCCCTTCTTGTTCACCCATACAACAACCCTATTGCAGATATATATCTGTGCAATCACGATTCCTTCTGGGATGATTTCAGCATTAACCGAAGGGTTTTCTTTTTCTATTATAGCCTCTGCATGCTCTCCTTTCTTCCCAACCAGCTCTGGCCAACTTCTCTTACCTACAGACGCATAACAATAATGGAATAAACTAAGCTAAACACATGATAATGATATTAACTTGTTGGAAAACAGTGTGTTTTCAACGTTTTTGGACACAAATACTGAGAGAATTCACGATCTATTCGTTAGATATCTTATAGGGTTGTGTTATCCTTTGGGAGAGCTACGTAACCACGTAAAGATTATCCAAAAAGGAGATCAATTGGATAGAAATCAAATCTCCGAGTGATGACATTGAAGTGGGTTCTAAGCGTCGGTTTATGAGAAACACTCGACTCGTGTAGTTGAGATCTAGACCTTAAGGCCTTGTTTATATACCTTGGCAGTAGTGAATGAGTTAAAACCAGTTTTTGGTCATTTACAAGCTCCATTTGATAACAGATCACGAAGAAACTAGTCACAAATCAAACCGTAGCATCTTAACGTTCTCGCAACCAGAACTCAACAAAATAAATCACAATCGTCATAGTAATTTTTACATTACGTCAAACAAGTTCAAAGGTGGCATATATAACGCGTATATTATACGGGATATACAATTTGATGTTAATTATTTTTTGTAACAAGAAAAGTTATGAATCATACCTTGCTCAACTTGCTCACAATTTGATGCCATCGTCTTGATTTCACAATGTGAATTTAGCGGTTTATTTGGTGTTGAAGTTTGAAGGAATCAAATGGTTATTTATAGACTCAATTTGGTTATATCCTTAGGTATGGTAAGCATGACGTCTCTTTTAAATATATTATTTATAATTAAATTTTCATCGAAAAATTACAAGTATTCATATGTATACTGTTTATATTGGATATGTCTAAACAGTACTAACATACTGCCTTTCACCGACAAACAAATCCGTCGGAAAGTAGATCATCGACAGATTTCTAAACGGATACACCAGAAAACTCAGTCAGTGGCAGCATTATTGGCGGAAATTGACCGTCACGAATCCACCACCAATAGTAGTAATTAAATATTTCTGGTATGTAACCGGGATAACAAAACAATGATAGGAAAATACCATCAAATATGAAACTGATTGGCCGTTCAATATCATGAATGACTTCTCAATCTCATATGTCGTTGACTTTTATATCCGAATTATCAAAAATGAAAAATAATATTTTTAAAATAAGTTCTTTTCCATGGGAAATTTCTTCAAATTATCATTTTCCACATTCAAAATCATCTCTCAACTATTTCTCTTTCATGTTTACTCAAATATGACTACTTTCGCAGTATTCAGGTCAACAGTATTAACTAAAAGATAAAAAAGATTAAATTCAACCAGTTTACCTTCACAATTGCGGACCTGACCATCACAATTGTGACTAAATTGTTGATCTTGCTGCCGCACTTGCAGATCTTGCCATTTCAATTGCAGATTTGTGTTGAAATTGAATTCTTTTTTTGTCTTTTAGTTAGTATTGCGGACCTGAATATTATAAAAATAATGACATTTAGATAAACTTATGACTAGGAGACCAATTTAAGTGTGAAAAATGATTACTTGAATCAATTTACCTTTTTTCAATGATATTATATATTTATACAAAATAATATTATATTTCTATATTTGAAACCGAATTTTTCTACCTTGTTGAAGTGCTGGGTGTTTTGTTATATTTACAGAATGACAATTAATTTGAATAAAAAACAAAAACCAATAATTTAAATATCTATTATCTATATCTATATAATACTAGAAGCGTACTCGTGTAATGCAATTAAATACATCGTGATTTTAATATTTTATTTTATTTTTTATCTCAGTTGATGTAATAATATGGCTTTATGTGATTTTGAGAAAG
>NC_037543.1:17245383-17276573 GCF_001531365.2 Cynara cardunculus var. scolymus
AAATTTTATAAAGATAATAATTAAGTATTCTGTTAGAATTTAATGATTATACTATATTTTAAATTTTTTATATTTAAAATGAGATGTTTATCTTGTATTTTATTGTGTTTATCTGCAGTTAGTTACACGAATTCAGATATGAGATGAAATCGGATAGGGATGAAATCGTTTAGGRATGAACGAGTTTAAGAGTTTTTAAGAGTTTTAAGAGTTTTTAAGAGTTTTAGCCAAATGTTTTATAAGATAGTATAGATTATAAATCATTTGACAAAAAAACTCTTAAAAACCATTTTTTATGCATGAGGTACCGTTTATTAATGCATATTACTTAAAATCAAGATTACAAATAAATTTTATATAAGTACAACTTATTAAAGCTTTATATTTGAATTCGTGTAACTAACTGCAGATAAACATAATCAAATAGAAAATAAACATCTTATTTTAAATAAAAAAATTAAAAATATAATTAGGATAATCATTGAGTTCTAACAAAATATTTAATTATTATTTTTATAAAAGTTATATTATTAAACCAGAAAAATGAATTAAATAAATACACAAAAAAGAAGAAATTTTAAAGTCATTTTGGTACTAATATCAATGTTTTTTTTCTATTTTCTATAACATCGACCGAGACAAAAGAAAAATGAAACATTAAAATTGAGATTATCTCGCTGCATTGTGCGAGTACCCTTCTAATTAGATTATAAAACGTTTGACAAAAACTCTTAAAAACCATTTTTTATACATGGAGCACTGTTTATTAATACATATTACTTAAAATTTAAAATTACAAATAAATTGTGCGTAAGTACAACTTATTAATCCTTCATTTTTTAATTCGTATAACTAATTGCAGATAAAAGTAATGAAATATAGAATAAACATTTTATTTTGAATATAAAAAATTTAAAAATATAATTAGGATAATCATTGAGTTCTAGTAGAATCATTATTTTTATAAAAATTATATTGTTAGCCAAAAATAAATTACTTTATTATCAGACTTAAATTAAATTATAATAAAAAATTGAATTAAAGAAATTGTAAAAAAAAATAAACTTTTAAACAGTTAACTTAGAGGCCGTTTACCAAATGCTTACTTGGGTAAACGCTTATTAAGTTATATTACCTTACCGAATGAACATGGTAATGACCAAAAATCTTACTCGGTAAGAACGAGACGAGAACTGAGAATCTTACCCGGTAAGTGAGAACAATGACTCTTACCACGGTCAGCTCTTACTGGGTAAATTGTTGCATAAAAAGTTTTTTTTTTTTACTAAAATCTTACCTAATAAGTAAATAATAGTATTGAATTTTATCGGTAAGTATTTACCGGGTAAATGTTTGGTAAACAGCCCCTTAATATTAATATCGATATATTTTTTAAATTTTTTATGATATATTCGAATTTATTTGTATTTAAAAGTAAAAACATTATTTTTCTCAACCACATAATTATATTATATCAACAGAGACTAATAAAACAAAACATTATAATCAAGATGTATCTGGTTTAATTATACGAATACCTTTTTAATTTTCAATAACGTATAACCAAATCCGCCATGAATAAAAGATTTAATTAGGAAAACAACATCGGGTTGATGTCACTAAGATAGTATCAAACACGTGTCGAAATTCCAAAAGTCAAGAAAAAGTAGGCTTATTTATTTGTCAAACCTAAGCCAATTAGATGATAAATGCAATGTTGAAATAAAAAATAAATAAATACGGTGACAAAAAGAAAAAGAAAAGATTAATGATAATGAATACCGAAAAATTCTAGTCATATATGCAAACGTTGATTTATATGAATAATCTGTAACGTCGGTTTATATATACATTTTCAGATAAATATTTTAATTATTCACATATGAAACGAAAAAACAACCACCTTCTAGAAATACGAGAACGATCAAATCACATCAAGAGCTAGTGTGAATTACATGTGATCTACAAGCACGTCTAGAAGGATGTGGGAGACTCGTAAACGAGACCAAGATCATGATGCTTTCGTGTGGAATGGCTGGTCAAAACAATCTTTGTGGATGTTATGTAAGGGGCTGGTTGATAGTTGTTGAATGATTTGGTGCAAAATGATTAAGTGGTCAGAATGATTAAGAATCTCTCATGATAGAGTGCAAATGAAATATTATTGTTTAATAATTTTTACAATGAAATTAGAGTGCTTAATGGTTAAGGAAGACTCATGATACAAAATCGTTCAGAAGGTTTTAGAAACATTAAGAAACATATTTTTTTTTACCAAACAAAATTCATTTCTTAATGATTCAGAGATTGCCTCTTAATTGAACTATTAAAAGGTAAACAAACAACCCTACGCCATACATGATTTACTTAAATATTCTACATTGAGTTATAAAAACACAAAAATAGAGTTTTCATTTTGATTAAAAAAAACCCTTATCATCTATCATCTTAACAGAAAAATGGAAGTCATGTTGAAAGTCAAAGATGTACGCATTGTGAATCGATGAACAAAAGTATACACCTAACTTATTTTTTATTTTAAAATACTGAAATTACGATATTTTTGATTTACAGTCATCATTCTTATCAGCGACGTATGGTGGCGGCAACGGCGGACTGGCTCCTGAGGGAACAACCACGACTGATTAACAATATACACACATATACCAAACTATACAAGTCGTCATGGGCGGATGCAAGTATAAGGGGTAGGGGGCATATGCGCCCAACAAAAAGTCAAAACAAGCTTATTTGTGGACCAAATAATACTTATCTGAAAGTGTTGTTATAAGTTTATAGTATGTTTGTGGATGTTTTAATAAGTTTTTAAGGCCATTTTTAAAATAAAGTTTCGTATTAGTTATTTGATATGACATTTTTTCATAATTGTCTTATAAACACATATTTTTATATGACACTTGTTTTTTTATAAAAATATCTTTTCAAATAGTATTCTATAAAATAACTAATACAATGTCTTGTTTTAAAATGTTCTAAAAAGCTTGTTAAGACGTCTAAAAACGTACTATAAGTTTATTGCAACACTCTTAAATATTAACGCTTTATCATTTGGTCCTACAAACTTAAGTCGTATAAAACAATCTATTAGAACATTTAAACATATCTGATTGATTATTCGACTTTGGAATTGTTTGAACAACTTGTATTTACAACAATTAATTCAAAAAACTGGATCAAGTTGTAGATGGCTTTCCTTGTTGAACAACTGCATGCCAACCCATACAGAAATTAGGCAACCTTTGATTTGGAGTCAACATTCTTATCCAAAAATAATAATTATTATTAAATAAATAAAAAGAAAAGTATAAATAACCCTTTTTACACTTCCAACCAAATAAACCATACACGAATCCACCACAAAAACGAGATGACTTCAATATGTGAACAAGTCCAGCAAGGTATGCCTTTTGGTGTTTTTTTTTTTTTTTTTTTTTCATATTTATAATATTTAGAGTAAACTACGAATTTGGATCTTGTGGTGTATCGGAAATACGCATTTTTTCCATTCCTGTAGTTTTAAAATTACAAGATAACCATCATGGTTTGTAAAAATGTCTGGATTTGGTCCAACCTGTAATTGGTCGTTAAAATCGGTTTTATGATTTTGGTTTTATCAATTTGTCTTTTACCTGATCAAAATCGGTTTTATGATTTTGGTCCATGTGGTTTTTGAGGGAGGGATCAAATCTGAATGTTTTAGCAAATCATTTAATTTGCTCTTTTTGTAATTTCAAAATTGCAGCTTGTAGGGATGAAAGGCGTTATTTTAGATAAACCATAGGGACCAAATTTGTACTTTACTCTAATATTTATTATACATTTATCAATTATTATTGTATACAAAATTTAAATACAAGGATGTCGATTTTAAGATTGAGGGTTGTGTGTTTGATGTTTAAATTGAAGTCGAAATAGAAAATATCTTGTCTTAATTGAAAAGTATTTTGGATAGGATTGGTAATAATCAAATAATACATATTTAAATCCTATTCGCATGTGAATTTTAGATAGTGTTGTTCTTCGGTAAATTTAATATTGTTTTAAAAGGCTGATCGTGGTAACGGTTGTAGCTCAAGACTGATGTTACATTAAGTCATTGACAAGTTTTATCTTAATGTGCGGTGTTGTAATGTGATATTTATTTATTTTTATCATTTTAGTGTATAATCTAATTTAAAATTGTTTAAAATCGTTGACTCTTTGAATAATAATAAAAAATATATGTGTGTGTGTATATATATATAATATATGATATCGAATTTGCATAAGTCACTCATTTAAAATGTTGTGATCTCGCAGTGGATACTAAGACTTGAGGCTTAACTTCATAGCCACATTACGACTTATGCCATTTGTAACTTTAAAATTTATTATTAATTAATCAGGATTTATTATTGTGTTTTTGTAGGAAAAACTTCATGGCCGGAGCTAGTTGGGGAGGAAGGAAAATGCGCCGTAGCCACTATAGAAAGAGAAAATTCGTTGGTTAATGCACAGATTATTGCAGAAGGAACGATCATTCCTGAGATATATATCTGTGATAGGGTTCTTATATGGGTAAACGAGAATGGGATCATCATCCTTACGCCTACAGTTGGCTAGTCGAAAAAACTTTACCAAACATCATATTTTCGTTTACTTATTTAATATAAGTTTGTACCTTAAAATAACAAAGTGTGTATTTAGAAT
Source organism: Cynara cardunculus var. scolymus (assembly GCF_001531365.2). Taxonomy (NCBI): domain Eukaryota; kingdom Viridiplantae; phylum Streptophyta; class Magnoliopsida; order Asterales; family Asteraceae; genus Cynara; species Cynara cardunculus. The sequence continues at coordinate 17,250,094 of NC_037543.1, forward strand.
TAAGATGCATCTTCTTGCAATTTCTTTATAATAAAATGTTTGATGTTTGCCTTTGTTTTTGTATATAAATTGTTGGGATTTTGTTTAGTGATTAAAGCTTTCCGTTAGTTGTTTCTTTCGCTACTCACGTTACCATGAGAAATTTCTTACCCTTAAAGTCGTCACTTCCATCTGCTAATCAACCAACTCTTGTCAATTACCTTTTCGGGTCTAGAGGTTTGATAGTGAGATCTCGAATCAATTTACACTACAAGGGAAAAGGGTTTTAGAGAGGAATCTGAAAGTGTATCTAAAGGTGACCTTTAGGTATGGAACTGCATGACAAAAGTGAAAAGTGTAACAAAAAGTAAGGTGACTTTGTGAGAAAATTTTTAAACCAAGTAATATAATATGAAAATTGTCGCTAAAGATTTTAGAGATGCTTCGTACATAAAGCATTTTTGAAATCCAAATCAAAAACTTTAGAAACATTGTCTAAATCGTCTCTAAAAAATAAAGTATTTTTATTTTTAAATTAAATTAAATAAAAGGTTCTAGTTACACTTTAATAATTCTAAAAGTGTATCTAAAGGCTTTTTATTTTCAATAAATTAATTTATAGAAAAATATAATTAGAAATCAAAAGGAGCGTACATGTGCATACGAGAGTCACGAATGAGAGTCTGTGTGAGTTCATACGACTTCTCTTCCAATTTTCAATAATCGAACAATGTAAAATCAATCGTACCGCCTCTACGAGTTCTAAGATTTCTCTTCAAATTTTCAATTTAGGGCTTGAGGATTCATCGATTACAGTATGCGACTTTGAGTTTGTCTTAACATCTTCATTTTGATGATTCATTGCAATCAAGTAGGAATTTATGTTTATACTTTGTTTTGGTTACATGATCGACTGATTTGAGATCGGAGGCTCTGGTTGCATTACAATTTACGACTGATTCATTGCAATCAATTCGGAGTTCGCTTAATTTGGTAAAATTTCCTTCTACGAATGAATTAGGATATTTGATCATGGCCGAATCAGACTTGCAGATTTTTTTAGAATATTTTTCAATATAACAAAAAGGATGAGTGCTCAAACTTGCATTTTTGCCCCTAATTAAAGACATTTTCTTGTTGCTCTATGTATATAATTAATGAAGATTACCACATTTTTAGGAAGACAAAGAAGTCAAACACTTATTCTGAAACCTATATTTAACTCCTCGAACTATTTTTATGCTTAAATGGAAGAGAAATTCTCAAAATATTATGGCTGTATATCTTCAATACCGTCATAACAAATTGATCTTATCCCCTTTGAGAACAAACCTTGCTCATTTGACTCCTTGAAGTGTTGAGTTTGAAACAAAACTTGATGAGCTCGATTAGATTCATACAAAATTAGCCTTCTAGTTTTTAGTCCAAACATATTTACATCCACTTGGTTCACTTTTCAACTGTTGCAATACATTTCTCTGTTTTATAAATTATGTTCATAAAGACATGCTTCATATATCTATCTTTTTCGTTGTGATTATCCAGTAAATGAATTTTATTGGAGTGTCAAGCCTCTTTTGTGGTCCGCGAGATTGTAATGTCAACTATTGATAAAAGTCTATTCGGCTCTTGAAGAGGCATGGCTTTAAAGTCTATCAATTGATAAAAGTATCCAATGATGCGCGAGCAATCACCATCGATGGCCAACGTCGAATCATCATCTCTGGTTCTATTCACTACCCTCGCAATACTTCTGAGGTAATAAATTAATAGCATTCAAATTTTAATTCCAAACTATTAGTGAATATTTATAGTTTCTTGATTATATTAGTTTGTAGACGTGGTCTGAATAAATTAGGAAAGCAAAAGAGGGTAATGTTGATGCTATTAAACTTATGTTTTTTGTAAGGCTCATGAGCCTCTTCCTTGTGAGTACGATTTTTCTGGCAACTTGGATCTTATCTGACTTGTTAAAACCATTCATGATGACGGGCTTTATGTTGTTCTTTGTATGGGGCCACATGTTTGTGCCGAATGGAATTATGGGTACTTATATATATATATATAGGTTATAATTCAAATGCAACAATGTCCATTTGCCTTTAGATACAAATTAATTACTTTGGTTATTCCATGCTATGATATATAACTTTTTATTAACAATATTTTGTTTTCAATAATCTTTTAGAGGTTTTCCTATGTGGTTGGATAATATACCTAGGATTGAGCTGCAGATTGATAACACTTTGTTCATGGTATTGTTTTTTTATTAACCTGAAGTGTGCTATAATTCTAATGTGCTAGATTAAACAAGTTACCATGACATTATTTATCACATTTCTTTGTGTTTCTTGGTTTGGTGTTATCATTCTTTTAGCATCTCATTGATCTTTTAAACTTCATTTACATAGTTTTGGATTTCATTTTGTTTAATATCTTTCAAATCTAATGTTTTTGCAAATTTAGGTGGATGTTGTTGTCTTCCTGGTGGGCACATTTGACTAAGAACGATTTGCAGAGTCAAAAAAGGAACTAGATGCCCTGATGTCTGAACTACATACATAGCTGAACCATTGATATTGTTGACGAGTTTGTTGAATCTGTGAGTTCCATTTCCCTACTATTTGAGTTGAAATAAGCAACAATGTGCATATCATTGATTTGGTAATTTTTTTCTTATTGCTTATAAAGTTCATTAAAGTAGTATACTTGTATTATTTGGTGAACTGGTATCTACGGATCATGCTTGGGTAGTCATTGGTTGTGCTTATACGCTAAATGTGCATGCTTAGACCCTACTTGTTGTAGGACCAAGAGTCTCATCCTTTGATATATGTCTATTTACACTTTGAGGTACATTAACTTAGACATGGTAAACATGGTGAATGATTGTAACTTGCAAGTTTTAAGGATGATTGTGATATGCAACTTATGATTGGAAGAGAATCACATTAAGTTTGTCGGCATGAGTTTCGAGAATTATATGCATAACGATAGTTCTAGCAGTAACTATTCTTATGAACATGGATGAAATGTGTGTCTTATTATCATGTTCATTAACCAGTATCTAATATCTCACCATGACAATCTCTAAACTGTAAGTTGCCTAATAAATTGCAACTATTTTTTTCTTAATTTCAGGGCACATATGTGAATTATTTTTCATATGAAGAATGAAGTAGCTGAATTGCGTCAAATGATGAGGTCGATTGTATCTGGCCAACCACTTCCGAGTTTTCTAGCTTCAGTAATTGTTCAAGATCATCAAAAATTATAGTATGATTTGAATGTTTTTTGGATAAATTTGGATGGATAACTTTAATGTCCTAAAAGAGTTCTTGTCTTCTATATGACAAATCTATGAACTTTAATTATTTTGGGATTTTATGAAATTGGTCTTCATTAATAGTAATGTTATTTTTTTATTAAAATATAATTATATATAAATATGCAGCTGATTGGATGCAATTAAGAGTATTTAGAGAAGGAACTGTTGTTTTAAAAGTGTATCTAAAGATAACTATTAGAGAAAGTTTTGAGTTTGTGTATCTAAAGTTAACTTTTATAGAAGGTTTTGAAAGTGTAACTAAATAATGGCACCTTTAGAGAAACATTTTAAAAAGTGTAGGAGTATCTTTTAGTAACTTTCATAAACGGTCACAAATACTTGAAAAGCATCACTGAAAAGTATTTTTAGAGAAGTTTTTGAGATAAATTGACTAACCTTTAGAGAAACTTTTAAAGCCTATCTATCTAAAACCCCAAAAAACTGTCTCTAAAAGTAACAAACACACACCCTTTCAAATCCCTTCTTAAAGCCTTTACCTATCCTTATATAGAGAAGTGTTTTGACGGAATTGAAAAGTTTTCTCTGAAACCTTTAAAAAAGCTTTTGAAACTTTTAAGTACAAAACAAAACCTTCTCTTAAGGTCATTTTTCTTATGATAAATGTAGGTATCAAGAATGATACACAACATCTTATTTGTTTATAGGCTCTCTTAGTACATGGGTGATTTGAGGGTCGGTTCTTTATGGCTATCCAGATATTTTGGTGATGGTCAAAATTGTAGTTTGTAGCCACATCTCAAACTTGACACTGTCACCTAGTCGTATGGGTACTTATGAAGTAATCCTCTCATCATTTATCCATATAAGAACCCTATCACAAATATAAATCATAGGAATGATGGTTCCTACTGCTCTAATTCGTGTAGTAACCAATGGATTTTCATTCTTTATTATGGTTGCGGCACATTCTCCCGTCTCTCCAACAAGCTCCGGCCATGAAGTTTTGCCTACAAACACATGGTAAGACTAAGTTATAAAGCATATATAATACAAATACAAACATACATACGTACATATATGCATATATACATCTATATACATGCATATAGATTTGGTTTTGATAGAAAAATATATGAATAATACCTTGCTCAACTTGCTCACATGTTGATGCCATCTTGCAATGTAAATAGCTAGATTTGTGAAAGGTTGATGGTATTTGGTGTTGAAGTTTGTAGAAACCGGAATGGTTATTTATACACAAATGGTTTGGTTAATGTTTGACTTTTCTAGTATTAATTTAATGGTTAAGTTATGGGTAAGGATGATGACACAAAAATTGACCTATTCTTTCACTAAAAAGATGTACAATATTTAATTTAAAGCATTGCTACATATACAAATTAAAATTAAGTCCAATTATACATTTAGACGTAAAATATAACTAATAATATTTATGTGTGTGAAAATTATAGTGTATTTTATTTAAAATCATATATATAAATATTTCGTAATATTTTGAAACAGTTGTGAATAAATAAATAAACAAATTTTAATAAAAATAACTATATTTCAAAAAGAGAAATGCTATGAAAAAATAAAAATATGAGGGGTGGGGTTGATTCATGTAAATTGTATTGCATAAATTTTACTCTATTAATTTTAATATTTTATTTAAARTTGAGATGATCTTTTTTTTTAATCTAACTTTGAATATTATATTAATTTTTTTTAAGAATTTTTTTTAAATTCAATTCTAAATCCAAGGTAAGATGGTCATTTGATATAAATTTGGTATCAAATTATCAGTAATATCATGAATTCGGACCTTCAATTTGTGATAACCGGGTCCTGATTATTACCCAAGGTATTTATTATGTGAATTAATTATTTATGGATACATGTTTACATGGATCGAATACTTGAGTATGTGTATTTTATGCATAAGGATATATGCATAATATGATAAAATATATATATATATATATATATATATTATGCCTATGCATGTGTGTGCATGAAATCATGTATGCATGGGTAAATTGTGTATTCATGTATGTGGGTAAGGCTGGTAGCCGACTTTCCATTTTTGGAAAGTATAAATAAGGGTTTTGGGTGTTTAGTGAAGTTTCTTTGCTTCATTCGGAAAGTTTTGGGAGAATCAGTGAAGGTTGTCCGGATAAAGCATTTTGACTTGTATTCTTCTTCTTCAAAATCTGAGTTCGTACTTAAAGGTGAGTGATTTCTAAACCCTTTTTGCATAAAATTTGTTACTGGTTTTAGTTGAATGTTGCTTACTATTGGAAAGAAATTAGTTATTCAATTAAGGTTTTTATTCGGACAAGGGGTGACTGGATTAAGTATAAACCGGACAAGGCTTGTCCGGATTGCTCTTATAACCGGATAAGAGTTATCCGATTTATTCATAAATCGCTTAAGTGTTGTGCGATTTAGGGTGTTAGTGAGAATTTTGAAATATGTAAACCGGTCAAAGGTTTTGAATGGATAAGTATGAATACGACCAAACATTGTGCGATTTAGCCTTAAATCGCTTAAAGGTCGTGCGGATTAGTCATAAACCGATCACGTATTGAACGGTTTAGTTTTAAATCGATCATGTGTTGTCCGGATTACCTTAAACCGGACATGAGTCATGCGATTTAGTTTTAATAAGTGTTTTCCGGATTAGTATGTCGGACAAGAAGGGACAATGTTGTCCGGATTGTATATCCGAATAACTTATCCGGGTGACCATATTGAATATTTTATATATTTATATAATTTAAAATTGTCTATTATTGGAATTAATTATGGATTTATAAAAGGGGTATTTTATCTTTTTAAATAAAAAGATAAGTTCCTACCAAGCGTGGTGACGTAAGTCTGTTTTGGTATGGAACTGGATTTGGGAAAATGTTTCTACCAAGCGTGTGGTGACGTAAGTCTATTTTGGTACGAAACTATATTTTGTGAAACCTTCCTACCAAGCATGGTGACGTAAGTCTGTTTTGGTATGAAATTGGATTTTGTAAACTGTTTCTACCAAGCGTGGTGACATAAGTTTGTTTTGGTGCGAAACTTGTTTTAAGTGGTAGTTCCCCCAAACATGGTGACTTTTGTCTGTTCTGGCTTGGAACTGGGAATGGGTACTTTAAGACGTGGTGACTTTTGTCTGTTCTGATAAGTAGCCCTGTTTTGATAGAGGAATAAGGATGACATATCAAGGAGAGGTGTACTTGGAATAAGGGAGACATTGTCATATGTGGATATTATTATAACTCTTATTATTATTACTAATTGGATTTAATAACTTTGATTCATCATTTCTTTGTGACTTGATGAATTAGAGATATTATTCTTATTAAAAATATTAATTTAGATGTTATTGAGAAGGGGAAAATCGTTTGTTATAAAGGGCGAGTATTGCCTTAAAACTTTCCTTTAAAATTTACAAAGGAATGGTTTGGTGATTTAAGAAGCCTTGGTCACAATATTTGTTTCATATTGAGAATGTTGGATCCTTAAGCAGATACATTTATTTAATAGAACTGAGGTTTTTGAGTTTACTCTATTATACATGCCATTGAGAATTGCATTACTTGATTATATTACAAATATTTCTGAGCAAAGTTACTTTATTACATTTTGGTGTTCATCACCCTGCGTTTGCAAAGAAGGGATTTACTCACTAGACCCTTCTCGCCTAACCCTCATTTTCTGTTTTAAAAATATGTAATGCAGGAATGGCGGGGTCCAGGGATAATAAGGGGAAAGGGAAAATGTGATTATTTTCCTAACTTATTATCTGTATTTGAAGATCTGCTTTTGATGACTTATTTTGAAGATACATGTTGTATTACATGTGTTAGTACATGATTTGTTTTGAGAATTTTTTATATGTAGATTTTGTACATATAAGAATCCTTGTACTAGTGGGACCTTGTGATGTAAACTATATTTCCATGTAATGAAATATATGTTATATGCAAATGTGGTGTTTGAGGGTGTTACACAATTACTTTCCGTTCGATATTTTTATTTTTACATTCACTCATCTTCACGAACTTTTACACACCACTTCAATTACTTTTATTTACCTTTGTCTACTTTCAATCACTTTCATATAAAGAGATTGAATGTAAACTCTAATTTTTTTGGTGAATTTAGATAATGGTAAAAGTACCGGAGATTAGTAAAAATATAAATTTACCCATATGGAGTAACACCTTATATAAAATAATGAAATCAAGATAAACATGAGAATACTATGACTTCTATCCAATTCTAACTAGAATTATATCTAAGCAAGGCTACTATAACCACCAAAGTCTGCTATCTTCAAAAGAATGACAACCTCAAAAAATGCTAAGTCCACTTGTATAGCTAGATGACACCCAAGCCAATCTCATTGACCTCCAGATCTGCCACTATTGTAACATGTTATACTTGTCAATAAGAAGAAGTGTTAGGTTTAACGTCTACCACATTCGAATTTTTTTATAAATATATAAAAACATTGCAAAAAGGTACATTTGTGTAACACCCCATCTCATACATATTGCATATAACACATACTTCATACGTAAGAAATATATGTTTAAACACCACACTGGTCCCTTAGTACAAGAATTTAACATTACAACATACATGGTCCAAAAATTTAAAATACAATTCTTGTATTAATTGAGATTCATCCGCCAAAACTATACATATCATTGGCAAATCTTCAAGCAAGCATATACATATAGGGAATTATCATAATTTCCCTTTTCCCTTACCGTCTGCACCTCCTACAATACATTTTTAAAATCACAGAAACGAGGGTTAGACCGAAAGGTCTAGTGAGTTTTCCCTTTTTATGTTATTGCAGGGTGTAAAACACCAAAACTTTTATGTAAAATAACTTTTCATATATGTAACAAATATATGAATAAGTAAGAACATATTACAAGTACCTCTTCACTTTTCAAGTCAAACACTCTGCTTGCAAATAATTCATCAATATCAAATAGGTTTGTGCTAAACAGGTATATCATAGTGCCACTTTTAAACCTTTCAAATTAATCAAGGTTTATTAAAAGTTTCAGGCCAAACCTGTTATTTCCTCCTCAATAACNAAACAGGTATATCATAGTGCCACTTTTAAACCTTTCAAATTAATCAAGGTTTATTAAAAGTTTCAGGCCAAACCTGTTATTTCCTCCTCAATAACATCCAGACTATGATTTCCAATAAGAACCCTGATCCTAAACCTTTAAATCACAAAGAAATAAAGATTTCAGACTACAGTAATCTAGGATATAATAATAAAAGTTATTTCACATTACACACATACAAGTGCCACCCTTATATCCAAAGGTACACCTCTCCTTGATATGCCACTCTTATCCCATTGTACACCTCTCCTTGATATGCCACCCTTATCCCATGGTACACCTCTTCTTGATATGCTACCCTTATTTGCTCATCAAAACATTTCACAAAAACAATTCCATATAGAATAGACCGAAGTCATTGGAATATTATCAGTTCAAAAATCATTTTTATCAAATTTCCTATTTCTTGTTAAAAGAATTAACATGTTAAGCTAACACATAATCCGGACAAGCCTTAGCCGGATTACCAATCCGGACAACACTTCTCATTGTGTCCGATTTACCACTTAGAATAATTCTCAAAACCTTGTCCGGATTACTAATCCGGACAACAGTATTCATTACTTGTCCGATTTACCAATCCGGACAACACGAGGTTTTGTCTGATTTAACAATCCGGACACCTCTTAGTCGTATTCTTACTTCTCCGTTTAAAATACTTAACATAAATTCAAAGTTCATAAATCTCAACTCATAAATCGGCCATCACTTGATTAGATTATCTTTAAACCGGGTGAGACCATGTCCGGTTTACATAAAACTCGCTCAACACCTTGTCTGGTTTACATATAAACCGCTCAACCTTTACCTGATTTATATCTAAATCGCTCAACACTTTTGTCCGGTTTATACTTAAACCGGGTGAAAGTTCATGTTATTCAGTTTATGCAATTCATAAAAATACATAAAACGATTTAACCACTCACCTTATAAAATCTTTAGAGACAAGATTGAACCCAACTTCAATTCCGATTAAGGCAAGTAATCCGGACAAGCTCTTTCTCTCAATACTCTCTTAAGTTTTTAAAATGGCAAGAAAAAGAGTTTAAAGCCACACCTCACGTATAATAACCTTCCAGAAATGGAAGGCAGCAAAAAGTTTAATTTTAAACTATATTCTACTATGTATGCATGCACATACATATTTATGTATGGTCCACAATCATGCATACTCATATGCATACAAATCTTAGGCATGTATTCACATAACACACATACCATGAACATATATCATGCATATATATATGTATACATTTTCATATTATATACATACATTAATGCACAGAACTTTCATATTAGCATGATCAAATGTACTAAATTTATCATGCTGTCACATAAGCACATAATAAATGATCACGTATTAATTACCTTAAGTGATAACCCAGATCCGATTATCACATTATCCACCCCTCAAAAGAATTCCGTCCCGGAATTCCTTTAGTCAAAGAGCCATGGATACTCTAATCTTATTTTTGATTCTAATTCCCAAGTGGCTTCTGGTCCTTTGTGAAACTTCCATTTTACTTTAACCAAGCAGATCTCTTTGTTTCTCAATACTCTGATCTTTCGGTCAATCACGGCTTTTGGTGTATCCACAAAGTTCAACTTACTGTCCAATTTGATTTTTGGTAGCGGTTTAGCTAGATTCGGATTAGCTAAACATTTCCGTAGGTTCGATACATGAAAAGTGTTGTGAATCAGGCTTAGTTCTTGTAGCTCTAACTGATATGCCACTGGCCCGATTCGTTTGCATATTTTGAATGGCCCAATATACCTCGGACTGAGCTTACCCTTCTTTCCAAATCTGATAACACCCTTCCACGGCGAAACTTTCAACATCACAAAATCACCTACACAGAATTTAATCGGCTTTCGACGATTATCAGCATAACTTTTCTGGCGGTCTTGTGCTGTTCTAATTCTTCCACAGATCTGTTCAATCTTTTCAGAAGTCTTTTTGAACAATCTCAGGACCTGTCAACTGTCTTTCACCTACTTCATTCCAACACAATGGTGTTCGGCATTTACGTCCATACAATACTTCATACGGTGCCGCTTGGATGCTGGAATGGTAACTGTTATTGTATGCAAACTCTATTAATGGCAAATGATCTTCCCACGATCCCCTGAAGTCAATGGTACAACTTCTCAACATGTCTTCAAGAATCTGGATAGTTCTTTCACTTTGCCCATCAGTTTGCGGATGATAGGCTGTACTTAACTGAATTTCAGACCCTAGAGCTTTCTGCAAACTCTCCCAAAATCTTGATATGAAACGGCTATCTCTATCGGAGATAATAGATAATGGAACACCATGCCTGATTACAATTTATTTGATGTAAATTTGTGCCAGCTTTTCTGAAGAGTAATTCTCTCTTATAGGTAGATAATGCGCATATTTATATAGGCGATCAACAATTACCCAGATCGCATCATAACCCTTTGGAGTTCGAGGTAATTTCATGACGAAATCCATTATAATGTGATCCCACTTCCATCCAGGAATTCTAAAGATTGAAGACTTCCATACGGCTTTTGATGTTCAATCTTAACCTGTAGACACGTTATACACTGTTCCACATATCTGGCTATGTCCTTCTTTAATCCGGGCCACCAATAAAAAGGTTTCAAATCTCTGTACTTCTTATTGGTATCTGGATGAATAGAGTATCGGGACTTATGGCTTTCATTTAGTACAGTGCTTCGGATATCCCTAAAACACGGTACCCAGATTCGCCCTTGAAAGCTCATAATTCCTTCATTATTCGGTTCCAGAGTCGAAATCATCTTACCTAGCCTTTCTGTCTTGATGATATCTTCTTTCATGGCTTCTTTCTAACATCTCAAAATTTCTTTATGGATATCAGGAACTAAACTTATTCTCATTGCCATAGCTGTAATAGTCCCACTCTTTTCTTTTCTGCTCAGAGAATCAGCTACCACGTTGGCTTTTCCCGGGTGGTAGAGGATTTCACAATCATAATCATTAACAAGTTCAATCCACCGGCGCTGCCGCATATTCAATTCTTTCTGGTTGAACAAATGCTGCAGACTTTTATGATCAGTATAATCTGACATTTTGTCCCCAAAAGATAATGCCTCTAGATTTTCAAAGTAAACACTACCGTAACTAGTTCCATATCATGAGTTGGATACTGCTTCTCATGATCTTTCAATTGCCTTGACGCATAAGAAATCACCTTTCCTCTCTGCATCAAAACACATCCAATCCCAACTTCGAAGCATCACTGTATACCACAAAATCTTCGCATCCATCAAGTAGGGTCAACACCGGTGCACTACAGAGATGATCTTTTAATAGCTGGAAACCCTTTGTTGTTCTTCCTCCCATTGAAATTTGACGTTCTTCCGAGTCAATTTGGTCAATGGCACAGCTATCTTAGAAAAGTCCTGAATGAACTTACGATAGTAACCTGCCAATCCCAAAAGCTTCGGACTTCAGAAGGAGTTTTCGGGGCTTGTAACTGCTTCTATTTTAACTCAATCTACCTTCACCCCTGCTTCTGATATAATATGGCCCAAAAACTGAACTTCCCTTAACCAGAACTTGCACTTGGATAACTTTGCGTATAACTTTTCTCTTTTTAGCAACTCCAATATCAGACGAAGATGTTCTTCGTGTTCCTCTTCGGTCTTAGAGTATATAAGAATATCATCGATAAATACAATAACGAATTTATCAAGATATTCCTTACATACTCTATTCATCAAATCCATAAAGGCTGCGGGCGCATTAGTTAAGCCGAATGGCATAACTAAGAATTCATGATGCCCATACCTAGTTCGGAAAGTTGTTATAGCAATGTCCTCCTCCCTGACTTTTAACTGGTGATACCCTGAACTTAAGTCAATCTTGAGGAAATAACTTGCTCCCACCAATTGATCAAACAAATCATCAATCCTTGGTAAAAGTTATTTTTTCTTGATTGTCAATTTGTTTAATTTACGATAGTCTATACACATTCGCATAGACCCATCTTTCTACTTGACAAATAAGACTGGAGCATCCCAAGGTGAAGTGTTGGGTCTAATGAATCCTTTATTTGTCAGATCTTTCAACTGTGCAATCAATTCCTTCAATTCTGATGGAGCTAACCGGTACGGTGCGTTTGCTACTGGTGCAGCCCCTGGTATAAGATCAACTCGGAATTCAATAACTCGGTCTGGTGGCAATCCAGACAAATCCTCTGGAAAGACTTTCGGATATTCATTAACAATCGGAATCGATTCCTCTTTTCCTTTCTTTTTCTTTACATCAATCACATATGCCAAACATTCCTAGCACTTCTTTCGGATATTTTTCTTAGCTTTCATCACAGTTAAAATACTAGTATGGTGATTCTGACGATCACCATAGATAACAATTGTTCCTTGGTCCGGCAGAGTGATTCTGATCATTTTCTTATTGCAAACAATACTAGTCTGATACTTTGCCAACCAATCCATATCCACCACTACATCAAATTCCTTCATCGCCATAGGGAATAACCGAATCGGTAATTCACATCCCTCAATAACAATAATGCAGTTATTGAATACACTAGTAATAGTTTCCTGACTATTAGCAGAACTACTAATTTGTCATTAAGTAACACATAATTCAAACATGCGATTTGAGCAAATGATGGTGACACAAACGAAAAGTTTGCACCAGAGTCAAATAACACCTTAGCACGTATAGAATTCAGAAGAAAAGTACCTGTTACTACATCTGGCAATGCTTCTGCCTCATTCTTCGTCATTTGGAAGGACCGTCCCCGTGCCCCTCCTTGCCCTCTTCTTGATACTGTGGGTCTTCCTCGTATACCCGATACGTTACTCCCCATAGTCAACTGCGGAGTTCTTAACAATGGACAGTTTGGTCGAATATGATCCGAAGAATTGCAATTGAAACACCTTCGGTTAGTTGGGCAATTTTTGGACAGATGGCCCGCTTCGCCACATTTATAACATTTCCTTGGGTTCATCTTGCATTCACCTTGATGAACCTGTCGGCATTGCGTACAGACTTTCTCACCAACCCTCTAATCAGTTCTATTATCATATCTCACGATTTTTGGCCCTCGAAAGTTAGATGAAGGCCCTTCCTATCTTCTCTTCTCCACCACTTTACCCTCTATTTGTCGATTTTTATTTCGTTCTGTTACTTCGGCCGCATCCACAGTTAGTGAGAATGTATTAGGGTTCATGGCAATTATAAATTCTCTGATATATGGTTTCAGCCCCCAAATATACCTTTCTACCTTCCTGGATTCCGACGAAATGTAATGTTCAACAAATAAGAGCATTCAATGAATTTCTCAGTATACTCTCGTACTGTTTCGTTTCCCTGTTCCAATTTCAAAAAGTCCTCTTTCATTTGTCGTATAGCAGTTTTAGAGAAAAACTGTTCTTTAAATCGATCCACAAATTCTGTCCAGGATAATGTTTGCAAGACATCTGTTCTGGCCAACGATTCAACTTCCCACCAAAACAAAGCATTTGACTTCAATACTGAGACAACAAATCTAACTTTATCAGATTCTGGACATCTAATAGTGTTGAACACAGATTTAATTTTCTTGATCCATCACATAGCTTTCACTGGATCTCTTTCCTTAGAAAAGGTTGGTGGTTTGCATGCCAAAAACATTTTAATGTCTCATTCTTTATTATGAGTAACCGGAATAGAGGGATGCACTTCTACTCATTTTGTTTCCACTCTAGCCGAAATTCCCATAATAGACATTAAAGTTTCCCGCAACTTCCCCATTTCCTCTGCCAGCATATCCCTGGTTACATATTCGGGGTGTGGCACTGATCTTTCCTGAACATTCCTGGAATGGGATTCTTCATGTTCAGAATGTACTTCAATCCAACCCCTTCCTTGCAACTGATTCCTTCCTCTACCTCTTCCCCGACCTCTATTTCCGGAAGTGCTAGTCGGAAGATTAATAGGTGATTCCTTTCTTCAGATTCTGGTTGAGCTATTCTTTCAGATCTCCGAGTTCGGCTAGAGATCTACAGATCTTAGTATTAATAATCATTTATTCACATTCCCAAATATAATGAAGTATTCAAGTTCAAATATGTACCTGTAAATTCATAATGACACTAGCTAGATGTAATTAAAATTTACCTTACACACTGTTCTTTCAACTCATCATATTTATTTCCAATGGTGCTAACTATGTCCGGGACCCTTAACATGCAATAAAATAGTTTAAGTTTAGGTATCATGTTGTTAAATACCTAAATCCCTTAAACTCAGACTCTGATACCACTTTCTGTAACACCCCATCTCATACATATTGCATATAACACATACTTCATACGTAAGAAATACATGTTTAAACACCACACTAGTCCCTTAGTACAAGAATCTAACATTACAACATACATGGTCCAAAAATTTAAAATACAATTCTTGTACTAATTGAGATTCATCCGCCAAAACTATACATATCATTAGCAAATTTTCATGCAGGCATATACATATAGGGAATTATCATAATTTCCATTTTCCCTTACCGTCTGCACCTCCTGCAATACATTTTATAAATCAGAGAAATGAGAGTTAGACCGAAATGTCTAGTGAGTTTTCCCCTTTTTATGTTATTGCAGGGTGTAAAACACCAAAACTTTTATGTAAAATAACTATTCATATATGAATAAGTAAGAACATATTACAAGTACCTCTTCCCTTTTCAAATCAAACACTCTGCTTGCAAATAATTCATCAATATCAAATAGGTTTGTGCTAAACAGGTATATCATAATGCCACTTTTAAACCTTTCAAATTAATCAAGGTTTATTAAAAGTTTCAGGCCAAACCTGTTATTTCCTCCTCAATAACTGATACATACTAAGTATTTAGTACGTAAAGTACCTTTTTATTCTCTTTTAGATAGGTTATTTTCTATTTATATCCCAACTTTGAGTCATTTTATCTATTTTCTCTATTTTTATGCTGAAGTGAATGATGAACCTGTTTTTAGTGGATTTTGGTCTAAATTAAGTTTATTTTGGACAGATTGGAGCGGGTCGATGCTGTGGGAATGTGGTAGCATGACCTGATGGTAGAAGAAGAGATGGATGAGACTTGGAGTTGACCGACAAGACAATGGGAAGACCTTTGAAAGGCTTCTAAAGTTGGAATAGCTGTGTTGTGATCAGATTAGCTGGAGTTTATAAGACTAATTTAGTTACTTTTTAAATATTAGTTTGCTTTAATTTACTTTCTAGTTTCTTTTGAACTAAGTAGGTGTGAAATGTCCATTTTACCCCCATCTAATCCCTAGTATAAAAAGGGATGTTGGATTGAGTATTCCACACACCTCACTTCTTACTTCATTATTTCCTTGCTTTTCTCTCAAGTAGTTCTCCATACTACTTGGAGAATAAGTTTAGTTTCTCAATATTATAAATCTTTTGGCTAGTTGCAAGATCTTTAATCGCTTTCTTTATATTATCGTTCTTAATATTCCGTCTTTTATTTATTTACGCTTACTCGCATTTTATTTCCGTCATTTATTTATTACGCTTTCCGCATCTTTATTATTTCGTCATTTACTTTTCGCATTTATTTTATGTCTTTATTTACCGTACTTTATATTTCTTGTTATTTACTTTTCGTCATGAGTAGCTAATTCTATTAGCTTGGGTGTATGACGAAAAGGGTGAGTTTGTAACTAGTCGACCCTTTCATGTAACAACGATGTTTTACTTTTTCATTTCAAGTTTTATAAAACCAATGACACTTCTTGACGAGTTGATCACTTTGAAAGTGTTAAAGTGCCGTAGACTCTAAGCTGAGCCATTGATTGCACGTCAACTTCAATGATATGGGAAGTAGACTTGAAAGAGTTGCTAACAAAGCGATTTGTTGTTCGTATTTTCTAAGTTGTTAATTCTCGACGGGTTGATCACTCTAAAGTGTTAAAGTGGAATGGACTCAGAGATGAGCCATTCAAAACACGTCAACTTGAATGATATGGGATTCCACTCGAGAGAGTGATTTTTAACAAAGAGATTTGTTTATCCATATACTTTGAAGACACCATTTGTCACTTTCACTAGTCTGGATACCTCAGAGAGATATAGGTTGAAAGCTATAATATCAGTGCATTGGTAAAGTCCGAGAGGAATACCTTCAAAGTAATTGGTAAAAATAGTTGTTACTGATTGACTACTATAGCAATTTGTCAGCATGGTTTCATGCTGTAGCATTTTGACAGCATTGGTCTACTGGAAATAGTATTTGCATCTCACCCAAAAAGTCATACACCCTAGCTTGCATTTATTATCTGTTATCTCCTGTTAATTTTTAGTTGTGTTAACTCTGTTTAAATCAAAGTCTTCGAATTCGCCTTCTGAAATCATCTCTTTAACTTTACTTTCTTCTAAACTTTTACTACGATCCCTGTGGACGATATCCGGTACTTGTACCACTTTTATTACTTGAAAGACGATATTGGGACTATTTGTATACTTCCTGTTGGTCCTGATTATAGTCTGTGGTGTTTTAGCTTTAACGCCCCATCAATAACATCCAGACTATGATTTCCAATAAGAACCCTGATCCTAAACCTTTAAATCACAAAAGATTCCAGACCACAGTAATCCTAAAGGATATAATAGTAAGAGTTATTTCACATTACACACATACAAATGCCACCCTTATATATAAATGTACACCTCTCCTTGATATGTCACCCTTATCCCATTGTACACCTCTACTTGATATGTCACTCTTATTCCATGGTACACCTCTCCTTGATATGCCACCTTTATTTCCTCATCAAAACATTTCACAAAAACAATTCCATATAGAATAGACCGAAGTCATTGGAATATTATCAGTTCAAAAATCATTTTTTATCAAATATCCTATTTCTTGTTAAAAGAATTAACAACATGTTAAGCTAACACATAATCCGGACAAGCCTTAGCCGGACTACCAATCCGGACAACACTTCTCATTGTGTCCAATTTACCACTTAGAATAATTATCAAAACCTTGTCTGGATTACTAATCCGGACAACACTATTCATTACTTGTTCGATTTACCAATCCGGACAACATGAGGTTTTGTCCAATTTAAAAATCCAGACACCTCTTAGTCGTATTCCTACTTCTCTGTTTAAAATAATTAACATAAATTCAAAGTTCATAAATCGCTTTACTCATAAATCGGCCAACACTTGATTGGATTATCCTTAAACCGGGTGAGACCATGTCTGGTTTACATAAAACTCGCTCAACACCTTGTCTGGTTTACATATAAACCGCTCAACCTTTACCCGATTTATATCTAAATCGCTCAACATTTTTGTCCGGTTTACACTTAAACCGGGTGAAAGTTCATGTAATTCAGTTTATGCAATTCATAAAAATACATAAAACGATTTAACCACTCACCTTATAAAATCTTTAAAGACAAGATTGAACCCAACTTCAATTCCGATTAAGGCAAGTAATCCAGACAAGCTCTTTCTCCCAATACTCTCTTAAGTTTTCAAAATGGCAAGAAAAATAGTTTAAAGCCACACCTCACATATATATATCCTTCCAGAAATGGAAGGCGGTAGAAAGTTTAATTTTAAACTATATTCTACTATGTATGCATGCACATCCTCACATAAAGAACTCATGCATACATATTTATGCATGGTCCACAATCATGCATACTCATATGCATACAAATCTTAGGCATGTATTCACATAACACACACACACACCATGAACATATATCATGCATATATATATATATACATTTTCATAGTATATACATACATTAATGCATAGAACTTTCATATTAGCATGATCAAATGTACTAAATTTATCATGGTCCACAATCATGCATACTCATACGCATACAAATCTTAGGCATGTATTCACATAACACACATACCATGAACATATATCATGCATATATATATATATACACACATTTTCATAGTATATACATACATTAATGCACAGAACTTTCATATTAACATGATCAAATGTACTTAATTTATCATGCTATCACATAAGCACATAATAAATGATCACATATTAATTACCTTAAGTGATAACCCGGATCTGGTTATCATAATCTGGAATAATGTGATTAAACGATAAGTCCCCGACTCGAAAAAGTGAGACGACCCAAGTACACTCTTCCAAGAGATGATGTTTCCTTTTTATGATAACGTAGCAAGGAACATTTTTGATGACGGAGGAGACCCGTTTCCGTTGTATAAGAAAAAGTAACTCACTCAACAATGTTTTTGAGTTTACTAGGACAAGTGGCCATCATATTCTACTTAAACGGGTCGTGATGCAAGGTTCCCAATGATTTATACCACATACTTGGTCTCTAGATGAGGCATATCATATGAGTCGTGGTCCTCGGGTACTACCCCGACAGATAGGTTACAATGCAAGCCTCCTAAAGACTCAATATTGCCTCACTAGGGTCAAGATGAGAACATAAAAACTCCACACTTAACTACACAATAGACTCTCATGCATATAAATCCAATTTCTTTATAGTCCTAAATAGACATGATTTTGGATTAAATGACCAACTTATGCAAATCAACGAAATCCAATGCTTCTAAAATGTCAAGTAATCCAAGTTGGGGTAAATTCCTCAAAATCCTTTGGCCTTACCCCATTATTATATCCTTGTCGTTTTGACAAATTTCCAACTTAGGTCAACATAGCAAAATCCAACTTGAATCACAAATTAGTTAATAAACCCAACAAAATCCCAATATTTGCAAACAAACTGCATATTTAGTCTTTGGTAAAATAAGTTCCAAAACACCCAAGAAATACCAAAATTCTCATCTTATTTGAATTATTGGGTCAATGTGCTCCCAATATGCCCAAATGTTATAAAAACAATAGTCACTCGTAGAAAGACATGTAGATAACACTACTACATGCAATACATGGAGATAACGACTACATGCAATAAATGGTATTATAAATGGTTGTTTTGGTTTACATACGATGAGGCTAGTGTTTGTGAAAGTGATGGTCTTTGTACATGGTTTCAATGCCGTGAGCAAAAGTCATCTTCATACACGGTTCGTAAATTGTTTTAAAAAAGGCTCATAACCGTGTATGAAAGTGTGTATTTACACGGTTTTTAGATGAAACCGTGTACATATGCTTTTATCAGAAGCGTATACAAATGTCTAGATTTATACATGGTTGCTTTGTTAAAACCGTGTACAAATGTATATAAACATACAAGCCACCTCTATAACTTTGTACAAATGTATACAATCATAAACGGTTTTTATTAGAACCATCTACAAATGTCTAGATTCATATACAGTTTTTTTGTTAGAATCTTGTACAAATGTATATGAACATACACGTCACTTCTACAATCGTATAAAAATATATTAAAAAAATTGCCTCTTGCATACACAGGTTCTAAACTATAACTGTGTATAATGAGACATATATACTTTTTTCAAATATTTTTCTCGATTTTGTTGCTATCCATTATTTCAAATCAATACCATTAAGCCATACAAATAATTTGGTTCAGTTCCAAATCAATACTTTGTTAATTAAAGCTAAAGTAGTGACAGAGGATCAATCCATCGACCAAACTTCTACTTCAAGACAAAAGACGAAACGTCACCTGCATGGCGGAAAGGTTCCAGCGATAGTCTACATGAAAAGACGATCACCGGAGAAGGATCTACGGCGAAGCGGAGGAGAAATTCGAGTCGGCGATCGGCAAAACAGAAGGTACCATGGACAGAGTAAAAGAGAGTCAGCGATGGAGAAGACGAAACGACGGTCATCGGAGAAGGGACTACGGTGAAGCAGAGGAGAAAATCGAGTCGGTGAATAGAGGTTTTGGATTCAAAGTTGAAGAATCGCTTCACAGGTACGTGACCAGTTTCTTTATTACAAATTTTCCAGAAGCTTTGGAGGAGAAGTTTCTTTGGGGCAAGATGAAGGAGCTAGGTAGGGTGGTTGACGTTTTTATCATAAAGAAGAGGGATTCTAGGGGAATGAGATTTGGTTTTGTTAGATTCCTAGGTATTAAAGATGTCAGACAAATGGAGAAAGCTTTATGCGAACTTAACTTTGGATCGTTAAAGCTAAGAGCAAATGTGGCTAAGTACGTTTGGAATGTCACGAGGGAGGTGAAGGGCAGGGCACATAATATGTGATTTGATTAGAAGGTGGAATCTGTGGCCACCGTGAGGAAGGAACATCAGGCTTTCAGGCATAACGGTTCGTACGTAGATGTAGTCAGAAATGGATTTGACAAAGAGGCGGTTAAAACCCGGGGGTACAAGAGTCATCCTATCAAGCTTTCTTCTTCGATCGAAATGAAAGGTAAGTTGAAATCGACTCTTATCGGGAAGTTTCGAAGCTTTGAAGCCTTATGTAACTTCCAAAAATTTGGGGAAGTTACAAATTCTCAGGAGTTGTTGGTCAAGTACCTAGGAGGTTTATATGCCCATGTTTGCTTAAAAAGTTCAATTGATGCCCAAAATTTCTTGATCAATGATAATAATGTTTGGAGTGACTGGTTTAACAATTTACAATTCTGGAATGATAAGTTTGTGGTTAAGGAAAGGATCGCCTTTATCACTATTCACAGTGTGCCAATTCAAGCTTGGACCCCTGGTGTGTTTGTTGAAATAGCCGGTAGATGGGGAGAAGTTATAATCCCGAAAAATTGTTCGGCGGATTGCAGGAATCGTGAATTTGGGAAAGTCGGTATTCTTACTGGTGAGAAAAAATGGATTGTGGATTCAATTGAGATTATTGTTGATGAGATTCGGGTACAAGTTTGTGTGGCTGAAGATATAGTGGAGGGAATGTCCATAGGCTCTTTTTTTGAAGATGCTAATGGCGACTCGGAATCGGGTTCGTGCTGTTGTTCGGAAAATATCTTTGATGATGGTATCCTTTCTTCGTCACCGGAGTAGTCCGGTTTCTCACATTTCCAGCAGCCAAAGGAAGATGAAGCGGAATAGTCGAGTCTTGGTTGCCGGATTGTCTCCTCGAGTGGAAAAAAAAGTAGGGATTCCAATCAGTACATCATTGGTCTGCATGGGGATGTAAATGATAAGATGGGTGGGTTTAATGCTTGCTTGGATGACGACTGTGAGGGCATTGGGCTGGTTAAAGAAGTGGAGAATAAAATTAGGCCAATGGGGACTAATGTTAGCTCCCCTGGGTATCAAGATGGCCCTATTATTGATGTTCCAAATTTGGATGGTATAGAAAAGGGTAATGTTAATTGTTCTCAGGATGGCCCTTTTGTAACGGTGTCTTCCAAGGATCTCAAGACTGAGAAATTTGATCTCAATGCTTCTCCAAAGAGTAATGCTTTTACCGACGTGGAGGAAGGCCAGAAAGAGGAAGAGAATGTTCTAGTTGGAAGTGTAGGGGAATCCGATACCCCCTTGGATGATTATGATTATGAATTAGAAGATCTTCATACGTGGACGGTTGTCTCGAGGAAATAGGATTTGCATTTGAAACGTCGAAGGAAGAACGGAGCTAGATCGAAAAAGGTTTTGGAGGTCGAGGACTCCAATACAGAGGCGGTCGGACTAGACAGGGTGATTGAGGAGGTTTCGATTGTTGATATTGAATCCGAGGTTCCCAATTTCGAAGTTGRTGAAACTATTCGGGTTGGTTGTCTGGTCGGCTTTGAGATGAAAGGGAAAGAAGAATTGGTTAGAGACTCTTTGCAAGTCGATGGAGACGTAGTTCGATCATGTTAAAATTTTTATCGATTAACGTTAATGGTCTTGGGGGAGGCGTTAAAAGGAAATGGTTGAAGGAGCTCAAGCAAGATAACAGAGTGAACTTTCTTTGTATCCGGGAGTCAAGAATCTCTTCTTTTCCTAAAGAGTTTTTATGCTCGTCGGTGTGGGGGGGGGGGTAGGAATGTTGATATGGCTTCGGTTGATCCGTATGGCAGGTCTGGTGGTCTTGTCTCTCTTTGGGACTCATCTCTTTTCATCAAATTAAATTCTTTTATGGATAAAAATTATTTGATCGTTATTGGTTCTTGGCGCCCTAGCGGGGTTACATTAGGTATCTGTAACATCTACGCTCCTCAAGATTCTAGCGATAAAGCTTGGTTGTGGTCTGCTCTTACGGAGCTTTTGGAGTCTATCGATGTCGATGCTTGGATTTGCTGTGGTGATTTTAACGTTGTTAGATGTCAAGATGAAAGGGTTGGGTCCGAGTTTGATGTTGGGAGTGCCTTGGTCTTCGATAACTTTATTTCTGAGATTGGGTTTTTGGACCTCAAAATGAGTGGTCGGAAGTTCACGAGGAAAAGTGCGGACGGTTTTAAATGAAGTAAACTTGATCGCTTCTTGGTGTCTCAGAGTTTTCTCGCCTTGTGGCCTAAGGCTTGTGTGACCGCGTTGCCATTTTTATACTCAGATCACTGCCCTATTCTTCTGGATGGCTGCGACGTAGACTTTGGCCCGATCCCGTTTAAACTTTTTTATTTTTGGCTTAGTGACCCTGATTTTATGCAGATGGTGAAGGAGGGCTGGATTAAAAATCACAACGGTTACTCGAATTCAAGTAATATTAGGCTTCTATTATCCAATATAAAGCGGTTGAAGGCGAAGATTAAAGCTTGGAGGAATTCAAAATTGGTCTTAACCAGAGCCGAGAAGGCTTCTCTTACTGCTAAGGTTAATGATTTAGATTTGATTGCGGCTGCTGGTAACCTGAGTGTTGTTGACGCGCAGATCAGAGTAGATACAATGAAGCGTATTTTGGAGATTGATGAAGCGAACATTAGTGATCTCAGACAAAAAGCCAAAACTAGGTGGACTCTCGAAGGAGATGAGAATTCTCGTTTTTTCCATGGTCTTCTTAGATGCAGACTTAGCAAGTTAAATATTCACGTTATCAGTGTAAATGGTAGATGGATTCGAGACCCTTTAGAGTTGAAAAAGCAGCTTTTGAGTTTTTCAAAGAGAAATTTTCGGAAGAGAAGGTGTGTAGGCCATCTTTCAAGAGCAACCACTTCAAAAGACTCTCGTTAAGTCAAAAGGAGGCACTCGAGCTGCCCTTCACTATCGAGGAAGTAAAAAACGTTGTTTGGGGATGCGGTAGTGAGAAAGCGCCGGAGCCTGATGGTTATATCTTTGCCTTCTTCGAAAAGTTTTGGGATCTCATTGGCGAGGATGTTTTCAAGGCGGTCAAATCCTTCGAGGCCAGCTCAGAAATTGGAAGGGGATGCAACGCTTCTTTTATTACTTTAATTCCAAAGGTAAAAGGCCCTTTATCTTTCAAAGATTACAGGCCGATTAATCTTATTGGTTGTGTTTGTAAATTTGTCTCCAAGGTGCTGTCAGATAGATTAAAAGGGGTGTTGGATACGATCATCGGGAAGGAGCAGTCGGCTTTTGTTAAGGGCCGATGCATTCTGGATGGCTCGCTTATTGTTAATGAGACTATCTCTTGGGCTAGGAAGGCAAAGCGTAAAGTGTTAATTTTTAAAGCAGATTTTGAGAAGGCTTTTAATAACTTGAACTGGGACTTTTTGGATGAGGTTATGTGTCAAATGGGATTCGGCAATACCGGTAGTTTGAAAGCACTTAAGTGGAGTCTCCTTGCTAAGTGGTGGTCGAGGTTTCTAAACGAAGAGGGCAGTCTTTGGAAAGATAGTATTAAGGCATTTCATGGTGATAGAGGGGGTATTTTTAGTGACGGTTGTAAGAAGCCGGGTGTCTGGGGAGCTATTACTAAATGGGATACTCTCATCAGTAAAGTTGGACTGCATGTTAACAATTTCTGGTCAGTTGATACCAATGGCGAACGAAGATGGATTTTATCCGAGGACGGAGTATTTTCGGTCAAGTCGTGTCGGGGTAAGATCGAGGAAGGAATTTACATTCCGATGGGAGGATAACGTTGTGGAATAAATTAGCGCCCTGTAAAGTGAATATGCTTATCTAGCGTCTTTCAAAATCTAGACTCCCCACCAGATGTAATCTCTCCTTAAGAGGTGTCCGGGTGAGCTTGGTTCTTTGTCCTTGTTGCCTAAGTCATCCGGAAACGGAAGTTCGTGTATTGTTTGGATGTTCGTCTACAAAGGAGATCGGTGCTTATGTAAAGAATTGGTGGTCGGGTTTTCCTTATCAAGCTACCAACTTGGCGGAATTTTTTTCAGCAGCGCAATTTCCTTTCAAAGGGAAGAGAATTAAGGAGGCGTTGGAAGTAATTCTCATGGCGTTCATTTGGGTGATATGGACGAATCGTAATGCGCTAGTCTTCAACAAACCCACAAAAAGCCCGGTGGTGATTTCCAAGGAGATCGTGCTTTTTTCTTATAATTGGATTAGAATTAGATCGAAGTCTTGTAATTCTCTTGATTGGAATGCTTGGTGTATCAACCATTTAGAGGCTTTGTTGTAAGTGCTAGCCTCTTGCTAGCCTTTGGTGGTTTTTAATAAATTCTGTTGTTTCTAAAATAAAATTAAAGCTAAAGCAAATTTGTGTGTCACAAATTAAAATGGTATGGTCATAAGTATGTGGAGGCCTCTTTATGTAAACTAATCTCACAAGTTCTTCTCATGTTGTTGGTATCAATTGTAACTCTCAGTGAGCTCATTTAAGGAACTTGGTCGTAGAATCATGATCCTACCTACCATTTAGACAAAAACATGAAAAATGCTATCATAATATATGGATTTTTTCATAAATAAAGTTGGTTTGTTATACAAACCATCTCATTCATACAACTTATACAACTTAATTAGTTAAAATGATTATGAAAATCATAAAGGTTTATTTATTATAATTTGAATATTTATGAAAGATATTCATAGTTCATTAATTAATTATGATTAACGCTTTATATTAAAAAAATATTTATGAAGCCAGATATTTATTAGAATAGATGAATCGTTCAGATTAGGTTGTATGAGTTATAAGAATGAAACGAGTTGTATTTTAAACACCCTCTCCATAAATATATCAGGTTTCATAAATATTTCGATTGTTTTCTGATATAAAACGTTGATCATAATTAATGAATTTTAGCCATCATTTTCATAAATATCTTAATTGATCAGTTTCTACGGTTTATAACATTTGTGAGGTTTGTATTTAATTTACCCTCTATTTTTATAATACAGAAATATAATCTTTGAATTTCAAAAAATTTCATATTTTTTTCTTCAAATGTGAAAAAAAGAGTTTTTAAAAACCATATATAGGTCAAATATCCATATAAATCTCACCTTAAAATTGATCCATTCCCAAAAAAAAGAAAAAAAAATCATAGAAATGAAATAAGTTTTAATACAATTTAATCTTGTTTTACAATTAAATTTTATATTCTTATATATTACGTATATACACTTCTAGTAAATATTAATATGTAATATATTTTTATAATATATTATAATACTTTTTTCATGGAAATGGATGGTTTAGAAATATGCAAATGAGAAAGCTTTAAATCAAGTTGCTTCATAAAATCTTCAGTCGGGGATTTGAGCTTGAAATCAGTGATTTCAGGAGGAGGCTGAATAGTATTAGAGGTTAAAACTACAGTCTCAGAAGAGGAGGAAATATCATCAGCAGGAAGACTAATATGATTTTGCTGATATGTCTCAATTTGAGAAATCTTTTGTAGGATTAAAGAAATATTATCCTCAATGGAAAAAAGGTGTTCTCCAATAATTTTTAACAAAAGATTAGAGTAATTCTGCTTTTCTAGAAGTTCGTTAATATGYAACGAAGTAAYAGTAAGAGTGTTATCTTTTATAAGATTGGAAAAAGCAGAGAATCTGAAGAAAGAATTATTGTTTTTCATAAGAAAAGGAGACTGAGGAGGATACATGGTGGATTTAATATCTYCATTAAGGAGTTGATAGTCTCTTTGAAGAACATTTATAAAATGTTTTACATGAGTATGAAAAAACCAGGGAATAAAAGCAAAAGTTTCATTCTTGTCTGTGCAGAAAGCATAAAATTCTGCAGAGAAGTTAGCAATTTCATCCTTTGAAAAGTTTTCAACATACCAGGTTCTAAAAAGAG
>NC_037543.1:17276673-17278152 GCF_001531365.2 Cynara cardunculus var. scolymus
CTTGGATGAGGGTGAACCATGGACATTTTTGAGTCACAAAGATTCTGTCAGCATGCATGATTTCCTAAAACCACTAAAGATTGGACTCTTAAACCATAAACCTTATAATAAGCATATAAAATGCTTAAAACTTGATTTTTTCTTATTCTTAAGAACATAAAGAGGCATGTTATAAGATGATTGTATGAAATATGCAATAAAATGAAATTGTGAATACGAGCACTAACACCATGTACACTAGTAAAAATTGTGTTTGGGTTAATTAAAAAGTTTCACTTGGTTACACTACTTATTAACTTGTATGAGTCGATAATTTAAGTGGATAACGCTATTTGGATTGACAATCCCACTTTTTACTGACGAGTAGGGATGCATTTAACTAAAACACGGGTTCTATCCATGTGGTTTAAACACCACCGCTGAGGTAGTTCGGTATAAAGAGCGTAGTTGTCGCAGGTTTAGTAGTGGCCCAACACTTAAAATTACTTGGAGTACATTGTGCCTCGTTAAAAGTGTTACACGCATGAAAGTTGTTGCGAGTAAGTAAAAGACTTACTCGAACTAATTATTGCATAAAGATTTATTGTACATTGAAAACCTGTGAACTCACCAACTCTTGTAGTTGACACTTGTTTTAACGTGCTTTTCAGGGGTAAGGAAGGCATATGGTGGCATTTAAAAGAAACTGCGTTTCAAACACCACCTTCGATTGTTTCGTTATAATTTACAAACTTGTCGTTTTGGGAATATAAACTTTGGCTATTGATGTAATGTAATTATAATATATGGTGATGTTATTTATACTCTATTGATATGAGACTCTACCTGCCATACCTCGTGTTTCCGCTATAACGGGGTGTGACAGTAAATTACAAGAGTTTTCTTTTGAACCCTTCCCTGCCGATGTCTCCAACTAGAAAAATTGAATGAGGTTATTCAAAATGTTAATAAAAACAGATGAATAGTTTATTTAAAATCAGAAAGAAGCTATTAATCCATTTATTTTCAAACAATATATATATATATATATATATATATATATATACTATCTTATTAAGCAAATTCATCAAAAGTCTTAAAGTCTTAAAATTCTAAATGACCAAGATACCCTTTTCACTTTTTCACTTTTCCACCCCTTCCTCTCCTCACATACACTCACCCTCTCACATACATTTACCTCTCACATTCAACGGATTTTTTTTAAAATTATAATTTTAAATTTACGTTTTATATCCCTATAATTAGTTAATTAATTACTTTACGTCCTTTACTTTTAAATGTTTCATTTTAAACTTTTATCAAATTAACATATATAATCGTATATCAAATAAAACATGCTTAAAAAATACATTTTTATTTTAACAAGTTACACTATTATAATCGTCCCGTTAATACATTCGAAATGAGTCCAATATTGAATAGTTTATGACTTAATTATATTATTATATATTATATATACTGTGAAAAAATATTTTTAAT
>NC_037543.1:17284014-17284502 GCF_001531365.2 Cynara cardunculus var. scolymus
GTCATTTTGGGGAACCAACTTGCACCTAATTCCTATTTTGGGGAACCAACTTGCAAAATAATTATAGAAAAATGGGAAAATTACACCAAAATGGAATCAACTTTCACTTGATTCCTATTTTGGGGAACCAACTTTTAAAATCATCATTTAGGGGTTTTTATCGAACTTTTTGTTTATTTAAGGGTCTGATTGATCTGTTGAACAGGTAACAGATAATTTAAGGGTCTCTATCAAACTTTTGGTTGGATTTGCCAAATTTGATTTAAACTTTAATATTGACACAGATTGGTTAGATATAAAAATCTTGAATGTGATATTAATATTTATTTTTTATTGCGTCAATTAATTTTTTTCTATTAAATTGATTTTTTTATTGCATTAGTATAAAAATTGATTTTTATAATAGATTTTATTGCATTAATTTTTGAAAATAAATGAATTTTAATTATTTTTCTATAATTATTTTGCAAGTTGGTTTCCCAAAATAG
>NC_037543.1:17287284-17288942 GCF_001531365.2 Cynara cardunculus var. scolymus
TGAAAGTTGGTTCCCCAAAATAAAAATCAAGTGAAAGTTGGTTCCCCAAAATGACGATTTTGAAAGTTGGTTCCCCAAAATTGAAATCAGATAAAAGTTGGTTCCATTTTGATGCAATTTTCCCATTTTATTTTATTTTCAATTAAATATCATTATTTAATCATAATATCTATTTTCTAACCTATTTCTCTCTCGTCTGTGAAAGAAAAACTCTAATAATCAATCATCATGTCCGTCTCCAACACAACACTCCAACTCTCCATCGATTGAGAGGTAAAATTGAAACTTTGAACAATTTATTTGCATTCGTGATTGTGGATGCGTTTTATTCAAACGCTGAACAATTCATTTGTATTTTTCATAAAATTAAATATTCTTATATTTTTTTTAATTTAAAAAATTAAAAATTAAATGGGTCAATCCATTTATTTAACAAGTTAGGTTGAGAAAATCATAAACAGGTCAACTGTTGTCAACCCATTATTGCCCCTAATACGAATAACTGCTTATGGGTTATTGAACGATATCGGTGGAGGAATCACGGTAGATAACTATTCGTCAACGAGATATACAAGGATGGGTGAAGACGTTGAATCACAAAAGAATAACCTTGAAGCTTTAATCTCGAGAATGGAGGCAATCAAACATGCAGAGCAGTTCACGAACTCAAGAATCTAATGGAAATGGTCTCAAAAAAGTAAGTTAGGGGACATTTACAAAAATTTTACTTGGGTAAGCGCTTACCAAGTCACATCCCCTTACCGGATGAGTATGGCAAGGACCAAGAATCTTAACCAGTAAAAGCGAACGCAATGACCGAGAGTCTACCAGTAAGTGACTCTTACCATGGTTAGTACTTACCGGGTAAATATGTCGTTTTGATAGACTAAAATCTTACTCTATAAGTAAGTGATAAAGTTAAATTTTACCATTAAACGCTTACTGAGTAAGTGTTCAGGTAAACAACCCTCTAGTCAAAAATTTCAAGAGGTTCATGTGGAAAATTTTGATGCAAAAACTTTTAACTTCACATTTTGCAAGCCTTCTTACTAGGGCCAAACCTGCAGAAAGAGGAGGGGGTGCTCCGAATTAGGGTTCAGACATCCATGTCTATTAAGACACATACCAAACTGAAAGAAAACAATCCCACCCAGGGACGGACCCAGAAAAATTTTCAAACGATGACACCATATAATTAATACAATATAATATACATCTAAAAATAATTACAAAAAATATGGTTTTTATAGTACCGATAAACAACTCCTAAACTTGTACCCGACGCATCTTCATCTTTTGAAAACGATCAATATATACCCAAAAATAATTACAAAAAGTATGGTTTTGGTTATTTGGGCTTTGTTTTGTTTGGGTTTTAATTGCACCATTTGGATTTCAGGGAAATACGGTAGCACCTTCTAAAACGATACAGTAACACCGTTAACTAACCTAAATTTTTTACCCTTCGGCCGCGAAATAATACGGTGGCACGTGCCACCCATGCCACCACACCAGGTCCGCCCATGATCCCACCAGATCAAACTAATTTTGAAGTTGCAAGTCATATACATATACATATACATATACATATACATATACATATACATATACATATACATATACATATACATATACATATACATATACATATACATATA
>NC_037543.1:17289047-17298857 GCF_001531365.2 Cynara cardunculus var. scolymus
CTTTTAATCTTGGGACGTTATCTACCTTGTAAAACAAGGAATATCCACTCCTTCCTTTGGCACAGGCTTACCAATCAACTTAAGGAGATGGGCATCAAATGGTSTAGCTGTGGTGTTAACAATTAACATGGCTAAAGTTGAAGCAACAACTGAGAAACCATGTCCAACCATTTCTTGTAAAAGCATCTCTATCGAGTCATGTTGTTTGTTCTGTAATAATCCTTGGATAAGGACGTTGTAAGTGGCACTATTTGGCGGGCAACCTCTCTCCTTCATTTGGAGAAACAAATCTTTTGCTTCCCCCACTAGACCTTCCCGACAAAAACCACCAATCATCACTGTATATGACTTAATGTCGTGTTGCAAACCTTTAACACTTAGGTCATTGAAGAGATTCCTTGCGATATCAAGCTTCCCACACTTACATGCACCATCCATGAGGATAGTGTACACAACAATATCTGAATTTAGCTTGTTGTCACCCATCGAACGGAACATAGAGATTGCTTCCTCGACTAAATGGTTATTGCATAGACCCTCCAAAATTATCCTGTAAGTGCATTCTTTGAGAATCTGGTTGTGTGCTCGCATCTCATTAAAGAGTTTTTGTGCAGCTTTACAATGTCCAATTCGAAACAATCCTTGTAACATGGTGTTGTAAGTGACCACATCAGGTTTCATACCTTTTTCAGTTATTTCATGAAACAAATGCAAGGCCTCGTCTATCTTCATTTCTTTGCAATAGCCATTCAATAAGCTATTACAAGTCACAATATTAGGGACCAGACCTCTAATGCTCATCGAATCAAAAACTTCCCTTGCTTTCATCATTTCACCCCGCAAACAATACCCATCAATAAGAGAATTATATGTCACCACATCGGGATCCTTTCCTATATCGACCATGACGTTCATAAGAACCTCTGCATCTTCAACTTTACCTTCCTTGCAAAATGCGTCGATTAATATATTAAAGGTTATGACATTCGGAGATATCCTTTTGTCCACCTCCATTTCTTTAAGCATTTTAGAGGCATCATCCCAATGACCTAAGTTACGGAGGCCACCAATCAAAGGGTTGTAAGTGACAACATCAGGTAAGATGCCTTTGTGGACGATCATTTTGTTGAAGAGTTTTAAAGCATCATCTATCATTTGGTCCTTGCAAAGACTCTCGATGATGGTGTTATATGTGAAAACATTAGGCTTACAACCCCTTTCATTCATCATCTTAAGCAAAGCAATGGCTGTATTGCTATTGCCAAACTTGCAAAGTCCTTTGATCATTGTGTTGTATAGAATTTCATTAGGTTCACAAAGTTTCTCTTTGATAAGCTTCTTGAATAATCTTTCTGCCTCGAGATTCCTATCTTCTAGGATGAGTCCATTTAAGAGAATAGTAAAAGTCCACACATCGGGCAAGACACCACGTTTCAAGCCATAGGCTACTACTGCAAAACCCTCACTGGTGTGGAACAATTGGCAATAACACTTGATCACGATGGCAAGAGTGTACTCATCAACAGGAACACTAATGGCAACCATTTGTTTAAAAAGATCAATGGAACAAGAATAGTGTTTCATTCTGGTGACCGTTTGCAACAATTGGGTGAATTTAACAACAGATGGCAAAGGTTGTCTTTGTGTCATTTCATCGAACAGTTTGAGGGCATCATCAAGCTTAGTAATTTTTTCAAACATAGAACGAGGACGATCAAACTGTGGTCCATGATTCAAAGCGGAATTTGAATAAAACTGAGGTAGAATGGTTTGGGAAGGATGAATTCGAGAAGATAATTCAGAAAACGAAAAACTGGTTACGGGAAAAAGAAGCGAAGCAGGAGCAATACCTTTGAAGGGATTGGAGACGATGAAAGAAACAGCTTGTTTTGGGATCTTCTTCATCATCAACTACTTTGATTCACAAATGAATGGAAGCATCAATTCTGGTGCGTCAATGGATTTCCCTTTGCTACTTTTGCGACTTTCAAATTTTTTCAGTGTCTACTGTCTACAACGATGCTTTACATTTTTAATTATAAATAAATCTTATAATTAATAAAATAAGGGAGTTGTTACTAGGGGTGCTTATGGGTTGGGTTGATCGGTTTGAAGACATTTGAACAATCAAATCTAATGCTTGTGGTTTGAAAAAATCTCAACTCAACCCAACCCAAACCAAAGTGCAACTCAACCCAATCCGTACGGGTTGGTCGGGTTGATACTTTGGTACATTAAAATATTCTTGTAACATTGAATATGTTATTTCTCTACTCATAATTTCTTTTTCATCATCAACCATTTAATACACCTTATCCATATTTCTTACGTATAGCACATCCAGTTAATTTTCTCAATTTACATATATATGTTCACAATTACTGAACATATGTA
This sequence comes from Cynara cardunculus var. scolymus, assembly GCF_001531365.2. Taxonomy (NCBI): domain Eukaryota; kingdom Viridiplantae; phylum Streptophyta; class Magnoliopsida; order Asterales; family Asteraceae; genus Cynara; species Cynara cardunculus. Next base: position 17,291,442 of record NC_037543.1, read on the forward strand.
CGAATGAATTATATAGAGATGTGAATAGATTAAGAATATATGTATATGAAAAACATACATGATAGTGTAATTGTGTAACTATATATTAATAGAAATTCAACAATCATATTAAATTCAAGAAATAAATGGATATCAGGTTCATCGGGTTGGGTTGAGTTCAAATAATAGTAACTCAATATCAACCCAATACTTACGGTTTGACAATTTTACAACTCGATTAGACATCAGGTTGCTTCGGGTTGGGTTATTTTGTGTTGGGTTGGGTTGGATTGATCGGGGTTTGTTGGGTTTTTGAGCACCCCTAGTTGTTATAGAATAACCGATTGAAAGAATAATGTAATTGAAAAAATGAATATGTAATTCTCATTAATCAAAAGCCTTTTAAATAGGGATGTGATACAAGTAGATAATTATGATAGATATTAGTTATAATTTATCTCTAATATGTTTATCGTTATATAGCTCGTCATATCCTTTAACGATGACACACTTATCCTACGACAAAAGTTATATTTTAAACAACTTCTCAAGAATAATTAATTAGAGATGGAAATTTTATTTGTAGGGATGAGTCTTCGCTTTGGCTGGTAACARGAGAGAACTAGGGTTTATATTAATACCCGAAAGGGGATAAGGGTCTGGGATGACACTGCTCCTCCTTAATTTGACCCAATTAAACTCCTTATTTTTGTTAAATGTTTGTGTATGTGTGTATGCAAAGTCGGATTCATGTGAGAACGATAACTAAATAAAGAAACAAAAAAAAAGGGATGAATCACATATGGTTTTTATAGTAATATCACATGTGATTTAGACGGCTCTAGGCCGAGGGCCAGGTCGTGCGGTCATCTTTACGTTGACCTCGTTCCATAATCGCGTATAAAATCACAAGTTATATGATCGTTTTCTTGTGCTTTTATTCTGACCATGTTTTCGTTTGATTCTTCCTCTATATGTGTATATTTACATATCTTAGTAATTATACAATAAATATACTTCATTTTCAATATTGATAAGTAATTGAATGACCCATATATATATATATATATATATTAGTTGTGTACCAGCGCAATGCGGCGGGAGTCATAAATGTAAACGATTTGAGGCTTTTTGTGTTTTCACGAGAGAAGACTTTTTGAATGATATGATTTACTCTTAGGGGCTGTTTGTTTGGCTCTTAATGGTGACATTAAGAGCCAACCTCTTAATCGGTAAGAGGTAAGGGTTGTTTGGCAAAAAAAAAGAGAACCTCTTAATGGTTACAAAGGCTCTTAACGATTTAGGGTCTAGGGCTCCCCTAAATGATTCAGAGGGGTCTTCTTCCATGGTTGGAAGCATGGTGGCCTGCTTCCAATGATGAGTTTGCATTTGAAAGTAGGACCTTATCAAGTTGCATTTGTGGTTGAAGATGATATTGAAAAATTATGTTTGTTTGCACTAATATAAAATCTTGTTTTGAACTAATAATGTTACATTTGTTTGGATTAATATGAAATATGTAGTTATATTTGCAAAATAATTGTTCTATTCAGATTCTGCCAAACAGCTCTATTTCATTCAGTACTAAATCATTCAGAGGGTTAAAATGATAATTTGTTGTCATTCAGAGAACAGTTACCAAACAACATTATTTCATTCAGCACTTAACCATTTTGGTCCTCTTAACCATTCTGCACCAAACCATTCAGCAACCGTCAAACAGCCCCTTAGTTTTTTACATATTAATACATTTGAATAAATAAGAGTTATTGTTTCAATTGCAGTCGATCAACAAAAATTTGGAATAAAGTTTAGAATTCAATATATTTAAACCAATCCATCATGATTTACAGTAAACAACATTGTTTTCACCGGCCAAGGATTATTAAATGACAATATAACATATACTCATGACTTGTTTTAAATGAATTTATTAAAATAGACATTGAACAGAAAGATAAAGAATATGAAAAATTCCCACGTTCCGTAGTTGCAGCAAAAGACAAAGAGAAGATTGGGAGTTCATGGTATACCAAAACCAGTTTTGGTAACGCCTTCATTTCTAGAAAGTTAAAACATAAAATGTCACAAAAATCAAATGATGACATGACAATCTTCTAACTTCAAGTTCTTAGTCAATTATGGTTCTTCTTGGTCCAAAAGATTTGGGTACTCTTTTCCTCAAATTGGAACCGGAAAATACAGAAAAAAGAATTCAAGAAATGCTTAAATTTTAAGTTACACGATTGGGATGTTCTCACAAACACTATAATTGTAAAATATGTCAACAAATGATATATTAACATATGATAATAACAAGGTGAGTGGAAATTTATACCGACAAAGATGACGATGCCAAAGACCCCTAGTTCTTGAGTGGTAGAACAAAAAAACCACAAAATCCCCAAATTTGTCCACACGTTAAAGAAAAATACATAAAGCCAGCATAGGGTGCACCTGGGTTGTTTGAAGTTGGACCTGAAGACTAAGCTCCAACACACATATCTCATCAGAACCACATATAATATAATATCCACCATGATGCATGTTAACTAATACAACGCATAAAAAGTTCCAAATTTCATAAGGAAAATTACAAGAAACCTCAAGTATTTCTTTCCAAATTCAAATAACATTTAGAAATGTTATGGTTGTTGCATATTCTTAAAAATATTAATCATCAAAATCGGGTGCATGGTTGATGCCTAAGCAACTCCCTGTTAGCCAAAAGTTTAGCTAGTCTTTAAGGGTAATTTACCTAAATGCTTACCCGATAAGTGTTTAATATTAGAAGTCAATACCATAATTTATTTTATTGAGTAAGATTGTAGTACATCAAAACGTATCATATGCAACAATTTACCTGGTAAGCGCTTACCCGGATAAGAGTCATCACTCTCACTTACCGGGTAAAACTCTTCATTCTTAATATTCTATCAATCAAAATGATGCAAATATTAATTTTGTTACATTGTTTATGTCATTAATTTTGTTACATTAATTTTCAGAAACATTTAATAAGTAAATAATGGTTTTCATTTACTATTGTATATTTTAATAAAATGGTATGATAATTTAGAATTAAAAAATTTTAGTTCACATGCTTAGGTGGCAAAATTGTATCTAACACCTGGTTTTTAGTATCCGTAATTTCTAGTTTTTGTATGTAAATTGGTCTTAATATAATCATTTAAATATATTATAGATGTTGGTTGAGTTGGTTATCGTATTTGGTAAAAAAAACCAACTTTTTGTTGAAAATTGCACTGCTCATGCCCATGCAGCTATTTTGCTCGCGTATGCAAGCAAACTTCAAAAAATGGACAGAACTATATATATATACTATTCACCCTCGCACAACTATTTTGCTCATGCCGGCGAGTATCTGCAACCCCTTTAAATGCGATTTCTTCCTTTTCTTTTTCATTTCTCTCTCTCTCTCTCTCACTCACACACACATTCTTGGTCCAAGAACATTCCTCCTCCAAAATTGATTTCTTCAAGAGCATTAAGAGCTCTTAAACATCAAAATTTCAAAGTCTAGGTCCATGATCTGAGTTCATCTTCTTCATCTCAATTTCCACCATTATTGACCTAGTTTTTAGGTTCTTCCTAAAAATGATTTGTAAGTCATCCTAACCTTTCTAAACCYTWMTTCTTGTTGAAAACTTTCATTTTGATCTTCTAGAACATCCATTTTGGTGTATCTTCATTATACTAAGTTTTTAATCATTTTGGGTGCTTTGGTACTAACCTTTTGAAAACGACACTCTTAAACTATGTTTCTTAACAGTTTAATGACACTCATAACTTATTTAGTCCGCTATACATTAATGATGAAATGTGACTATAGGAAACTTTATGCAAAAAGTCTCGTGGTTTCTAAACTTGTCCATTTCAATAAAAAAACACAATCTTTACATCTTTGAAAAAAATTCTTTCAAACAAAAATGCACTTAAACTATACACACATATTGATCCACTTAGAGACCGTTTACCAAATACTTACCCGAGTAAGTGCTTACCAAGTCATGTTACCTCATTGGATGAATATGGTAAGAACCAAAAATCTTACTCGGTAAGAGCTAGACAAGGACCATGAATCTTACCCGATAAGTGAGGCCGAAGACTCTTACCACGATATGCGCTTACCGGGTAAATTGTTGCATACAATGCCATTGTGGTGGATAAAAATCTTACCCGATATGGTACCATATAGATTAGAACTGTTTTTGTTTCGGAGAGTTTTTCATTCATGGAAAGAACATTTTTTAAATAGAAGAGACAGGTTTTAAGAAAAACTTTGTTTTCTGCATAATGCATCTTAAGAAGCTTTACTGAATAAGCACCATCAACAGTCATGTATAGTTGACCTAGTAAGTTGTACCTAATTAAGTTCATTAACCTGCTCTAAGTGACCCACGTAAGGTGGGATTTTTTACAAAAAAGTTCAATCTTTAACACCAAACAGATAAACAAATGTTTGTAAATCAGGGAAACAATAGTCGGCTTGCTGGCTTCGCTTAGGAGCCAGTGACAACAAGGAGCTTAAGCCCAAAAAAAAACTGACTTAAAGCCTTGTCTGTTTGTGCAAGTATACCACCCCAAAACTAACTGTATTAGACTTTGAAAGAAAAAACTTCAAACAAGTTTAAACAAAATTAGAGATGTTAAGAAAAGCATACCAACAGTACCAAGCCATCTACCAGCTGGCTTGAAGAGTTGAGATGGTAGATTGAAGGATAAAGAAAATTTACTTGGGAAGTTGAATGACATTAAATAAATTGGAGTCCCATTCCAATATTTCAATGACAGTAACTAATTTACTTTGCTATAAAGAAACCCATTCCAATATTTCAATCTTCGACCTCTAGAAATTGGATGAAATGACTATTCATTGCTTTTGATTTGAAAGGCAGTGAAAGATCTAAAAACAAAATTGTCCATAAAATGTCAAGAACTCGAGCAATAGATGGTTGGCAGCAAAAAGGTTACTCCCTTGATACCAAAAAAATACTACTTCCAATAAACAAAATGCAATACTTTATCAGTGCTCTTTAATACAATTTGATCAAATAATGTAATATCAATATTGCATCCTAAAATTACATCTGAAAAGCATAAAAGTTGTTTTGAACTTCTTTTTAAGTTTACAAAAGAGTAACTATATGTCTCAATGTGTACCCTAACATCAGCAAAAGCATAGGAGTTTAGAGCATAAAAATTTGCAGCCGGAAAATCCCGGATTTGAATCAGAAGACAAAGTAAATCGAGCATAGTGACATCTCTTACCAAATTTTGGGTAAATCTAAGCAAAATCAGATATAAAACAATGGAATTGGCGTTAACTACTGGGATTTCAAACAAATAAACAACTTAAATTCACAATGACTAACAAATATGCAAATTGTAGCAACCATTTCCACATCATCACACATACGAATTGAAAGCTTTTGGTGGCAGGTTTACTAATAACTTCATACCATCCTCATACTTTCAATAGAGTTAAAGATTATAGGCTCGAATCTATGCTTTGGAACTGAGAAATTATACAAATGATCATACACAAGCACCAATCTCTCTAAAAACATTTCAACAAGAAAATTCTTCTGCTAACCCCATAGGGACGAGCCCTTGAGTTGGGTGCAAACCCATTCTAGTTTAGTAAGCCTTTCTTGATGAGTTCAAAGAGAAGAAGATCAAAACAAATGAGTGCATAAATATAATATAAATTCACACAAGTTTATGAACAAACCACTGTAATAAAAAATCTAAAGCAATTGAACAATTTACATGAACATATTTGTCCAACAAAAGACCCCATGAAACTAAAACAATAGATCATAGAACTAAATATTTCACACAGATTGAGTTCCGAATATTTCTTGATCCTTAATAGAAAACGAATGTAAAACCAAAAATGTAATACAAACCCCTGGAACTCATCAATAAAATCACTAAATACAACAGTTAAAATACACCCAAATTCAGATTCCTGAAAAAGATAAAACGTTTTTGAAAGAAAACACTGAAGATTTTCTTGATCTCTCGTGCAATTAAACTCATGATGGTTCTTAAATCTTAAATATCAAACAAGAAATGACCACAAACACCTAAAATTTGATCAACAATATGACTAAATAAAACATACCCAAATTCAGATACCTGGAAGAAGGTAAAATTTTTGAAAGAAAACTCCACAGGTTAGAATTTTATAAGTCACATTTGTCTCAAGGATTCTACAAAACAAATAACTTATATCCCAAACAGGTAGATATGACATATTTCAAACAGGTAGATTTGTCTCATGGATTCATTTGTCTCAGGTAAATGTGCAACTCAAAATGAAACCCTAAACCCTAAATTAACTCACCTTTGAAAGCAAAACTCGTAATCGCCACAGAATCGTGCCCTCAAGGTTTAAAAGCAGAACTCGCAATCGCCTGAATCGTTTATTGCGTCATTGTTACAGGAGATAATTCCAAAGAAAATGTGTAACTCAAAATGAACCCTAAACCCTAAATTAACTCACCTTTGAAAGCAGAACTCGCAATCGCCACAGAATCGTGCCCTCAAGGTTTAAAAGCAGAACTCACAATCGCCTGAATCGTTTATTGCGTCATTGTTAATGGAGCGATCATTTATAAACACTCTGCAATCGCCTGAATCGTTGCTTTGGGGACTGAATCGTCATCTCTGTAATCGGTTCTTTGGAGGGCAGAAAAGCGTTGGAAAGGGAAGCGACTCAGCGAGGGTGGAGCGTGGTGTGGAAAGGAATGATGAGGGGAGAGTGGAGCGTGAGAGAGCGGTTAACCATGTGTGCTTTAGACTAGTACTAAATGCATTATACACTGGTTTAAGACTTTTAAAACTTTATGTATTAAAAGATTGTATCAAATGTATGTTAAGTTGTTTTTAAGACTTGTGTTAAATTTGCTTTATAAAATAGTATTGATATTGATATAGATATATATATATATATATATAGAGAGAGAGAGAGAGAGAAAAAGCAGTGGTTTATTTTGCAAATCACGTTATTTGTACAAACCATACAAACCTCATTCAACCAGTAATAATTTTTCATTTTGTTTATTTTTTTTGTAATTATGAGAGATTGATTAATAATTTTTATTGTAGAGTGTGTTAATCATGGATATTATCATCTTCATTATTTTAATTTTAGAAAAATACATTAAACAAATTCATTAAAATTTTATTAAATATTATATGAAACAATTTCATAACCATATATGAAACAATTTCATTAAAAAAAGTATTATATGAAACAATTTCACAAGATTAAACAATTTAATGAATTTTTTTCATAAGATTAAACAATGAAATCGACGGATGAGGGTTGTTTGCACAGTTTGTACAAATTGGGCGGTTTGCATTTGATCGCTCATATATATATATATATATATATATATATATATA
>NC_037543.1:17301012-17312092 GCF_001531365.2 Cynara cardunculus var. scolymus
ACTGATGACTCAGATGGTGGGGCCCGTTGCGAAACGACGGCGGGCCCACGGGCATTGCGTACTCGTCGTCGAGTAAATCGTTGATGATGTCGAGATGCGGGAATTCATCGGCCAATGGACCTTGAGCCTGGGGTCTGCTGTGAATCGGCTTGTAAACATCGATATTTTGGATGTCGTTAAGTGATTGCAAGCCTCTGCTGCTGCTACCAACATTATCCCTTTCCATCCATTGAGACCCAGTTTGCAAAACAACATCATGATTCATCATTCCAAAGGAAAAGCTTGGTCTCACAGAATCCATCCTTTCAGAACTTTGAGGTAAAAACATGGGCTGTGAATACGAGTTTACGGCCGGTTTCGGAGAATGGGATTGACCATAAGCAGATGAAGTTGCGGAAATTGGACACCCCATCATAGCATTTTGATACGACGGAGGACCGTAATTCTGAGTGACGGTTCAGGACAAAGATACCGTGCTGCACTTGCTGACCGAGATAGCAATGGTGTGGTTTGGACCATCAAGATAACAGGTGCGGTACTGGTGGCATTCGCTCTAGATGCTTCAACTAGAGGAGCACTCAATGGCCTAGTTTAATTTGTTATATATATATATATATACACACACACACACATTTAAAAAAATAGAATATCATTAATTCTCTAGTCAATAACTGTTTTTTCTTCTTAGGTATTTCGGTTACGATCTAAATACAACTTAATACAAAAATGTTAAACGATCCACGCACATAAAATACAAGCACAAATACATGACATAATGATTCCGATAGTCGCCATTCATTATCAAGTTTCATTCTTATGGTTGGCACTATCTTCAGATTTGGTCCCCCTGGTTGTAATTTTGTTTCAGATTCGGTTTATACCCCCAACTGTGGTAATAATAACATAGAAGGCTATCTTATGAAAGGGTGGAGGGGAGAATTAAATGGGCATCAATGGCACCTGACATAAAATGGAAAAAAACCCTGACATAAAATGGAAGAGCAGAGAAAGACAAAGCAATAATCTGTTAGTATCATTAAATATATAGTTTGTTGTTGTCAAGGATGCTATTTACCTGGTAAAACAAGAAGCATCCATTCCTTCCTTTGGCACAAGCTTACCAATCAACTTAAGGAGATGGACATCAAATGGTCTAGCTGTGGTGTTAAAAAGTAACATGGCTAAAGTTGAAGCAACAACTGAGAAACCATGTCCATCCATTTCTTGTAAAAGCATCTCTATCGAGTCATGTTGTTTGTTCTTTAATAATCCTTGGATGAGAACGTTGTAAGTGGCACTATTTGGCGGGCAACCTCTCTCATTCATTTGGAGAAACAAATCTTTTGCTTCCCCCACTAGACCTTCCCGACAAAAACCACTAATCATCACTGTATATGACCTAACGTCGTGTTGCAAACCTTTAACACTTAGGTCATTGAAGAGATTCCTTGCGATATCAAGCTTCCCACATTTACATGCACCATCCATGAGGATATTGTACACAACAATATCTGAATTTAGCTTGTTGTCACCCATCAAACGGAACATAGAGATTGCTTCCTCCACTAAATGGTTATTGCATAGACCCTCCAAAATTATCCTGTACGTGCATTCATTGGGAATCTGGTTTTGTGCTCGCATTTCATTGAAGAGTTCACGTGCAGCTTTACAACGTCCAACGCGAAACAATCCTTGTAACATGGTGCTGTAAGCAACCACATCAGGTTTCATACCATTTTTAGTTATTTCATGAAACAAATGCAAGGCCTCGTCTATCTTCAATTCTTTGCAATATCCATTCAATAAGCTACTATAAGTCATAACATTAGGGACCAGACCTCTAATCCTCATTGAATCAAAAACTTCCCTTGCCTTCTTTATTTCACCCCGCAAACAGTAGCCATCAATAAGTGAACTATATGTTACTACATCGGGATCCTTTCCTCTCTCTACCATGATGTTCACAAGAACCTCTGCATCTTCAACTTCACCTTCTTTGCAAAATGCATCGACTAATATGCTAAAGGTTATAACATTGGGATATATCTTTCCGTCTTCCATTTCTTTGAATAATTTAGAGGCATCATCCCAACGATCTAAGCTACAAAGGCCACGAATCAAAGAGTTATAAGTGACAACAGTAGGTAGGATGCCATTGTGGAAGATCATTTCTTCGAAGAGCTTTAAAGCATCATCTATCATCTGGTCCTTGCAAAGACTATCGATGATGGTGTTATATGTGATAACAGTAGCTTTACAACCCCTTTCATTCATCAGCCTAAGCAAAGCAATGGCTGTGTCGTTATTGCCAAATTTGCAAAGCCCTTTGATCATTGTGCTGTACATAACAACATTAAGTTCACAGAGTTCCTCTTTGACCAGTTTCTTGAAAAATCTTTCAGCCTCGAGAATCCTATTTTCTAGGATGAGCCCATTTAAGAGCGTACCAAAAGTCCACACATCGGGTACAACCCCATATTTCAAGCCATAAGCTACAATTGCAAAACCCTCACTGGTGTTGTACAATTGGCAATAACACTTGATCACAGTGGCAGTAGTGTATTCATTAATAGGAACACTAAAGGCAACCATTTGTTTAAAAAGATCAATCGCATAAGAATAGTGTTTCAGTCTGGTGACCGCTTGCAACAATTGGGTGAATTTAACAACAGATGGCAATGGTTGTCTTTGTGTCATTTCATCGAACAGTTTGAGGGCATCATCAAGTTTAACAATCTTTTCAAAGATAGATCGATGACGATCAAACTGCGGTTCATGATTCAAAGCGAAATATGAATGAACTTGAGGTAGAATCGTTTGGGAAAGATGGATTCGAGAAGATACCTCTGAAAATGAAAAAGGGGTTCTGGAAAAAAGAAGCGAAGCAGGAGCAATACCTTTGAATATTTTAAGGGAATTGGAGACGATGCCAGACACGGCTTCTTTTGGAATCTTCATCAACATTACTCAACTACTTTGATTCACGATGAATGGAAGCAAAAAACATATAAGAGGAAAAAGAAGCGAAGCAGGAGCAATACCTTTGAAGGGATTGGAGACGATGAAAGAAACAGCTTGTTTTGAAATCTTCTTCATCATCAACTACTTTGATTCACAAATGAATGGAAGCATCAACTCTGGTGCATAAATGGAATTCTCTTTGCTACTTTTGCGACTTCAATTTTTTTTCAGTTTCTACAACGATGCTTCTCATATATATTAATTTAATAATTTATAATAAATGTTATTTACATTTTTTAATTATAAATAAATCTAATAATTAATAAAATAAGATAGTTGTTATAGAATAACCGATGGAAACAATAATATAATTGAGATAATCGATCTGTAATTCTCATTAATCAAAAGCTTTTTAAATAAGGATGTGATAGTTTCGACTTTTAATGAAACCGTAATCTTTCCTTGCATTAGTTTCGATGAAATGAGGTGTAGATTGAAGAGAACTTTTATCTCCCAAGCCTTTGATCGAGAGTGTCTCGTCCTCTCCCGAGAACTGCTATAACTTTTAATTGTATTCCGTACTTCTTTTGTAAATGAGTTGCTATAACTTTTATCTCTTAACTTCTCTTAAAATGTGATTTAAAAAACAGTACTTTGCTCAGAGACTGTTCTTGCGTTTTCGTAAATTACAAGGGTTCTCGTTTGAATCCTTCCCAGCCTATATGATGTCTCCAACTAGAAAAATTGAATGAGGTTATTCAAATGTTAATTAAAAAAAGATGAATAGTATATTCAAAATCAGAAAGAAGCAATTAATCCATTTATGTTTCAAACAATATATATATATAAAGAGAAAGAGAGAGAAGAGCGATCAAATGTAAACCATCCATATTTGTACAAACCGTGCAAATCACCCTTATCCGTTGATATTATTGTTTAATTTAACGATTTTGTTTCATGATATTGTTTAATATTGTGAAATTGTTTCATATAATATTTTTCAAGATAAAGTTGTTTTCATATATGGTTATGAAATTTTAATAAAATTGTTTCATGTATTTCTTTAAAATTAATATAATTAAGATTATGATATCCATGATTAACACCTTTCACAGTAAAAATGATTAATCAACCTCTCATAATTACAAAAAATGTAAAATTATGATCGGTTAACTGAGGTTTGTATGGTTTGTACAAATAACATGATTTGCAAAGTAAATCTCATATATATATATATATATATATAGAGAGAGAGAGAGAGAGAGAGAGAGGAGTTAGGTTCAGGAAAAAATCTTAAAAAAATGAAAAAAAGAAACATTCTAGTAAACGTTCATCTAGACCTCTAATAATTTTATTTTATTAGAAAAATCAACCAGTTTTCAACCAAGTTAAAATACTATAAAATTTTATTTTATTTTCAATTAAATATCATTATTTAATCATAATATCTATTTTCTAACCTATTTCTCTCTCGTCTGTGAAAGAAAAACTCTAATAATCAATCATCACGTCCACCTCCAACACAACACTCCAACTCTCCATCGATTGAGAGGTAAAATTGAAACTTTGAACAATTTATTTGCATTTGTGATTGTGTTTTATTCAAACGCTGAACAATTCTTTTGTATTTGTCATAAAATTAAATTTAAATAGTCTTATATTTTTTATTTTATTTAAAATTTAAAAATTAAATGGGTCAACCTATTATTTAACAGGTTGGATTGAGAAAATCATAAACAGGTCAACTGCCGTCAACCCATTTAGATAACAGGTTGGTTTGGTTGAAAAATGTCAACCCACTTAAGTACACATGTTGGCTTGGGTTGAGATTTTAACCTGTTCAATAAAGGGGTTAAATCCGACCCATTATCGCCCCTAATACAATCACTGCTTATGAGTTATTGAACGATATCGGTGGAGGAATCATAGTAGATAACTATTTGTCAACGAGATATACAAGGATGGGTGAAAACGTTGAATCACAAGAGAATAACCTTGAAGCTTTAATCTCGGGAATGGAGGCAGTCAAACATGCAGAGCAGATCAGGATCTCAAGAATCTAATGGAAATGACTGTATTGGTGTTATTTTTTCCACATAAACGAGTTTTTGCCGCAAAAACCAAGTAATGGTCTCAAAAAAGTTAGGGGCATTTACAAAATTCTTACTCGGATAAGCGTTTACCAAGTCACATTCCCTTAACGGATGAATATGACAAACACCAAGAATCTTACCTAGTAAGAGCGAAGACAAGGATCGAGAGTCTACCAGTAAGTGACTCTTACTTACGGGGTAAATATGTCGTTTTGATAGACTAAAATCTTACTCGGTAAGTAAGTGAAATTTTACCATTAAACGCTTACTGGGTAAGTGTTCAGGTAAACAACCCCCTAGTCTAAAAAATCTCAAGAGGTTCATGTGGAAAATTTTGATGCATAAACTTTTAACTTCAAATTTTGCAAGCCTTCTTACTAGGGCCAAACCTGCAGAAAGAGGAGGGGGTGCTCCGTATTAGGGTTCAGACATCCATGTCTATCAAGACACATACCAAACTGAAAGAAAACAATCCCACCAGATCAAACTAATTTTTGAAGTTGCAAGTCAAACTAATTAGCATGACTTTTAATCTTGGGACGTTATCTACCTTGTAAAACAAGGAATATCCACTCCTTCCTTTGGCACAGGCTTACCAATCAACTTAAGGAGATGGGCATCAAATGGTCTAGCTGTGGTGTTAACAATTAACATGGCTAAAGTTGAAGCAACAACTGAGAAACCATGTCCAACCATTTCTTGTAAAAGCATCTCTATCGAGTCATGTTGTTTGTTCTTTAATAATCCTTGGATAAGAACGTTGTAAGTGGCACTATAAAATTACTAATACGATGCTTTGTACTAAAAGAATTCTAAAAAACTTGTTAGGATACCCAAAAGCATCCTATCAACTTATTACAACGCCTTTAAATATGACATTTAGTTTTTGGTCCTATAAATTAAGTCTTATAAAACATTCTATTAGGACGCTTAAAAATTGGTGGCGTCTTACAAACCCAATTTTGTTGTAGTGGTCTTTGTCTTCGCTCTAACCAGGTAAGATTCTCGGTAAGCTAATAAGGTAAGTGATTGGTAAGCGTTTGGTAAACATCCTATAAGCATTTTTATACCTAATTTACGATTCAACACTCTATCCTACTTTACGAAATATATTGGTAAACGAAAATATAAGAAAATCAATCATGCTAGCCAACTTTTTAAAAATCTAGCTCCTTGTAGAATTAGTCTAAAAAGTAGTAAAAAATTCTCAAAAAGTTCAGATAATTGGCAAAATTGATCTCTTTGACTTCAAAGTCAGTATGTACCTGTGTGGCCATGCCTTGATCTTCATGGTGTTTTTGAATGTGAAATGACTAAAACGAACAGGAGGATATTTCTCTAAGGCGTCTTTTCAACCAAAGAGAAACTTTGTGAACCTAATGTAGTTATGTACATCAGTTTTACAACCCCTTTCGTAACTCTAAGCAAAGCAATGGTTGTGCCATTATCACCAAACTTGCAAAGCCCTTCAACTTCTTCTTGAATAATTCTTGTGATATACAAACTAAATTAGGTTCACAAAGTTTCTCTTTGAGTAATTCTTTTGCCTCAAGGATGAGTCCATTTATGAGTGTGCATCAGGTACAGCACTACATTCGAAGCCATTTCCTAGATCTGCAGTTGGCAACAACACTCGATCACAACAGTAGTAGTGTAGACACTAATATTTTTAAAAAAATGGATAGAACAATAATAGTGTTTCATTTGAGTTCTGCAGTAAATATCTGTTTTTTGCTTCTTGAGTATTTTGATCATGACCAAATACAACTTACTTGGTACAAAAACAATAAACTATCTCAGCACATAAAAAAAAAAGCACAGACATGACCACGTTTCAGGACAAACATCAATGAAGCTAGATAAAATACATTTTTGGTTCTCAAGGTTGTCATTCCCTATCAAGTCTCGTCCATATATTGAAATAACTACGCATTTGCACTGTGGTTGACACTTTGTTTCAGATTTGGTCCCCCTAGTTGTAATTTTGCTTCACACTAATGATTAGATAATAGATAGGAGACTACCTTATGAAAGGAGGTGGGAGTTAATGGACATCAATGGTAGCTGCCATAAAATGGAAGGCTCTGATTCATTCAGACTTTATAAGATGAGAAAAAAACAAACCAATAATCTGTTATTATCATTATATATTTAAATATAATGCTTTTTACTTAGTATTCATAATGATTTAAGTAATCTTAATTGTCAGCAAAGTATAACCAGTTTCATATTTTGAACCAATGGTCCTGAAGCATCAGCTGCTTCTTGGTTTGATGGACCCACAGAAAACCATATTCCAGTTGAGCAAAGGAAAAGAATTTTCAAATTCCAAATTTATTGTTTTTGTAGCAGTTTTGATATAAGCTTCATTGCAGTTATCAAAAAGATTTGAGCCGTTAACTTTTCCTACGTGTATACAGGATTTTGTTGTTGCCAATCAACCAATGGCACCAAGATTTTTATATAAATTATGAAATATAAATGCAAAAAAACCTTCTTACCTGGAAGAAAGGGTTTCTGTCCCCCCTACCTTGTCTACCAAGCGTGGGACTAGAGGACTTTTCAGAAATTTGAGCGATCCATTGTAGGAAGGATTGAATCATTGAAGTATAACTAATCAACCTTCCGCTGTTATCAACTCAATAAAATGAGAAGCATCGACTCCTTCCTTTGGCACAAGCTTACCAATCAACTTGAGGACTGGCATTAAATGATCTAGCGTTGATCTTAACAAGTAACAAGGCAAAAGTTGAAGCCTCAAGTAAGAAACCATGTCCATCCATTTCTTGCAAAAGCGTCTCTATCGTGTCATGTTGTTTGTTGTTTAATAATCCTCGGATAAGAGCGTTGTACGTGGCACTATTTGGCAGGCAACCTCTCTCACTCATTTGGCGAAACAACTCTTTTGCTTCCCTCATTAGACCTTCCCGACAAAAACCACTAATCATCACATTAAATGATACAACGTTATGTTGCAAACCTTTAACACTTAGGTAATTGAAGAGATCCCTTGYGATATCAAGCTTCCTACATTTACATGCTCCATCCATGAGGATATTGTACACAAAAATATCTGAATTTAGCTTGTTGTCACCCATCCAACAAAACAAAGAAATTGCTTCCTCAATTAGATGGTTATTGCATAGGCCCTCCAAGATTATTCTGTAAGTGCATGCATCTAGAATCTGGTTGTGTGCTAACATCTCAGTAAAAAACTCGTGTGCAGCTTTACAACGTCCAACTTGAAACAATCCCTGTAACATGGTGCTGTAAGTGACCACATCAGGTCTCATACCTTTTTTCAGTTATTTCGTGAAACAAATGCAAGGCCTCGTCTACCTTCATTTGTTTGCAATAACCATTTAATAAGCTACTATAAGTCACAACATCAGGGACCAGACCTCTAATCCTCATTGAATCAAAAACTTCCCTTGCTTTCGTCATTTCACCTCGCAAACAATACCCATCAATAAGTGAACTATATGTCACTATATTGGGATCCTTTCCTCTCTCAACCATGGTGTTTATAAAAACCTCTGCATCTTCAACTTTACCTTCCTTGCAAAGTGCATCGATCAATATATTAAAGGTTACAACATCGGGAGATAACCTTTCATCCTTCTCCATTTCTTTGAACATTTTAGAGGCATCATCCCAACGTCCTAAGATACAAAGGCTACGAATCAAAGAGCTGTAAGTGAAAACACTAGGTAGGACATCTTTGTGGAAGATCATTTCATTGAAGAGCTTTAATGCATCATCTATCATTTGGTCCTTGCAAAGACTATCAATGATGGTGTCATATGTGACACAATAGGTTTATAGCCCCTTTCATTCATCATTCTAAGCAAAGAAATGGCTGTATCATTATTTCCAAACTTGCAAAGCCCTTTAATCATTGTGTTGTACGTAACTACGTCAAGATCACAAAGTTGCTCTTTGATCACCTTCTTGAATAATCTTTTTGCCTCGAGAATCCTATCTTCTAGAATGAGTCCATTTAAGATCGTATTGAAAGTGAACACGTTTGGTACAACCCCACGTTTCAAGCCATAGGCTACGATTGCAAAACCCTCACTGGTGCGATACATTTGACAACAACACATGATCACGGTGTTAGTAGTGTACACATCAACAAGAACTCCAATGGAGACCATTTTCTTAAAAAGATCGATCAAACTAGAATAGTGTTTCAGTTTGGCAACAACTTGCAACAACTGGTTGAATTTAATAACAGATGGCAGAGGTTTTCTTTGTGTCATTTCATCAAACAGTTGGAAGGCATCATCAAGCTTAGTAATCTTTGCATACATAGATCGAGGACGATCAAACAGTGGTTCATGATTCGAAGCATAATTTGAATGAAAATGAGCTAGAATTGTTTGGGAAGGATGGATCGGAAAGGATAACTCCGAAAATGAGAAAGGGGTTTTGAAAGAAGGAGCAGGGAATAAGGTACCTCCAAGGGCAACTCCAACCATTACACTAAAAAAAACACCAAAAACATCAAATCTGGTGGGTCCATAAACACAAAAAAAAAAAAAAAACTCAACTCCAGTCACACTTTAAAAAAACACCAAATTTGTGGACCCCACATTAAAATAACATATTTTATTCACTATTTTTAATAACAATATTTATAATCTGTAATAGATATTATAATAATAAAGAATTAGTGATTAATTTATTTAATGAAGAAATGTTAAAATAAAAACGATAAAATTGTAATTAATAAATTTATATTTAAAAAGATTACATTAGTTCAAATAGCACAAATTAAATAAACACATAAATAATACTAATTCTCCGAGTTAGTATACTCGTCCCACAAATGATCAATTAATGCATTACAAAGTTCAAAGTGAGCATCTTTATTCTTGATCTTTTTGTGTCGAGCAAGAAACTGTTCAAGTCCACCATCGTTCATCATCTCAAAATGTAGCAAGAAGCTTTAGTCAGTTTATGTCTAGCGGAGACGATTGAACCCTTTAATTTATGTATTTCAGTTTTTAAAATTTCCATTAATAAAATACGTTTACGTTTATCCGGTATCATATTTGTGTTATTAATAATTTATTTTATATATATATATATATATGTATAAATTTAAATAATAAATATAACAACCTAAAACTTAATATTTATAATTATTTATTTATTTATAATTTATTAAAAAATTATTAAATATTGAGAAAAAGTGATGGGGACCACCAATTTGGCAAGATTGTCGTTCATCTTCTCCACGGCATATTTGCTGTTCGTTTTCAGCCTCCGGTATAGTTTTAGTGTTTTTGGCGGTCGATTGGATCCAAAAGAACGGCAAAACTAGGGTTTTGCCGTTCGATTGTGTGATAACCAGATCCTGGTTATTACCCAAGGTATTTAAATATGTGAATATTTAACTAAATAATTACATGATAACATGATAATTTGTTACGTGATGGTATGTGCATTTATGCATTATTTGGACATGAATATATATATATATATATATATATATATGTGTGTCTGTGTGAGTGTGTATGCATTCATGTTATATGTATGGAATATAATATTTATTTTGTGTGGTTAGAATGTATGCATGAGTGTTGTGCATACGTGTAAGTATGCATGCATATGTGTGTGTGATAGGGAAAGCATGAGGTGGGGAAAAGGTAGGGAAGGCAGTTAGCCAACCCTTCCCTATTTAGAAAGTATAAATAGTGGCTTCACCCCCTTCATTTGCCTTTTTATTTGCCTTAGAGAGTTATCTGGGTTGCTTTTAAAAAAAAAGTGAATTCTAGCCGGTTGCAAGTGTCAAGATTGAAAGGGTTGATTTCTAGCAATTTTGTGTTCAAAGCTTTATAAGGTGAGTGGTTTTTAAATCTTTTGCATAAAAATTTACTACTGATTTTATTAGGATGCTTCGTATTCTTATCATTGAAATGGAACTTTGATTATATTGTCTAAGTGTTTATCCGGACAAAGTTTGACCGGATAAGGGTTTAAACCGGATAAGCCTTGAGAGGTTTATGTTGGGAGGTTTA
>NC_037543.1:17313111-17315551 GCF_001531365.2 Cynara cardunculus var. scolymus
TTTGGCCTGAAACTTTGTTAAACCTTGTTATTGAGGAAAAGTTTAAAAAGTGGCAATGTATGGAATCTAATTGGTTCAAAAGGTATGAAATTTGAATGAGCTAAATGATAGCTTGAATTTGAGAAATGGTTTGATATTTCGATATTATGGATTCATATATTTGCTATTTATATGAATATTTGGTTTTGTAAAGGTTTTGGTGATCCTTCACCCTGCAATGACATGAATAAGGTATCTCACTAGACTTTACAGTCTAACCCTCGTTTTGTGATTTTAAAATGTGTATTGCAGGAAGTGTGGATGGTAAAGGAAAGGAAAAGATTTAGTGCTTTTCTTACGTGCATTTTTGTTGAAGATTTGCTTTTGATGCATAAGCTCTGATGATTAGTACAAGATTGTATTTTGAATTTTTGGACCTTGTGTTTGGTCATAATAGATTCTTGTACTAGTGGACCCGAATGTATATGAATATGTATTTCTTTGGTATGAAATATGTATTATATGCAACGTGTAGGCTGGGGCGTTACAGATTGGAGTTGCTCTAAGAGAAACAGTGTGGTGTTTTAGAATCTTCATCGTCTTCATCTGCAACTGTGAATGCCAACTAATTTGGACTTTGGCGAGAAGATATCAGAGAATAGCAACTAAACAAGATTAGACTAGGTCAGGTTTTTCATCAATGGGGTTTTTTTCATTCAAGTTTCAATTTTTCGTATTCCCCCCTCCAAATTTTATTAACTTCCAGATATGGCCCTTGTAGTTTTAAAAATATAAAAACACACTACAAAACATTGCTATTAGAGCATTAGAACCATAAAGAATTCATTATGACATAACAATCAAATGGTGTCACGGGCTCTACTCTAGGTTAACCCTTGTTGGGATGTCACAGGGGTGGTCAAGGGGTTCGCACCCTATTAAGGGGTCCTGAACTGTAGCGCTCCTGACCATGGTCCATCAGATAATTAAATAGTGAGTATTCATTAGTATTTACAACAACTAATAAATGATTCATCATATGTGTAGCAGCTGAAGTGATATCAAGTGGTGGAACTACCCATTGAAATGCACTAATTGTTGTGTGATGATACTTATCTTTAACAAAGCACTAACGTCTCAAATCAACAACTCGTGTATAAACACAAGCATAAATCTCGAATTTTTGTCTAGAAAAATACAATCTATGAGACGATGACAACCAACAACAACGATGCAATAAACGATCTAGGAGCGCTCTCTGTAACCCCAAACACTTACCTGGTTAGTGCTTAGAGGTAAAATTCAATATTATCATTTATTTATCGGGTAAAAAATTTGTCAATAAAAACATCATCATACGCAACAATTTATCTGGTCGTGGTAATAATTATCGCCCTCACTTACCGGGTAAGACTATCACTCTTTGTCTTGCTCTTACCAGGTAAAATTTTTGGTATTTATCATATTAATCCGATAAAGTAATGTGACTTGGTAAACGCTTACTTGGGTAAGCTTTTGATAGACGTCCCTTTAATCAGTTATTGACAAGCACATTTGTTTTTGCTAAACCGGAGCAACAATAATGAGTACCAAAAGGCCAGGGCGGACCTAGTAAGAGCCAATCGGGTTCTCGTGCACCTGTTCACTTGATTATTGTAAGAGAAAAAGATATTAGGCGTTAAAGGTGCATTCGCTTAATTTTGAAGGACACTTTCAAATACTTTGAAGCCAAATTTATAACAAATATTAAACTTCTTCTTTACTTTTCTCCCATTTTGATTTTATAGTTTTTCTTCACGATATATTTTCTTTTCATTGCAAATTCATCTTGAAAGTCGTTTTTTAATCTCTTTTTGTAGGCGATGTATTTATTTTAAAAATCAAAATCGATTTCATTTGAAAATATGTAATTTATCCCCCAAATCGATAAAATTGACTTTTCCTCACGTCAACACGCGTTGACTTTCCCCCTAGACAAAATCGTTACTTTGTGACCCTTGATCCACCTTAGGGTGCGTTTGGTACGCAGACAGGACAGGACAGGACGAGACAGAACAGCATAGTACAGGACAGCTGTTCAGCGTTTGGTAAGACATTATAGGACTGGACAGAACTGGTTAAAATGACCAATTTACCCCCGGTGAGTCAATCCTAGAATTCTAACTACCATGATCAAATTAATCTACCATACTTCTAAACCCAAAGACGACATCATATTCTAAACCCGAGTGTAAGCAACTTCCATTCTTCAAATCTCAAAATAGCAACAGCCGATTCAAGCAAAAAAAAGCCCTAAATCGATTCAAACATAGCAACCCCAAATAACGATTCAGATATAACAAACCCTAAATCGTTCCAAACATAGCAAACAGAGGGCAATCGTGTACCTGATGAAGGAGAAGGTAGGGTGCGATGGAAAGGAACTCGTCGAGATAGGGCTGTCGGACTGCCATCGCCGAGA
>NC_037543.1:17315951-17317730 GCF_001531365.2 Cynara cardunculus var. scolymus
CCTTAAAGATGTACCCGCTAAGAAAACTCCTAGATTAAAAGCCATTGATAAACGGTACCCAAAACTCCACCATTCTGAAGGTCAAGGCTTCAAGTCTCACAAAAGACAAAGAGTGTGTGTAAAGTTTAATTTGTTATATAAATATATATATATATATATATGTGGGGACTGGGGGGGTGGTTTACCTTTACATCATTTTGTTGTGAAGTTTCAATTGTAAAAATCGTGTCTCATGAAAACAGATTTGTCTCACGTGAACCCAACTCTATATATATATATATATATATATATATATATATATATATATATATACACACACACACACATACTTAAAAAATAGAATATCATTAATTCTCTAGTCAATATCTGTTTTTTCTTCTTAAGTATTTCGGGTACGATCTAAATACAACTTAATACAAAAATGTTAAACCATCCATGCACATAAAATACAAGCACAAATAGATGACATAACATCAATGAACCTACACTAAATTACACTTTTGATTCCGATGGTCGCCATTCATTATCAAGTTTCATTCATACATGGAGATATTTACATTTTTATCATTATGGTTGCCACTATGTTTCACATTTAGTCCCTCTTGTTGTAATTTTGTTTCAGATTTGGTTTATACCCCCAACTGTGGTAATAATAACATAGGAGGCTATCTTATGAAAGGGTGGAGGGGAGAAATAAATGGGCATCAATGGCACCTGACATAAAATGGAAGGCTTTATGGAGAGCAGAGAAAGACAAAGCAATAATATGTTAGTATCATTATATATATATAATGATACTAACAGATTATTGCTTTGTCTTTATTAGACAAATATAGTTGTTGTACTATTATATATTTATTCATTTGTTAGAGGGGTGTACCTGTAATTTATTTGTGTATTTATTACACGTAACTATCCTGTCATTTGACATGGAGATTCACAAGTTCTCTTGGTATCAGAGCCTTGTAATTCCCACCCTTCTCTTTCCCTCCCACTAAAACCGTCCCTCCCTTCTTCTTCCTCACTTTTCGGCTTCATCATCATGGCCAACTCCAATGATTCCTCTCTACCCATGAACACCATCTTGCATCTCATCACCATTCGCCTTAATTCATCCAATTATCTTCTGTGGAAGAATCAACTGATCYCWCTTCTAAACTACCAGCAACTTCTTGGTCATGTTGACGGCTCCGTTCCRTCCCCACCGCCCTCCATTTTGGTTGATAACAAGCCGACCTTGAATCCGGCTTTGGCGGAGTGGGTCTCCACCGATCAAAGGGCTGTTATTCTTCTTCAAGCTTCTCTCACGGAAGAAGCTGTTTCTGAGATTGTGGGCCTCTCAACGGCTCGTGAAATTTGGGTAGCCCTTGAAGCCGCCTATGGCAACTCCTCCTTGGAGCGTGCCCAAAATCTCTGTGATCAACTCCGCCATTTTACCAAGGGTTCCTCCACTGTTTCTGAATTTGGCCGAAAATTCAAAACCGTTTGTGATCAACTTGCTGCCATTGGTCAAGGGGTGGCGGAAATCGACAAAACCCATTGGTTTTATTCAAAAATAAAATCATTATTTTTGGTCCTTGCAAAGACCATCGATATTGGTGTTATATGTGACAACAGTAGGCTTACAACCCCTTGACCAATGGCAGCAAATTGATTTGACATTAACATTGATATATATTTTTTTAAATTTTTATGATATCTTCAAATTTATATTTTATTCAAAAATAAAATCATTATTTTTGGTCAAGGGGTGGCGGAAATCGACAAAACCCCTTGACC
>NC_037543.1:17317830-17320974 GCF_001531365.2 Cynara cardunculus var. scolymus
GAAAATAGGAAACGAGGGCTTTTGATATGAATACCGATTCTATCCTTTTTTCTTAAATAAAATGAATATTAATTATTTTTTAATTTTTAATTTCCTAAAATAAAATAATATAATCTAGGCCATTGATCAAGAAAATGGATGGATGAGATTGGTTTACACGGTTTACACAAATGGATCAAGTTTTCATTTGAACGCTCCTCTATATATATATATATATATATATATATATATATATATATATATATATATATGTTGTCGTCGTCGTCGTCGTCGTCGTCGTCAAGGATGCTATTAATCTACCTGGTAAAACAAGAAGCATCCATTCCTTCCTTTGGCACAAGCTTACCAATCAACTTAAGGAGATGGGCATCAAATGGTCTAGCTGTGGTGTTAGCAAGTAACATGGCTAAAGTTGAAGCAGCAAGTGAGAAACCATGTCCATCCATTTCTTGTAAAAGCATCTCTATCGAGTCATGTTGTTTGTTCTTTAATAATCCTCGGATAAGAACGTTGTAAGTGGCACTATTTGGCGGGCAACCTCTCTCATTCATTCGGAGAAACAAATCTTTAGCTTCCCCCACTAGACCTTCCCGACAAAAACCACCAATCATCACTGTATATGACCTAACGTCGTGTTGCAAACCTCAAACACTTAGGTCGTTGAAGAGATTCCTTGCGATATCAAGCTTCCCACATTTACATGCACCATCCATGAGGATAGTGTACACAACAATATCTGAATTTAGCTTCTTGTCACCCATCAAACTGAACATAGAGATTGCTTCCTCCACTAAATGGTTATTGCATAGACCCTCCAAAATTATCCTGTAAGTGCATTTTTTGAGGATCTGATTGCGTGCTCGCATCTCGTTAAAGAGTTTTTGTGCAGCTTTACAATGTCCAACTCGAAACAATCCTTGTAAACATGGTGTTGTAAGTGACCACATCAGGTTTCATACCATTTTCAGTTATTTCATGAAACAAATGCAAGGCCTCGTCTATCTTCATTTCTTTGCAATAGCCATTCAATAAGCTATTACAAGTCACGATATTAGGGACCAGACCTCTAATGCTCATCGAATCAAAAGCTTCCCTTGCTTTCGTCATTTCACCCCGCAAACAATACCCATCAATAAGAGAATTATATGTCACCWCATTGGGATCCTTTCCTATCTCGACCATGACRTTCATAAGAACCTCTGCATCTTCAACTTTACCTTCCTTGCAAAATGCGTCGACTAATATATTAAAGGTTACGACATCCGGAGATATCCTTTCGTCCACCTCCATTTCTTTGAGCATTTTAGAGCCATCATCCCAATGACCTAAGTTACGGAGGCCACCAATCAAAGGGTTGTAAGTGACAACATCAGGTAAGATGCCTTTGTGGACGATCATTTCTTTGAAGAGTTTTAAAGCATCATCTATCMTTTGGTCCTTGCAAAGACCATCGATGATGGTGTTATATGTGACAACAGTAGGCTTACAACCCCTTTCATTCATCATCTTAAGCAACGCAATGGCTGTATCGTAATTGCCAAACTTGCAAAGTCCTTTGATCATTGTGTTGTATAAAACTTCATTAGGTTCACAAAGTTTCTCTTTGATAAGCTTCTTGAATAATGTTTCTGCCTAGAGATTCCTATCTTCTAGGATGAGTCCATCTAAGAGAATAGTAAAAATCCACACATCGGGCAAGACACCACGTTTCAAGCCATAGGCTACTACTGCAAAACCCTCACTGGTGTGGAACAATTGGCAATAACACTTGATCACGATGGCAAGAGTGTACTCATCAACAGGAACACTAATGGCAACCATTTGTTTAAAAAGATCAATGGAACAAGAATAGTGTTTCATTCTGGTGACCGTTTGCAACAATTGGGTGAATTTAACAACAGATGGCAATGGTTGTCTTTGTGTCATTTCATCGAACAGTTCGAGGGCATTATCAAGCTTAGTAATTTTTTCAAACATAGATCGAGGACGATCAAACTGGGGTTTATGATTCAAAGCGGAATTTGAATAAAACTGAGGTAGAATGGTTTGGGAAAGATGAATTCGAGAAGATAGTTCAGAAAATGAAAAATTGGTCATGGGAAAAAGAAGCGAAGCAGGAGCAAAACCTTTGAAGGGATTGGAGACGATGAAAGAAACAGCTTGTTTTGGAATCTTCTTCATCATCAACTACTTTGATTCACAAATGAATGGAAGCATCAATTCTGGTGCATCAATGGAATGCTCTCTGCTACTTTTGCGACCTTCAATTTTTTTTTCAGTGTCTACTGTCTACAACGATGCTTTACATTTTTAATTATAAATAAATCTTATAGAATAAGCGGATAACGTAACTGAAAAAAATATCTGTAATTCTCATTAATTAAAAGCTTTTTAAATAAGGATGTGATACAAGTAGATAATTATGATAGATATTAGTTATAACTTATCTCTAATATGTTTATCGTTATCTAGCTCGTCATATTCTTTAACGATGACACACTTATCTTACGACAATAGTTATATTTTAAAGGGTAAAATGCACAAAATAGCAATCTACTTTCATAAATTTCTTTATTATAATATTGTACTTTCAGTTTTTCTTATTACAGCAATGTACTTTCAAACTATTTTTTATTAGGACATTGTACTTTGAAAAATTTACCCATTATAGCATTAGGTAACCTTTTGTTTTAAATTTACCCATTATACTAGGTTTCCATGTTACCTCATTGTCCACGTAAGCTGTCCACATGTACTATAGTGATGTGACTTTCTTACTACATCATTGTACTTTCAAAATTATTTTATATAGCATCTACTAGTTCTTATTAAACACTGTATTTTTAATTTTAATATTTAGATATTTTACATGTTATTTAATAAATGAATTAACAAAATTCTAAATTATTCATTAATATACCAATATCAATAAAACTAGTAGAACACAACTTATTTCGCTAACATTTTTAAAATATGTGTTTTTTGAAAAAAGAAAAATAATAATTGTTCATTTTTTTACCAAAAAATATTATCTTTTAAATAATATATTATATTTGTTCAAAAACTTTTTTACTTGACGTATAAATATATTAAATTAATTAGACTTTTTTGAATTATTTATTAATATAACAATATTAAAAAAAT
>NC_037543.1:17323029-17351234 GCF_001531365.2 Cynara cardunculus var. scolymus
TTAGGTAAAAAAATTTATGTAACTCCCATATCATTAATTGGGAGTTACAAAATCAAAAAATTCTATGATTTTTGTTAATATAAAACCATATGAACACACACTATATACATATGAACCATTGTGTCAAATACGAACAAAAAATCGACATATATATGAACTTTGGTTGCATATCATTTATGAACACAATATGAAAATAATAAGAATAACTGCTATACGAAAGAAAATAAATAAAAAAAAACATGTATGAACACGATATGAACAGCTTGTGAACAATAGTTCCTTCATTATAAACATATTCAGGAGCGATCATTTGTCAATTGGAGTTTTATACATGMATTGCATCCACGYCGTTTAAGGTTCACCCCTTGTTCATATATGTTTCTGGTCTTATGTGGTTGTTCACCCCTTGTTCATATCGTGTTCACCCTTGTTCATATCGTATAAAATATATGAACACAAAACTCTGACGTTATAAACACCGGGTGCAAACACTTACACAAATATAAAGATTTGGTATCAAGCTTAAAAAATAACACTTGTGTTCATATGATATAAGTAATATGAAAACAATGGTTTATGATTCATACAAGTCGGTAATATGACAATATGAAAATGAGTCGTGCATGTACTTCCATTTGAACATGTGAATTAGATACGTATTAATAATTAAAGAAAAAAGTTTTCAACACAATATGAACTACAAGAAACACAACACATCATAATAAACATAATTTCGATTAAAACGAGTTTAATAAAATATTAATCCATTACCAAGACATTCACTTTGGTTAATTTCTTCACTTCCCGAACTCGAACTCCAATTGTCACCATAAACCATTTTTATCTTCTCAATGTTGTCGATTTTTTTTCCAATGTATTTATCCATAATAGCTTGAACGATACCGAAAATTTTACTACCGTGTTTCCTCCACGAATCAAAAACTCACAAAACAATAAAAATGGAAGATCAAGAATAAAAAAATAAATAAAAATATCAATATTATAAATGTATATTTTTAGGAATTTTATGATTTTGTAACTCCTCTTTAATGGTATGGGAGTTACATAGCAAATGAAATGACTCAATTACCCTTGACATTAAATTGTGAACATGATAGATACCTAATAGAATAATGGATTGTGATTGGTTGACATAGTATGCAAAGTTAACACAAATTTTTTTGTTAACATTTGATCTTGTCCCTATATATATATATATATATATATATATATATATATATAAAGAGAGAGAAGGTTTACTTTATAAACCATGTTATTATTCGTACAAACCTTACAAACCTCATTTAACCAATCATAATTTTTTATTTTGTTTATTTTTTTGTAATTATAAGAGATTGATTAATCATTTTTATTGTAGAGTGTGTTAATCATGAATATTATCATCATCGTTATTTTAATTTTAGAGAAATACATTAAACAGTTTCATTAAATATTATATGAAACAATTTCATAACCATATATGAAACAACTTCATCAAAAAAAGTATTATATGAAACAAATTCACAAGATTAAACAATTTAATGAAGTTTTTTCATAAGATTAAACAATGAAATCGACGGATGAGGGTCGTTTGCAAGGTTTATACAAATTGGGTTGTTTGCATTTGATCGCTCTTATACACACACACACACTATATTATAAAGCATTTGACAAAAAACTCTTAAAAAACCATTTTTATGCATGAAGTACTATTTATTGATGCATATTACTTAATATGCAAGATCACAAGTAATTTTACGTAAGTACAATTTACTAAAGCTCTATTTTTAAATTTGTGTAACTAACTGCAGATAAATATAATCAAATACGGGATAAACATCCATTTTAAATATAGAAAATCTAAAATATAATTAAAATAATTATTGAGTTCTAACAAAATCTTTAGTTATTATCTTTATAAAAAATTATACTATTAAATCAAAAATAAATTACTTTGTTATTAAATTTAAATTGAATTATAATAAAAAATTAAATTAAAGAAGATACACAAAAAAAGAGAATTATTAAATAGTTAATTTGTACTAATATCGATTTAATTTTTTCAAATTTTTATTCTATCTTCAAATTTATATTTCATTCAGAAATAAAAATATTATCGTTTTCTCAAAACCACATAAAATCGTATTATATCGATAGAGACAGAATAAAAACTGAATGTTAAAATCGAATGAAAATATGTTGTTTTAGTTATTAAACTTTAATTAATAAAAAGAATTAAAAAAAAATAAGTTGACACAGTACGGGATTATTATAGTACACGATTTTAAATATCATGTATTGATCAATTAAATTGATACAATTATCTTGATACAAATTTTACCCTTGAAAAAGCTAATGTGAATTAATATACTGAGGGTTGACCTTTGATGGAGAATACATCCAAAACCGAGCAACTTTGACTATACGTTCGAGGCTTGCTTATGATGAACCAAGCGATGATCGATAGTTTCGACTTTATACCCACATCGAATGAAACCGTAATCTTGTCTTGCTTTAGTTTCGATGAAATGAGGTGTAGATTGAAGAGAACTTGTATCTCCTAAGCCTTTGATCAAGAGCATCTCATCGTCACCCGAGAACTGCTGTAACTTTTAATTACATTCCATACTTTTTTCGTAAATGAGTTTGTACCAGGGCCGGCCTTGGCCATGTGCAGTCCGTGCGGCTGCACAGGGCATCAAAGCCTAAAGGGGCGTCAAATTGTCATTTATTACTAGTTTTGGGTTTAATAATTTGGGAATTGGACAATTAAACTCTAACTATAAAAACAGGCTCAAGGCCTAGTAGTGATGAATATTGAATGCACATTGTGAACCAGTTAACGCCATCATTTCAACAACTCAATCTAAGTTATATTGTTCTTCAAAATTCGACTATTTTGATTTCAAGACATAGTGTTCTCTTTCCAGTCGATTAGCAGTCATGAAATTAGATTCAAGAAATTAAAGATGAAAATCTCGAATGACTGATTTTCTACTATTGATTGAACTTACCGAGTTGTTGTGTGAGTCATATTATGATTTATGAATCTTTAATTCTTTTTGAAAAAAAAATCTAAATTTCAACCGAATATTATAAAGTAGGGTCATGTGGTCGTGTGGGTTACTGACCTACTAGGCTAAGGCTAAGGCTAAGGGGCTTTTGTTATTTTGATAATGAGTGTTCCTCTTGCATATTGAAATATCTGAGAATTAAATTTTCAATGCACATGAGCACATCACTGTATCAACATAGTTGAAGCACACTGTATCAACATAACTGGAGCACACTACATAAAATTAACAACATATTGTGATATTATCTTAATTATTGGGCACTTGTTCTTTGCAATACACAGTAACATAGATTATGAATTTTACAATTTATTATTGTTATTTTGACTTTTATTTACTTTGAGGTTTGGCATTACCGCATTAGATTTAGGGGCCGTTTGATTGTTTATTTATTAAGTTCTGTATGGATAAAGTTGTCAGTATAATTTAATCTGTTTGTATAAGTTGGAACAGTTTTTGTTTGTGAGAGTTTTTTCGCAGATGTAAGGAGCGTTTTTTTAGTTAGGAGGGACATGTTTGGAAAAAAAAACCTGGCTTTCTATATAAAGCTCCCCTAGAAACTTACTGAACAAGTTCTTCTCTATATCATTAAGCCTCTACGAGATAATCATGTATAGTTGAGCGAATAAGTTGTTAGTTCCATTAAGCTTATTAAGCTGCTAACAGTTAGACCCTTAGCCTTTAGTCATTAGACCTGTAACTTTTGAGTTTTACTTTTTGCTTACTATGACAGTAATTTGGATGTAATTTACTATTTTAGTTAAAAAATAATTATAGTTTTCCTTGTCTTTTAAGTCTCATATATTGAAATAAATTTTATATTTTGTTAATTTCAATTTGGAAAAAGGAAACTTGGAAAAGAAGGAAGCATGATATTAATCCAGGATTTATGCTTTTATCATTCTATATATTGTAATCGGGGTTTTGGTTTTTATGTTCTCCCCCCCCTCCCCCCCCAAATTGTATTTTTATTTATTATAATTAATAAAAA
The DNA here is from genome assembly GCF_001531365.2 of Cynara cardunculus var. scolymus. NCBI lineage: Eukaryota > Viridiplantae > Streptophyta > Magnoliopsida > Asterales > Asteraceae > Cynara > Cynara cardunculus. The sequence continues at coordinate 17,327,095 of NC_037543.1, forward strand.
TCAACATGTAAATGAGACACTTGCTTAAATAGGTTCTAAAGTTTTTAAAAAATCGCATGTTCCGTTGTTTTATTGGCATAAAAAATAGTCTTAAAAGGGTATTTTTTTTAATTATTTTCGCACAGGACATCAAAAATCTTAGGACCAGTCCTGGTTTGTATGACTTTTAATTTAATTTTTAAGCAGAAACTAGAGCAACATTTAATATATTATAAACATACAAAAACAAAAAAAAAATGTTTAAGACCCGTGATTTATGGGCACATTTTTGAAATTGATGTATTATTATGAGCCCGAAACGCATCAGGTCATAGTGGTATGGACGAGTTTTATAGAGAAAAGTGACACCGGTAACGAAACAAAATCCCGCTACCAGGTCGCGGGAGAAGTCATGCAACTCTTTGTTTCAGCAAAAGAGCTTTGTGGACGAGGGCGACTTGTCCTGCGAAATGAAAACAGAAGTTGGCAGGCATGACCAACGAAGTTGCCAAATATAGAAAGTTGAAATCTAGTAAACATTGGTAGCAAAGCCATATCTGAAATCCCAATCCAAAAAGCACTGCTAAAAATAACCAACAAAACGTAGAAACAGAATCACTCTTTCAGAAAGAAAATAAAAAAGAAAATAAAAACCAAGTTTTCTTATCAAAGGGTTACAACCTCACTTGTTGACATACGTTATTACAACCCAATAMTAMTTCAATTCATTCACTGCCCGTTCGATGGTCGGTATACTGTGTAACCATTCACACCCATCGTCAAGTTCGAATAATCTGGCGCCATGTGATACGGATACCCCTCACCATCCATGTTTCTCAACCCATAAGAAAGATCCGACCCACCAATCTGCCATTGGTTCTGAATCAATCCCTCAATCTGTCCGTTCACGTAAGGCGGCTGCAAATTCGGCTGCGGCAGAATCATCTCTCGAGAGAAGTCGAAATATGCATGTTGGAACTCTTCATGATAACTCCGAGTTCGTTCAAACCTGCACGAGCTTGTTGACGGACCCTGATCAACCGAACCAMCGCCACCCATATCCCCCGGGAAACTCAACTGATTAAAGGCTTGTTTTGGTATAAAGATTCAATCCTATTATTGATTATGAATGCCCTATATATAGGGAAGAATACAAGCTACAAATCAGGAAAAGATATACATATAAAATACAAGATTATCTCTAAATAAATGGTGAATATCTATTCCTAAATATAGGAGATAATCGGTTGGCTAAGACTGATGACTCAGATGGTGGGGCCCRTTGCGAAACGACGGCGGGCCCACGGGCATTGCGTACTCGTCGTCGAGTAAATCGTTGATGATGTCGAGATGCGGGAATTCATCGGCCAATGGACCTTGAGCCTGGGGTCTGCTGTGAATCGGCTTGTAAACATCGATATTTTGGATGTCGTTAAGTGATTGCAAGCCTCTGCTGCTGCTACCACCATTATCCCTTTCCATCCATTGAGACCCATTTTGCAAAACAACATCATGATTCATCATTCCAAAGGAAAAGCTTGGTCTCACAGAATCCATCCTTTCAGAACTTTGAGGTAAAAACATGGGCTGCGAATACGAGTTTACCGTCGGTTTCGGAGAATGGGATTGACCGAAAGCAGATGAAGTTGCGGAAATTGGACTCCCCATCATAGCATTTCGATACGACGGAGGACCGTAATTCTGAGCCATGGGTGACGGTTCAGGACAAAGATACCCGGCTGCACTTGCTGACCGAGATAGCAATGGTGTGGTTTGGACCATCGAGATAACAGGTGCGGTACTGGTGGCATTCGCTCTAGATGCTTCAACTAGAGGAGCACTCAATGGCCTAGACATGGCAGGAACCGGCCTAGCTGACGGTGCACCAGACACTTGCTGTACTGGAGCCTTTTCTGCTGGCCTCAAAACTTGATGAACGACATTCGTGGATTTCTGAGTGGGGGCAGGTCCTTGGTGAACTATCGAAGGCTTTTCCGCTGGTTTCTGGGTCCCAGTGTTATGAGTGTAGGGTTTCGATAAGACCGAACCTTCGGTTGAGATCGATGGGACCACGGTGTTTTGGGGGTTCTCGGAAAGTTTTCTGGCGACACCAGAATCAGAGCCTGCACTCTTTCTGAGCTCGGACTTCTGAAGGGCTCTTGGAGAGGCTTTTGAAGGGCTTTTGGGTGAGGATGGTGTAACAGCCATCTTTTCCTTCGAATTTTTCTCGGATTCAACCTCATCCTTGATGTTTAGCTTTTTTTGCAATGAAACAACTTCTTCCTATCGTTAAGAAACACCATATAGATCAAGTCAAAAGGAATAAGATATATATCCTCAAAGGGAATAGAACTTTAGATAATTGAACCTTAACAATCTTAAAATGATCCCACATGTGAATATAAAATCAACAACTCATCCCCGTGAGAAAAGGAAACGGTATACTACCTCTGTCCCAAAATAAGTGTGCACATTTCTGTTTTCTTTTATCCAAAATAAGGGTCAACTTTCAAAAGTGCCTACTTCCCAATTCTACCCTCAAATATGAGACAAATTTATTACTCCCTCTATTATTAAGGGTAAAATTGCCATTCAATTATTAAAAAGTATAATACTTACACATTTCTTAAACTATGTGCCTTCTTTATTGTGGGCATTTACTTTGGGACAAAAGGAGTAAGAAAGAGAGTGGTTTTGTACAAATTATGAAAATGTAAATGCAAAAAGAACCATCTCAATAGGCATCTTCTGAACGTCGAGCAAAGAAGAGGCCAAAAAAAGTGTTCTAACCAAACCAATCAAGCCCAATATATCCCACCCAATGGCGGAGTTGGGGGAGTAAGAGGTAGGTCGACCTATCCTCTATTCAGACCAAAAAAGCATTCTCCTTTGCCCAAAATAATAAGAGAAGTGTTCCCTATGCAAAATCACACGTTTCTTGCGAAGAAAGGTGTTCTCTTTGCCCTTTATAAGAGTAATAGTTTTATTTTGCAATAAAAACCCAAGTATGATGGTTCAATCAGTCGATCACACTATTTAAAACAGTTACCAAAAATAATGAGAGAAGACACAAAAGGGTTTTTGAGGGAGAAAACCATAACCAATTGACGTTCAAATAAAACAAGAGATGAAAGAAGTGTTCTAAATGGACAAATAATATCATCATAATAGAGGAAATAGTATGATACCACTTTCTTGACGACATCTTGAGCAAGCCACTTCATCTTATCCTGCAACAAGAGTGCAGCAGGCACATCACACTCTGGTTCATCACTTGGCTGTGTTGATTCAGACATAACAACATCAGATGGTTGTTTCTGCATATTGCTGACCCCTCCACTAACTTCACCAGTACCCTTTCCTCTCTTCACTTTCCCTCTGCATAATATAAGAAACCACATGTAATGCATAAACCAACACTTCCCACCAACAAAAGCATTGATGTATATACACACATATATTCTTATGAAAATGAGCAACCTGCTAGGTGAACTTTGGGTTTTTTGATTCTGATGTGAATTCCCTCTGTAACGGCCACTGATCACCACTGATGGGAGTGAATCTGTCGAACACGTGGACGAACTATCATCCATCACAGACGGACTCTTCCTCTCTCCATTTTGAGCAGCAGAAAGGCCACTAATAGTACCACTACTACAGGCTTCTGTGGGAGGATGAGGTTCAGACGTGTCGGTATCCCAGTTAACAGGGCTTGAATCTCTATCATCTGAATCAGGCCGAAGAAGTGCCTCCTCAGTTACACAATCCACTGAATCTGAAACATCAGAAACATCCTCAGGTGTATCAGTTTTTTTAAGTAACTCTGCATCCTCAATCAGGAAGCCTTTCCTTTCATCTGTTGGGCTCTGTTGTTGAGGTTTCTCCTCTATTGCAATGCCAGCTTTTTCTTCCCTTACTTTATCCTTTGATTTCCGATTGTTTCTTTTCTGCTTCCCCTGTGTTGATGAAAGAAATCAAAAATTACATGGATCAAAAAGAAAAATTGCAAGAACCCCATGAACTAAGCTCAAATATGAGCTAATCTTATAAGTATGAAACACAGTGTAACAATCCTATAACTAAAAAGCAAGCCCTTGAGCATAAGAACTTGAGAGCCCGTAGCAAACCCATAAAACCTCTCTTCTTAACTCGGACTAATATTCATACAAACCTGTTTTTTCTTTGATTTCTTTTCCTTTTCAGATGCACCACGTTTTGCTTTCTGTTCACTGCCAGCCATCCATGCTTCCTCTTCTTCACGTATGAGCTCCTCTTGCCTTTTCAAAGCAACTGCCTCCTGGTATGCAACTTCTATTTTACTGCTGTACCAAATCGGTAGTAAGAATACTTGTAATAGAGGAACCATAAAATTGCGAAAAGATTAATTATCCAGAACCATGAAATTCAACAAAAAAAAATTCAAATTAACAGTCAAATACTAGTTCCAAAATGCATACTAAATTGATCAGCTAGACATAGAAAGAATTAGAAATGACCAAATCCAATTTCCTTCAACATAGAAAATGATTTTATATATGAAACTGTCATATTCCTTTCAGTCTTCATACTCTCTAATCCTTCATAAACAGTATCAGATTATTACCTGAATATATGCGCTAGGACAAATATTTCGATGGTTCTACGTCCCAATTCAGTGAGGCGCCTTTCATCACGCTCAATAGAATCCTTGCTGAAATCCTCCCCCGAGCCACCATCCTTAGCACAGCAAAAGAGACCATGAGATTATTGATAAAGGTGAATGGCTTCATAATCGAAATAATTGTTTGCAGAAAAGTTTGACATTAATAAAAGATGAATGAAAAAGATATTGATAAAAGAAGCTCCCTTGGGTAGCTTCACTTGGTTTGTCATAGGACACACATAAATTTATCTTATACCTTTTAAGGTAGAGATAAATTTTATTAAAATCTCAACTATACTTATGCATTCTGCACTGCCTCAAAACATAACAAACTTTTAGCAAATTTTAGAAACAAAAATTATCTTGAATGATAAAATCAATAGATTTTGAGAAATTAAACTTATAAACCTTTAACATGATCTTATCTTGAAGGCTACTTGTTTTAACCCTTGAACTATACAAGATTTTGTTCAAACTATATGCTCACCTTAGTACGGTTCTGTGGACCTTTTTCATCCTTTGGAGGCAATGGTTCCAAGGCCGCCCTTTCAAGCAATAGCAATACATCATCAACCAGAATAAATGTGTCACTCTCCATCCGCACAACGGGTATCGGTAGTTCTTCTGAATCGCATTTTCCTTTGGCCTTCTTGCTCTTGGTCTGGCCTTCAAGAGCCTTTAATCCACTATATAAGGAGTCCATTACCAAAGTTGATGTCACTTCCTTTTCTATAAAGAAGTGCTTTACAACAACTTTCAATATCGAATCCGACTTCTCCCTTGACATGCGGCGCCTAGAATTTTGATCGATTCCCAACCAGAAATTACAGAAACTGAAACATGGGAAAAGAAAGTTAACTGTCACCAACTCTTCCTATTGAAGAGACAACACGTATCGTACTTGCATACCTTGACCATCTAACTTTATCTTCTATCAACTTCCCAAGCCTTCCTCTTCTCTCTTCCACAAAGCGGCGACATATTTGCTCTACATTTGACAAATACACCCTAACAAGTTCTCTCCTATATTGACAGTCAAGGCATCGAAATGGACGATCTGCTCTCTCCCTACAAAACCATGAAAGCAAGCAAATGTTAGCATTTGTTATCAAACATGTTACCAAGTTCAAGCAAAAGTTAGCACAAATAAACCATTGTAAAAGACGTAAATTTTATCCTAGCAAGAGAGAGAGAGAGAGAAAGAGAAAATAACTAAGGGGTAACATGCTACTTCAAAATGACACACAATCATACAAGACAACGCGAAAAGCTACACACAAACCAAATTATTTTTGAGATAATTAATGCAAGTCATAAAAGTGAGCTAATGTCGCATGAAGAAATGGTTAGACACCCTGAAATGTAAGATAGAGAATGGAAATATGTTCAAATATTGTTGCACGATAACAACAAAAGAACACTAAATATGTTACAATGCCAATACCCAATATGTACATCAAGGATTCATATTGAATGTTATCCAATATTTTGTAGTACCCCTACGGCCTTACCATCAACAATCTGTGAAGATTTTACAGCAAAGTGAACCCCCATAATTACCAAAATGTTGGTTAAATAAAAAAAATACAAGAGAGCATGAAATTTGTAAACATGGTTTATCAAGGTGATTTTGAGATATCACAAAGGTACATTTGAAGTCATCCAAAAATCAAATGTTTCATCGATCACAATAACAACAAATCTTTTATCAAAACTACACTGGTTGGGTAGTCAAAATGCAACCAATGAAGTATAAGGCATGAAACCCAATAGAAAACATATAGAAGAACCCCTAGTCATGCAGCATGAATTACATCCTAACGCAACTCCGGTACTTGTGCAAATTTGTTTCCACTACCTCCCCACATGTCAATCTTCGTCAAAAAGAAGCAAGTGCAAAAAACAAAAACAGACATATGCTTGGGTACGGCCTCTAGAAAATGATAAAAATCAGGGACAAGGTATGCATGTTGTACAATATATATATATATATATATATGCATACATATATATATATATATATCATATGCTGAAAAAAGTAAAACATAAATTGAACAGAAGACCAAGTGTAGAAACCTTTGGTTTCATACCAATAACCTATCAGAACTAGTTATATTAAAATTATTTAATAAAATATGCATATTGGATATAAATGGACTGATCATCATTATATAAAAGAAATAAAACATCCGCATACAGAAAAATTAGTCATATCATGATCAGATTAGTGAAATGTGAATGCTGAGCTCAATATTAGGAATGACAAAATTTGAGCAGGGTTGGGGTCAATACATAAGAAAATGAAAGAACACTATTGAGATGGTTGACCATTTCCTACACAACTTTCCAATGCAACGGGTGAGAATGGGAGGGAATTACGGATGTAGCGGCAGGCCAAAATTTTATAAGGAGTACCATTTGACCAATCAAATTATACCACCAGTTAAATCCAGAAAGGTAGTTACGATATAACCATGAAATGCCTCAAGTCAATGTATCACATGTAGACTAAATACCACATGAAACAAGGGTAGGGTGTTACATCCCATGACGCTACAAGCCAGATAGGCATATGAGATATACATAAACTCTATAAAAAATGAGCCTCAAACAACATAAACTGATTTCCCAACTCTTTCCTCACTAAACATGCACCAAATCATCAAACATTCAGAAGGGTGGTAAGGTTTTAACATAAAGGATATCACAACAAGCCAACCACACCACGAGCTCCCAAATATACTTATCTAGTAAAACCTACTATCTATGAAATGAGGGTAGGGTGTTACCTAACACAATCAAGCAATATCACTAATAAAACACAATTGGCAGTTCATTTCTTACATGGCCAAAATTACTTTCCAATCAAAAATACAAAATGGGATATTTTCAAACCATACTACACCTTTCTAATACATCTCAAGTCAAATTCCTTTTAACTTTAGGCTTTAACTACTTCATCATCTAGCTCCTTTAACAGATACAATTAAACAATAAATGTCCATCTCTTGCTAAATTTATCCAATGAAACGCTTGCATTTAAGAAAATTTCTGTGTGACAATTCTTATTGATCATACCATATAAATCCACAAATCATATTGTGTCCATTTTTGTGATATCTTGGTACTCAACCTAATACTACTGACAAGAACTACAATACAAAGCTTGGTGCATCTTGTGATATTTCATATTTCAGTACTCTGACAGTCTTGACTTAAAAAAATGGAGTACCAGAAGATAACTTCAATGGACCATAAGGCTACAGATAGAATATCAGACAAGTTTGTCAATTGTTGGTGCTCTAATAAGTTTTTTTCTCCTAGAACTTCTCTGCTAGCAATCAGTCAGTCAACCTAAGTAATATGACAAGAGTTACCTACATCCAAGTTGCTAGCTTTCTAGACCAACTTTTGTGAACTACCAATCAATGAATTGATATCATTGCAGCTCAAGATTCCTTAAAAGAAGAAAAAGGGCGATTGGAAATAAAGAAAAAAAAATTGTTGGGTCCTTCAAGGCAACAAGCTGAGCGACTACAAATAAAAACCTTAGGAGTATGAGCTCCTGATTCCTGAGAAACCAACAAAAACCACATAAATTGGGTAAAACATGATACCTTAGGACTCAAGAAGGTATGGGTAAGGGGAGAAGAGATGACTTCAGCCAAGCCTCCCAACATGCACAAAAGGCAGTCAGTCAATCCAAATCATCTAATCATGACCCCTCCAGAAGTGGCTACATTACATGCCAGAAACAAGTAAAAGCCCATCTAATACATGAGTGAGCAGCAAGCACCTTGTAATCTTAATAAGAAGGTAACAGAACTCAATAACCAACCTGAAGCACAACCAACTAACATAATGAAGAACAATAGCCATAAACCTCTAAGAACAAAAGAAAACTACAAATATAGGATGAGTTTTATACTGCAAAAGCCAAAATCAACAGCAAACCTTCCATCCTAAACCTATTGGGGTAGGCCAAAAATCAAACCAAAAGATATTATAGAAGGCAAAACCCCAAAGCAAACATGACAAGGTAAACGCTACCATTGTGAAGCATGAATAGTCCCTCTACGCACTCCTACATAAGGTCAACTGGTAAGGCATACTGCATTTATGCAATATCCCTCCACTCTTTCCCATGTCAATCTTGACTTCCTCGTGGCACAAGTCTCCCCGTAATGTTGCATTCAAAGGACTATGGTGAAGATGACCAAACAACCTCAAGAGTGTTGCCTCAACTTCTCTGTGTGTGCCACCACAATCTTCTTTGTATATCTTGGTTTCTAATTATGCCACCTGCTGTGTGGCCACACTTCCACCTCAATATTCACATTTTTGCATCTTCCATGTGTGTGTTTTTACAAGCCCAACATTTTGCCACATAAATAATAACAGGCATTACCCCTAGCATATAGAAATTATATTTCAATTTTAATAGAATTTCTTGATCACACAAGAGCCCTAAGGCTTTGTCCTCATCTCAACCACCCTGCTACTAGTGTATCACTAGCATTGTGAACAATCTCTACAGATTCATTAAAAACTAATCTCAAAAGACAGAAGGCATAAAGAGGTCACCCAACTATACCATCGTGTTTTCTTTATTTGTTTTGAAGTTCAAAAGTCAATTAGAATGCAGCAAAAATCAAAAGTAAGATTGGTTCCATCTTCAAAAGGTCACCTAATTTCCGGTGCAAGTGGGATGCGTAGTACTGGTATAATGTGCGGTAAGAGTACAGAGCAATAACTTAATATATCTCTACATAGTTCTACTCAAGTACAAGTACATATGTCACGTAAATGCGAAAGAAAATATTATAGAAGGTGGGTAATCTTAATATTATTAATATGCTGTTAATTGCAGTGCTATAGCGGCGGGGAATAGCAGTTCCGCTAATATTGGCGCTAAACAAACGATTGGGCTGCGATTTTGATTTGTAATATCAGTGTGAAAACTTGCTATTCCTCCCTCGTCTGATCTTCTCTTCTGGTCTAGCATTGTGCATCGTTTCTGCTCTTCGTTGACATCAACATTATCTTCCAAAAGTCATCTCTTCAATTCACGTGTTCTTCTGTTTGTCTTCAATATATATAATATGTACTATGTATATATATATATATATGTATATTATATAAATGTGTTATATATATCCGTTATTTTTGGACATTATACCACCGCTTCACCATTATGATAACTGCTATATCAAATCACGGTCCTGACTGCTTTTCAGATTTTGACCGATGTAACAGCATACGCATAGTAAATATAAAACAACCTAATCAAGCTAAATTTGTGGGACCAACTTTTATTCTACTTCCATAAAGAATGGAGCATTAATTGCTCAAATATGTAATGATCAAAATAGATGTCAATTGCTTTTCGCGTTTCTATTCACACCCTCACTCTTCCTCTGGCCACAATGATCAGAGCAAAGTGAAAAGGCGTAACAATGCTTTAATGGTACAAAACTACATATAAATATATAAAAACAAATTTGAACCAAATGCTTTTCGCTATTCATGTTTCTACCATTCTTGCTGAGTTTCATGGACTTAGTTCTTGAAAAAGTTTGGTATGAGAATGCACTATGATTTGGTTCATAAATACTGCACCTGCATGCAAGAGAAGATAACTAGATAAGGACCAATGAAGTTATAAACTCAACAAGCAAGAAACCTGATAACTTGGACTTGAGCTTTTATTATGAGGGTGTCCGCATCAACAAACCCATCTAACACTTTCGATAACTCCATAAACTTTTTCCATCCCCAATCATGCTCTTTCTTCCAGAAGCGATGCAGTGTATCTGCAAACATATATTTAGTCAATTACAACACTTGAACCATCATTAACCAACCAGAATAGATAACCCAACAAGAACAATAATAATGATGACAATAATAGTGATGAGATAAAGAACCAACCAGAATATTTTGATTTCTTGGGGTCTTTATTCACCACAGCTATTGTGAATTGTGCAAAATGACTCCAACCTGCTTCAGTTAAAGTAAGTCACTTGAAATTAATTTAAGCAACATAAAGAAAATTAAAACCCCAACGTTCAACCAACATACCTGGAAGAAGCTTGTCATGATTCGCAACACAAAGAAATAAAGACAGATGATTGCAGACATCACACCCCTGGGGGTAGATCAAGATGTACCTATAAGCCATAGCAAAAAAAAAGTTAAATAGAGATGAATTGCAGCAGTTAAATGTATCCTAATGCGAACGATTTGCACATATCATGAGTACGCCATCAAATTTGCACATAAAGATGGCTTGGGCAATATTGTTGTCTAGAACAGAACAGCCATAAGTTTTTCCCAATCAAGAACATAAATGCCGTAAAAGAGAGTGGAAATGCGAAACAAGTGATGCAACGAAAAACAGAAATGCAATAGAAAATAAATATAGCTGATAGAACTCACAAAGATAAAAGAACACATACCATTTGTAGCCGCCAACCTCAAACGCATTACTACGAAGTTCTCTCTTGTTAATCTGTGAGAATTTGTCTATCTTCCATGTATATTTTCCATATAGCTCAGAAGGTTTTGGTCCTGCATTTTGATAAAATTGGTATTAGAAAGAACGGTGTGTACAAAATTCTGGGACTCAAATGAAATCTAATGTGCAAGGGGGGGGGGGGGGGGGGGGGAAGCCCGCAAGTGCACGAACATATTTATCCAAGTATTCTACAGCAATTGTGTTAAAAAATTAAACATGTATCAATTGTCTTAATACTGCCCTAACATTACATCAAATATTATGTTACATGTTTATCTTTCTATGGCTATCATGCTTCATTTCGGTTACAAACCTCATACAAAAGCCTAAACAGGAATAGAAGTAATTTAATAGGTTACCTATAATGAATAAGAACATATGTAGATTTCAAAAGTTCAGCTTGCTGCAACCAATGACATAAATATATATCTTTCAGAAGAAACTTAAGACAGAGAGTGGGAGAGTAAGAAGACTAATAAAAATACACTACCACAATGAAGAATATGATTCATCAAGTCAATTGAAGACCGTGGCCTGTGAGAAAGAGAATCATTTTTTTGCTTTCTGAAAAAGAAGTCAGATTCCTAATAAAAGTTCCTTTACAAACACACTCTGCCCAACCAGACAAGTTACTGAAAAATATTAGTTTCTGCCGATTCTACCTTATACATATGCAAACTCTACCTTTATCTCTAGATTGCAGGTAAGAAGAAGAAAGAAGCATACCACAATCATCATCATCATCTGTATCCCAGTAGGGGGGAGATGTTGAAGTAATTCCATTCTCCACCTGCTCAGAAGACCTCCATTCAGCCAATGCTTCCCCAGACCTCTGCTGCCCATTTGATATTCCCTCTAATGATCTGCTAACCCCAGACTCCTCACTTGAACTCCCCGCCATTTTTTCACTCCACAACTCCCTACACCCTTCTCCAATTTCGCCTAAAAACAGAAACACAGCCACATCATCAAACTCAGCAATCAGAATTCTTAACAATCAGTCCCTGTGACTTGATTGCATAAAATTGATAAGAAAACGTGAGAACATCTAAAACATCCGGTACAGCTGATAAACAAACTCCTGAGGTTCATAAATTCTAATCGAAAACAATAAATTCCATCAGAAAACTTCATAAAATCCTGAATAAACCCTAACATCATCTTTCAAGAAAATCCTAACAATCAAACTGATAACATGAACTAAATCAAAAATACAACTATATAGAACTAACGTATTGAGATATGTACGCGTAAATATTATATTCCCACCGAATTAGCAAAACCCCTTTTCTGTAAATCCCATGTAAGTCCGATTGAGTTCTTATTCGAATTTCTATATAAATAGAAAAGAAAACGAGAGATCATTCACATGCAAACCCATCAAAGAAAAACCAAACCCTAATAACAGCCAATCCAGATAATCTAAATTACCAGAACAAGAAAGGAAGAAAGATTGACGGATCGAATGATGGGATGAGATATTAAAGAACCTGAGAGCAAAGAATAGGAGTTCTTCAATGGCGATGTTGGAAGCTGATTTTAGGTCTAAGAAAGAGGCGAAGAGCGATAGATACAGAAAACAGAGAAGAGAGAGAGGGAGAGAGAGAGAGAGAGAGAGAGAGAAAGTTAAGAGATTTGAGGTACAAGGAGCAGCAGCAGAGTAAAGGGCAAATAAAAATATTTACCACTTATTATTTATATTTATTTATTAATTTTAATAAAACATATATAAATAGTGTGTTTGTTTTAGACTTTTTATTCTTTTAAATTCATTTATTCCAAAATAAATATAATACTTTTTTCCTTAATAAATGTTTAATGTTTTTTTCTCAATTTATTTGTGTTACAAGATATTAATAGTACTCATTTGTAGGTGTCTGATTCATGGTGTGCATCTCGACTAATCTTTATCAGGTACTGAAATTCACCGTTTCTGATGACCAAACAATAATACTCATTTGTGGATGTCTGATTCATGGTGCACACCTCGACTAATCTTTATCAGGTACTGAAATTCACTGCCTCTAATGACCAAACAATAATACTTATTTGTGGATGTTTGATTCACAGTGCACATCTCGACTAATCTTTATTAGGTACTAAAATTCCCAGTTAGACAAACCTCCAATGACCCTAACGGTTTGTTCTCGAAACCTTTTTTATGAATGAAATGAAAGGAGAGAATGGGTAGAAAAAAAAGAAGAAAAAAACTCGTGTTTTTAGAACTTTTTAGGAGAGAAAATAATGAAAATGGGAGGAAAATAATGATAAGTTTCCTCCCAAAACTTTCCTCCCAAATGTGAGAGGAAACGGGAAGAAATTAAAACATTTTTTAAAATATAAAAGTATCCGATCTTTCATTTTAGATTATATATTTTTAAAGAGTATATCAGTAAAAATGACATCTTTCATTTTAAATTATATAATAGAAATATAATAATTATTTTACTTTTCTTTCCATTTCTTTTCTTCTAAAATTTGAGAACACTGCGTAAAGATGCGTTTGGTTTTCGAAAAATGTTTCTGGATTGAATAAATTAAGGGAATTGGACTATAATAGAACTAGAATTGAATCTCAAGGAATTTGACAACGTGCTTGGTTGGCGGGAAGAATGGAATCTATAAAATGGTTGTATCTGTTTGGTTCAAAGAATGTATTTTTGGAATTGGAATGGAAAACTATAAGTGATCAAAATACCCTTTACGGTTATTTTTGGTTGTGATGGTCGTGATCGCCCGGTGAGTGGTGGGCAGGGTTGGTAGATAGTAATGGTGGTGGGGTGGTGAACGATGGTGGGTCGATGGTGGTGGTCAGTGGATGGTGGTGGTGGTGGTAAGGTAAAATAGTCTTTTTATTCTCAATGGAATTGAAATCATGTGGTACATTGAATGAATGGAGGATTCCTTAATTATGGATTTCAATTTCGTTTGTTACATTTTATTCCACTCTTTAAAGTCCGTTTTGGTTTTAGGATTTGTTATGCTTTGGATTTCTATTTCTGATCAATCGTGCGTTTGGTTTAAAGAAAGTCTGAAATGGAAATCCTGATCTTTCAGTAAAATCCTACAAACATCGGATTTAGAAATCTCATAGGGATAGTTAGTATTTCGCAGGATTTCATATGATTGTTGGTAATAATGTATTAAAATGTGTCAAAAATATTTGTTTTATAATAATCAATTGATAAAAAGGTAATTTGATTATTTTTTTTAATTATTTATAGTTTGTTTTATAAATTATCCATGAAGAATGAAATTCAGTTTCATTCTAAATCCTAAAAACTAAACATGCCAAAGATTTCAAATCGTTCCACGGAATCCAAATCCCTGAAAACATTCTATCAAACGAAATGGAATCTTTGGTATCATTGGTTTGTAGGATTTGGAACGGGATTTTTATTTTCGTAAATACTTGATTGTTACGTAAGATGTGGAAGCGATAGGGCAATTTGATGAAAAGGTCGGGATAGAGATACGATGAAAACAATGAAAATATCTGGGATTTGGGTTTAAAACGACAACCATCTTCAAAGGATTTCTACATCCGTCAATTGTAGGATTTCAAATCCAAACTTTTATTTAACCCAAACATAGGATTGGAATTACAATTGTTCACGGGTGATACGAGCCGTTAGACCCTACTTGTCCAATCCATTGGAAAAAGCGGGCTTGAACATTGTAACATCTCAGGCTAACCGTACCAAATATAGTTTGTTTTGTTCGCACTTGGACTCATGGCTTTAGAACGTGTATGATAGATGAGGTATCAAATCCCTTATAAGGCAACCTTTGCTCCCTTCCCAACCGATGTGGAATCTTAAAATCCACCCCCTTGGGAGCTCAGCGTTTTCGCTGGCATACTAGTTCGGTTCCCCGCTCTTATACCGTCTGTAAGATCTCAAGCTAACAATACCAGATATTGTCCGTTTTTGTCCACATCTGGACTCATGGTTTTAAAACGCCTATGATAGAGAAAGTATCCAGTCATTTATAAGGAAACATTTGTTCCCCTCTCCAAACATTACCTTTCTCAAATGTATTGGTGGGACCAGGCGGGACTGTTAAAGTTAATGGGCTGGCTCGGGAGATTAAAAAAAACCCTGCTCAACCTGTTATATAATTATAATTAATTAAACTTTTTCTATGATTGATATTTAAAAAAGGTTTAGAAGTGGTTTTTGGTTGGACTCTCCCTACCGAGTACCAACCACCTCCCGGATATATGTGATGTATCATATAGTGCGTCTTGAATCTCGATCCGAAATAGGTTGTTAGATATTTTGTTGTTGAAGAATCCGAACTTCGAAGGTTGATAATCCATGAAGAGGAAAAGTCCATATTCTATATTTTGTGAAACTACTTTTTTTCTTACATCGTGTACATTGATATATTATACATTTTTTTTAGTTGAATGAAAATTATGTATTTAAAATGTTTTTACATAACTTTTTCGATATAAATCTTTTAGGCCTGTTGGCAAACCCGACCTGTTTGTATGACAAGTACGAGCAAACTCTCAAGCAGTGGCATAAGGCCATATAAGGGGCTTTTTGATTCACTAAGTATACATATTTTGGGCTTTTAATTTTTAATTCCAACTTTTTTAATCCGCCCCCCGCTCACTGGAGTCCACTAAGCTTTTAATCTAGCCCAACTAAAGTCTAAAAATGTTGATTCTTCATTGCCACATTCCCACATGACCATATCGACCGACAAATTTACGCGAGCAACTTATCAACAAAATTACAATCTTCAGTCTCCATTATTGAAATTACAGACATGTTGATATATCCTCCCTCCCTCGTTGACTACTCTCGAGTGAGTTGAGTCTCGACCTCCAGCCTCTTGCGGTCTCACCCTCTACAGTCTCCAATCTCCATGGAAGAGCAACATGAAGAACCAAATCCGAATGCAAGTGGAATCCCTGTGATTTTAACTTCATCTTCATCAAATAATCCGATTACAGCCCCTAAATTACAGAGTTTTTTTTTTCATCTATATTTCTATTCAAGTTTTAAGATGCTATTGTTTGATTAATGATAAGGTTTAAATTTGTTTGATACTTTCATTGGGTTTAAAATGTTATTACTTGAGCCAATGAGCCTAGCTGTTGCATTTAGAGGCCATAATGAAAAGTTAGATTATGTTAACCTCTAGGGGGGGGGGGGATTTTCTTTAAAGAGTTATTTTGTGTGCTCCTAAATATGCATCATACACATCACCATTGATTCAAAAAGAAAATTTGATCTTATATCAAATAAGGTGAGACAAATAATATGTGAGGAGATTGGTGGTCAAATGTTTTGTTTACTTGTTGACGAAGCACGGGATGAGTCTCATAGAAGAGCAAATGTCTATTGTTTTGAGATTTGTTAATAAAGAGGGATTCACTATAAAGTGTTTCTTTGGACTTGTTCATGTACGTAATACTACAACATAAACGCTCAAGGGTATTGTGGAGGACTTCAAGGCCGCTAGAGATCGACGAGTTTCACTTTGATTAGCAATGTTTGACATTTTCATTTTTTTAAGTATATAATATTTATATACGGCAAATGCAATAAATAAACTCACACACCCTCTTCACCTATGGTGAGGTTTGAACCCCTCACCTCCTAGAAGACCAAGGGCTACGATACCGCTAGGCCAAAGGCCCTTTGGTAACATTTTCATATTTGACGTTTTCATGTCTGACATTTTTATATTTGACGTCTAGTTTTAGAGTTTTACTACGTTTTAACTTTGGATTGTGTATTTTTTTTTTTGTATTTTTGAAAGCATATAATATATTAGGTCCGGCCCCTACTGTTGGAAAGCTTGTGTTCCGCCCCTGCTCTCAAGCTCGCAAAAATGGGACTATAATTTAACTCAAATCCCTTCGAATCCCCAAAAAAAAAAACCAAATACCTAAGAGGTTTGGAAGAGTGAGTTATTTAAAATAAACTCAAAGTGTAGATGAGAATTTCTTCGTTATATTATTGTACTTTTAGTTTATTTTTTATTACAACAACGTTTTTTATAGTGATGATAATCTCTTACCTTTTAAACCGGTTAACTCATTTTTTTTAAATGACTTAAATGAGGTGATGTGAATGACATGTCATTCTGATTACGTGACATAAAAAAACCCTTTCAATAATTTCATCAATTTCCCTCCCGAAGATTCATATCCCACCCATAATATGTTTTTATCCATCTCTTTGAAAAGTTGTTTCAAAAAATTTCCACTTTTATTAAATTGTATGCAGATTAAATATTTTAAAGTAGCATATTTTTTAAACAAATATGATATATTTTTTTTCAAGATAAATATTTTGTTTGTAACAAAAAAAACTTAACACTTATTATTTTCCTTGTTCTAAAAATACATATTTTTAACATTTTTTTTTAAAATGTTAGTAATATAAATTGTGATTTACAAATATGCTTAATAATGTTATATTAATGAATAGTTTAGAATTTTTTAATTTATATATTTATTAAATAATATGTTCAGGTAAAAAATATTTAACACTAAATATGATATATTATTTTCAAGATAAATATTTTGTTTATAAGAAAAGTGACACTTTTTTTTTCTTTGTTCAAAAAGTACAATTTTTTAACACGAGATAGATAATAATCTACAAGTTTTTATTAATATTGTTAAATTAATGAATATTTAGATATTTTAATTAATTTAATACATTTATTATATAATATGTAGAGTTAATACTTTAGAAAGTTTAATACTGTGATAAAGAAAATGACATGTCAATAATATGTTACATGTGGACATCCCACGTAAATAATAACTTGGCATGAAAACCTGGTAACATGTGTTATCATCTTAATATAAATCAAAAGATTATTTATTGCTATAATAGGTAAATTTTTTAAAATATAATTCTTAACTAAAAAGTAATTTGAAAGTATGTGATATAATAAGAAAAATGAAAGTACAATACTATAATAAAAAAAACTTAAGAAAATATGTTGTTATTTCATGCATTTAAGGCTATTATTTATGTATAGGGTCTTTTACTTTAAGGTTGTTTTCTTGGAAAAAGTTCATATGCTCAATGTTGACCCAAATACTAGAAATATGTCTAATTGTTAATATCCTTTGAAAAAACATCTTCAAGGTCATGTTAACGATCCTTCAATCTTTAATGAAAACCTAGGCTCCAAACTTCTCATTGAGCGTATTGAGTAGTCATCGAAGAACCAATGGATTATTGGCCCATCATCGATTCGACTGATAGTCACTTAGCTGGAACACTAGTGCTATCAACTTTTTGAGCATGTCTGCCACTTGCAACGCTAGAAGCCTCTGTCATGTTGAAACATAAAATATGCTCTTTTCAAAAACAGAAACCCTAAAATCAATACCTTCAACGAAAACTACTCATTGGCCACAAAAAACTACCTTAGGACATCCATATATTCAAAAGCATGACTCATCTTGCTAATTGATAGTAACCAGAGCCCGAACCAAAAGCAACTTTAATATAAGCAATGCTATCATCTTTACCGACCCCATTGAAGCGTAGTAGGCAATAGATGAGTAGGAACTCAATGTTAAAGCAGAAAAAAGCTAAAATTAACATCAGAGAGCTTAAGCACATAAGTAGTAGTGGGATCTGAAGGGGTGTAACATCCCAAAATTTTAATCGTATAATATAATATGAAGTTTTATCGCAATATCAAATTCTTCCACCATGACAAAATTTAAAATCTTAAATATCATTAAGTAGGTTATAATCTACCTTTGAAATTGCAACAACTAAAACTTTAGTTTCTCAGTGGTTTGATCAACATTGTCTTTTAACTGTCTCAATCCTTAAATATTCACTTCTCATGTTGCTTATTTCAAATCACTACTATATATATATATATATATGTGTGTGTGTGTGTGTGTGTGTGTGTGTGTGTGTGTGGAGGGGGGGGATCACATGGGTTTAAGAGAATAACGAGTTTATAATTTTTCATGCAAAACAATTATGTTAATAACTTTTGAAAACACATACCAGAATCTCATCTTAGAAAATATTATCTATAGATAACATACACATTTCAAAAATCACATTAAACTTTGTTGAATATGCATAGTGGTGGTATTTGTTGATCATCCTAAGTGATTTGATGATGATAATCTTCTATACTTAGTGAACTCTTGTATTAAGTTCTAATTTGATAACATTCAACCACTAAGTCTGTTTAGTGATCTCTAATGGTTTCCTTTGTATAGAACTTATGGTTATTATCGTTGAATGTTTCTTTAGTGATTGTAAGAGCATACTTAGTGATTATATTATATGTAACAAACTAAATGACCCCAAAAACAAAGCCTCACATACCAAAGAAAAACTTCATGTAATATCAAAGACATAGCTGAATATAAAGACAGGAAGACCTAAAGTGGTTTCAGTGAGTCATCCTATTTGAAGATGTGATAATTGATTAAGAAAGAACCCAACAAGAGTTGAAGAAAGTCTGTAGCATCATATGTCTAACAACATGTAAAACTTGCATATCAAGCCTCAGTTTTATCCTCTCTTGCAAAAGTGAAAACCATGCAACTATGTGACAAAAAGGTATAGTACGCCTATTGTTTTCTTGTCCCCTTTCATGCATGACCACTTCATTGGTGCACTATCATATGTGGCCAAAGTTTTCTCAATGTTGTCTAAAAATTCATCTTCTCCATTTTTCTTCTTCTTCTCTCTCAGTGTTTATGTGCAAGAGTGTCTATGTGATTCTTAATCTTTGTTTTCTAGAGGTTCTTAGTACTCTCTGTAAAGCAACGTCATATTGTTTTAGACTAGGTTTTACACCTTATCTTTTTCCGCAAATAATTTATAAATTCATGTATTGATTCTTCCCATGATTAATAAAAAGACTTTGAAAAGTTAAAAAGTTTTGTTTATATTCAACCCTACTTCTACAAACCTTATAGCCGTGTTGCACCTCTAGGGACCAACAATATCAATTCAACAAACCCGACGACCTAATTGCTATCCTCTTACGGTTTTAAATGACAAACTTGACCTAGCCAACTTGTCTACTCTTATGGTCTAAACTCGACTGATCCACTTGTTTGCTCTTATGGAAACATCATACATCATCATGGTGGCCCCCAGAACATTCACACATACCACAAAGCGTAACAAAGTATGTTAATTCTTCAAGACATATAATACATAATTACATGTTCAATATATTTCTCAATATCATATCCCATGGCATGAACGTTGTTATATTTTAGTAAAACATTACTTGCAATCCGTAAAAATAGCAAATGAAACTCATCGAGAGTTCTCATTCTTCCTGTCATGGTTATCTTAAAGGCTAACGAATTCCACAACGTGATTTTGATATCTTCCCGATTTAATTTGATTGCTTCCAAAACTTGGTGATCTTCCTATTTTGCTGTTATCCTAACTTTGAGTTTACATCATATGCCTTTCAGCTCTTCAAATCAAAATGTTTGTTTTACTCATTTCTTTTGCTAAATTGTTTATCTTTTTCCCTTTATAATTTTTATGATGTGTTGTGTCCCAATGTTGAGATCATTCTGAAAACCTTTCAAAATAGAGGCGAGCCCCCACTTCCTTATAGGTAACTAGGAGGAAGAAAGCAACAACTAGTTCATATCGTATTGATTTTGGCACTATGATATTATGGCATCGTAGTGGAGTGGATAAGAAAATGGTGTTGTATGCCAAAGTAGACACGTAAGTCATTGATGTGATGTTTGTTTTGTCGTTATAACAAGTGATAGATTTGTGCTGTTAATATATGATAAGTGTCAGTATGAATCATAATTGGGGTATCTCTTGAGAGGTATTTAGAAGTGATAATTAAGAATGATTGATTAAAAGTGTAAGGGGGCGTTTAGTTCGTAGAATGGAATTCAATGGAATTGGAATTCATTAAATGAATTTGACTTTGAGGGAATGGAATGGAATCTGATGGAATTTGACCTTGTCCTGTGATTGCGTTTGGTTGCATGGAATTGGAATGAAATTCTTAACAGAATTGGAATGGAATTCTTTACGGAATTGGAATTTTTTTTGTTTGGTTCATTGAATTCAACTTTGGAATCAGAATTAAATATCAACAAATGATCTTTTATGATTTTTTTGTCATTTTTAAAAAAAATTAAAATTAACATTAAACCAAATTACATTATTAACATCAGATAAAATTTTGGTATACAAAGGATTTGATCCATTTTGAATATTGATTAAGTGTATTTACTCTCCAACTAACCTAGGATATACAAAGGATTTGATCCATTTTGAATACTGATTAAGTGTCAACTGGATTAAAAACCAAAATACAAAATGGAATTACCATTAATGTACTAAAATGCTATAGACAACCGTGGAATCCATGGCCAAAATACAACTCTGTTGATCATTTTATACAACCACCATCTATCCTATGCTGTTACAAATGATCATACAGATTAGTGATAACTACAAATACAACAATCCATTACAACGAAATTTTGTTTAAAGAAGTGATCGGTGCCCTAATTCCATTCAATTTGGGATCAAACCAGAGAGCGATTGAAGATCAAATCAGAGATCGGTTGAAGATCGAACCAGATTGGAGATCGAATTTTGTTTACGAGAGAGAGAGAGAGAGAGAGAGAGCGTACCTGAAGATCGAACCAGAAATCCAGCAGATGAGATGGTAGAGGCGTTCAATGAATTTGGAATAGAGAATTAAAGGATGAATCTATAGGAAAGGAATTTGAAATCCTAGCATGTTGCCGTGGAATTGTGAAATCGGTGCGTGAAGGAATTGACCGGAATTGAATGGATTCCATGAACTTATTCCATTGAACCAAACACTCAATTTGGAATTTGGTCAAAGGATTAGATATTCCAATTCCTTTCAATTCCTTCAAATTCCTATGATCCAAACAGCCCCTAAGGGTTTTTAGATGGTGTTATACTATTGTTATTTTGAGAATTGAAGGCTTTGAGTGGTAATCAATGACTTCTTAAAGAAATGATTCATGTTATTATTTGATTGCATTGTAATTATGGTTAAGTTTATTTTGTTCCATTTGGATATTGATGAAAATGTCAGATTCGGTTGGTTAATGGTGTTTAGTATTTGTTCAAGGATTTTGAATTGAAATGTTGATATATATATATATATATATATATATATTTGTGTGTGTGTGTGTGAGTGGGTTCAAATGAAGCTCATTTTTTATTGTGAACATGAAGACAAATCTTGGCTGATCAAAATTTAGAAAAACAATCAATGATTAAAACATAAAAATGTTAATTAAGAAGTCATTAGGAGCAAAAATGGAAGTTATGATTTAAGCCTACCATGTTTGATTTTTTATTTAAAAACCTTTTATCCCATTAATTTTTAAACTAAATTATCTTAAAATAATTAATATTCTAATCAAACAAATTACATCAAAAAATCGAGCATTTCATTATCTTTGATTTGACATCTATATCAATATATTTTTTTATATGTTTTTACCATTTTTTTACATCAAATAGTATGTTTATGTATATTCATTATGAATATTTATGTATATTCCTATGTTTATAGCAACTCTTTAATATTCATATATTAGTATGATATTCATAATTAATATACAACTTATTATAACATTCATCATGAATAATTATGTATTTTCACATGTATTCAACAAATCTTCAGTATTCATACATCACTCTGACATTTTTCATCAATATAAATCTTCATTATAATGTTCTCATGAATATAGATAGTATTCATCTTGAATATACTTTTTCTTTATAACATTCATCAAGAATTATATATGTTTACGTGTATACAATAACTCTTTAGTATTCATAAATCAATATAAATACATATTATTCATCATGAATATATATATATATATATATATTCATGTGTATATACAATTTTTCAACATTCATACATCAATATGATATTCGTCATGAATATACATTTTCATTATAACATTCATCATGAATATTTATGTATGATCAAGAGTATACAATAACTTTCTAGTATTTATATTAGTATAATATTTATCATAAATATTAATTTTCACTATAATATTCATCATGCATATACATATTATTCATTATGAATATACTACAGTTTCAACTCTATATACTTTAGTGTTTTTTTCCACCGGTTCTCGATTGATCTGAATGAGTTTCTGACTCGTCTCGATAAATTTCTCGATCCATCTTGATAAAAGTTAGAAGTGGTAGGTTAAAGTTTTACACAAACAAACACACAATAAATTAATCAATAGGTTATCAATTGGTCGCGATGAAAAATGATAGTGTTATATTATGATTTCAACACACAATCACACACCTCAATGGATGAATTCTTGATTAGTCTTTATTGGTTTCAATTGGTGTCGATCGGTCCCAATGGGTTGTGGACCGATCTCGATTTTGTTTTTGATTGGTCTTAATGGATTCTCGATCTGTGATAACTGGGTTTTTCGGTTATGTAATTTTAGGGTGATTTTTGAAAGGTTTTGGTAAGTAAAGTGATTTAATCTGTTATATGTTTACTTACTTACAACAATAATCCCGCCGCCTATGATTTTATGTATAATTTATTTCATAGGGATGAGTGTGAAAATTATAGTTATAAAACTATTTAACTCCACCGCTTGTGAATTTTTATGATAATATAAAAGTGATAAGCTAAGATTTATCTTAACTGTTTTGTTTTAGGAGAGAAGGAAAAAAGAAAGAAAAACCTTACTGTGTGTGTTTCTTGTATGAAATCCTACGTGATTCTATAAGAAGAAGAAATTGATTATGTGGTTATATTTGGAAATCGTTGTTGTGTAATTCATTTTCGTATACATGAATATAAGGTGAATTTATATTATCAACTTTCTATATTTAGTATTTGAAAGATTGAACTGGTTGGTTCTTATATGGAAGAAGGCAAAACTGTTCTTGAAGCTTGACGGGTGTCGAGTCCGGCAAATAATAAAATTTTATAAAATAAGCCTATTATCTC
>NC_037543.1:17351334-17393350 GCF_001531365.2 Cynara cardunculus var. scolymus
TCTTTTAATAACTGAAAGGCCTTCTGTTGTTCCTCTTCCCATTGAAATTTAACATTCTTTCGTGTTAATTTCGTCAAAGGTACGGCTATTTTAGAGAAATCCTGAATAAACTTGCGATAATAGCCCACCAATCCCAAGAAACTTCGAATTTCAGATGGTGCTATTGGTGCCTCCCATTTTGCAACAGCCTCAATCTTTGTTGGATCTACCTTTATTCCATCCTTAGATATAACATGYCCCAAAAACTGAACTTCTCTTAGCCAAAATTCACATTTTGATAGTTTAGCATACAATTTTTCTCTTTTTAGAAGTTCGAGGATTAATCTTAGATGTTCTGCATGTTCTTCTTGAGTTTTAGAATATATAAGAATATCATCGATAAATACAATAACAAATTTATCGAGGTACTCTTTACATATTCGATTCATTAGATCCATAAAAGCTGCAAGTGCATTAGTCAAACCAAATGGCATAACCATAAATTCATGATGTCCATTCCTGGTTTGAAACGCCGTTTTTGCTATATGATTTTCTTTGACTTTCACTGATGGTATATCCAGATCGCAAATCAATCTTTGAAAAGTAGCAGGCTACTACTAATTGATCAAACAAATCATCAATCCTGGGCAGTGGATATTTATTCTTTATGGTCAATTTGTGTGATAACCAGACCCTGGTTATTACCCAAGGTAATTTATACGTGAATATTTGACTAAATGATTACGTGATTGCATGATAATTTGATACGTGCCGGTATGTAAAATGATATTTAGTAAATATATGGATATATATATATATGTTTATGTATATATATATATATATATATATAAATTAAAGTGAATGTGCAAGGTGTGAGTAAGATGTGTGCATGTATAGGTTCATGCATGATGTGGCAAAAGAAGGGGGGGAGGCGGTTGGCCGACCTTCCCCATTTGGTAAGTATAAAAAGGGGGTTACCCCTTCATTTGACTCTTCTTGCCATTTTGAGAGGAATTGAGAGGGTTATAAAGAGTGTTGTCCGGTTTGTTAAGAGAAGGTGATTGCAAGTTGATTTTCAAGTGTCAAGCTTCAAGAAGGATTGATTCTAGTGTTTTGGGTTTCAAAAGCTTTATAAGGTGAGTGGTTCTAAATCTTTTTACATAAAAAGCTTTTACTGGTTTTGAATCCTTATTTCGTACTATTTGTTTCCTTTGAAAAGAAACCTTGCTAAATATTTGTCTAAGTGTTTATCCGGACAAAGCTTGACCGGATAAGGGGTTTAAACCGGATAAGCCTTGTGAGGTTTAGTGACCGGATAAGTCTAAACCGGACAAGCCTTGAGAGTCTTAGTGTCCGGATAAGTGTAAAACGTATAAGCTTTGAGCGGTTTGTTGTCCGGTTTGTTTTAAACCGGATGAGTCTTAAGCGGTTTAGTGATCGGATTAGTATATACCGAACAAGCTTTGAGCGGTTTATTGTCCGGAGTTGGTAAACCGGTTGAATAGTGAGCGGTTTAATTATAATGAAATTACTTGTGTTTTTAAACTGAGAAGTAGGAATACGATCACTTGGTGACCGGTTTCGTTTTAAACCGGACAAGGCATGAGCGGTTTGTTGTCCGGAGTTGGTAAACCGGTTGAATAGTGAGCGGTTTAATTATAATGAAATTACTTGTGTTTTTAAACTGAGAAGTAGGAATACGATCACTTGGTGACCGGTTTCGTTTTAAACCGGACAAGGCATGAGCGGACTAGTGTCCGGATTTGTTATCCGTACAAACTTGAAATTGTTCTAAGTGATGAAATCCGTGTAACAAGTATGTCGTATGATTGACCGGATTAGATATCCGGATAAAGATTGAATGTTATTGTTGACCGGATTAGATATCCGGGCGAAGATAGTTTATTTGTTGACCGGATTTGTTATCCGGACAAAGTGGAAGTGTTATCCGAATTTGTTGACCGGATTTGATACCTTTTTATTTAATAAAAATTATTATTTTATCATAAAATGGAATTTTTATATAAATGGTTTCTACCAAGCGTGGTGACGTAAGTCTGTTTTGGTATGAAACCATATTTTTGGAAACCTTCCTACCAAGCATGGTGACGTAAGTCTGTTTTGGTATGGAAGTGAGTTTTAAATGGTAGTTCCCCCAGACGTGGTGACTTTTGTCTGTTCTGGCTTGGAACTGGGAATGAGTACTTTCAGACGTGGTGACTTTTGTCTGTTCTGATAAGTGACTCTGTTTTAAATGGAGGAATAAGGGTGGCATATCAAGGAGAGGTGTCCATTTGTTATAAGGGTGGCATATCAAGGAGAGGTGTCTATTTGTTATAAGGGTGGCATATCAAGGAGAGATGTCCATTGGATATAAGGGTGGCATTGTCTGTGTGTGTGGTTTTATGTAACTCTTTCTATTATATCCTTTGAGACTACTAAGATCTGGAATCTTTAYTTCTTTGTGATTTAAGGATTTAGGATCGAGGTTCTTATTGGAAATCATAGATTGGATGTTATTGTGGAGAAAAGATTTATTTTGGCCTGAAACTTTGTTAAACCTCGTTATTGAGAAAARGGTTTAAAAAGTGGCAATGTATGGAACCTGATTGGTTCAAAAAGGTATGAGATTTGAATAAGCTAAGTGATAGCTTGAATTTGAGAAATGACTTGGTATTTCGATATTATGGATTCATATATTTGTTATTTATATGAATACTTGATTTTGTAAAGGTTTTGGTGATCCTTCACCCTGCAATGACATAAATAGGGTATCTCACTAGACTTTACAGTCTAACCCTCGTTTTGTGTTTTAAAATGTGTATTGCAGGAAGTGTGGAAGGTAAAAGAAAGGAAAAGATTTAGTGTTTTTCTTACGTGCATTTTGGTTGAAAATTTGCTTTTGATGCGTAGCTCTGATGATTAGTACAAGATTGTATTTTGAATTTTTGGACCTGGTGTTTGGTCATAATAGATTTCTTGTACTAGTGGACCCAAATGTGTATATAAATATGTATTTCTTTGGTATGGAATATGTATTACATGCAATGTGTGAGTTGGGGCGTTACAATTTGTTCAATTCCCGGTAATCAATACACATACGCATAGTGCCATCTTTCTTTTTCACAAACAGAACTGGAGCTCTTGACCTGATAAATCCTTTGTTTGATAAATCTTTCAATTGTGAAACCAGTTCTTTTAATTCTGATGGAGCTAATCTGTACGGTGCTTTTGCTACAGGCGCCGCTCCAGGTACTAAATTAATCTCAAACTCAATAACTCGATCTGGAGGCAATTCTGACAAATCTTCTGGAAAGACTTTAGGATATTC
Source organism: Cynara cardunculus var. scolymus (assembly GCF_001531365.2). Taxonomy (NCBI): domain Eukaryota; kingdom Viridiplantae; phylum Streptophyta; class Magnoliopsida; order Asterales; family Asteraceae; genus Cynara; species Cynara cardunculus. The sequence continues at coordinate 17,354,645 of NC_037543.1, forward strand.
ACTAACCACGGGAATAAACTCCTGCTTACTCTTTTCTTTCTTAACATCAATTATGTAAGCTAAAAATCCTTGACACTTCTTTTGAATACATTTTCTGGCTTTCATCACAGATAATAAACCGATATGATGATTCCGATGGTCACYGTAAATCACAACTGTTCTTTTATCARGTAACACAATTCTAATCATCTTTTCATTACAAACGATACTAGCCTTATTTTCTGCCAACCAATCCATTCCTACTACCACATCAAATTCCTTCATTGGCATGGGAAACAATCGGATAGGTAGCTCACAATTCTCAATCATGATAATGCAATTCATAAACACACAACTAACAGATTCTTGACCATTAGCAGTATCAACTACTAATTTATCGTCAAGTGGCACAGAATTCATACGAGCATATAAGGCAAATGATGGGGATACAAATGAAAAGTTTGCACCCTAGTCAAATAACACTTTAGCATATAAGGAGTTTATGAGAAACGTACCAGTTACCACATCAGGTAATGCTTCTGCCTCATTCTTAGTCATTTGGAAGGATCGTCCCCGCACCCCTCCTTGTCCTCCTTGGTTTCCAGTAGTTCTTCCCCGATTACTCGGTGCATTACTCCCAATTGCTAACTGTGAATTTTTCAACAAGGGACAATTCGGTCGGATGTGATCTGGAGAATTACAATTAAAACACCTTTTATTGGTTGGGCAATTCCTGGACAGATGACCTGCTTCACCACATTTATAACATTTTCTTGGATCCATCTTACCCTCATCTTGATGAACTTTCTCCTTGTTCTTCTGTTCAAATCTGTTATTATATTTTACAGTCTTGGATCCGCGAAAAGTTGAAGGTCCTTCCCATTTCCTCTTCTCAAAAACTTTTCCTTCTGACTGTATATTCTTGTTTCTTTCCGTTACCTCCGTCGCCTCTACCGTCAATGGAAAGGTATTGGGATTCATTGCAATAACAAATTCCCTTATTGAAGGCTTCAAACCCCATATAAACCTTTCTATTTTCCTCGATTCATCCGAAACATAATGTTCAGCAAAACGAGAGTATTCAATAAATTTTTTTGTATACTCCCGTACAGTCTTATTTCCTTGCTCCAATTTTAAGAAATCTTCTTCCATTTGCCTCACAGCCGTTTTGGGACAGAATTGATTCTTAAATCGATCTACAAATTCTATCCATGACAAACTCTGTAACACATCCATTCTGGTAGATGATTCTACTTCCCACCAAAATAAATCATTTGATTTCAATACTGAAATAGCAAATCGTACCTTGTCTGTTTCCGGGCATCGAATAGTATTAAACACCGATTCCATTTCTTTGATCCAGCACATTGCCTTTACCGGATCACTTTCTCCAGAATAAGTTGGTGGTTTACATGCTAAGAATGTTTTAATATCACCTTCTCTATTTTGAGCGATTGGAGCAGATGGATAAACCTCTACTCTTTCTGTTTCAACTCTGGCAGGTATCTTCATGATATCTATCAAAGTTTCTCGCAACTTTCCCATTTCCTCTGCCAATACATCTCTGGTTATATATTCAGGGTGTGGTACTGTTCCTCCCTGAACATTCCCAGAATGTGATTCTTCCTGTTCAGAGTATATTTCAGTTTGTCCTCTTCCTTGTGACTGACTCCTCCCTCTTCCTCTTCCTCTTGGTCTTCCACGACCTCTATTTCCAGCCGTACTGGTTGGAAAATTAACCAATGATTCCTCCCTTTCTTCAGATTCTGGGTGAGCTATTCTTTCGGACCTTCTTGTGCGGTTAGACATCTGAAGAATTCAATATTAATATTTACGTATTCACATTCCCAAATATAATAAAGTATTCAAGTTCAGATATGTACCTGTAAATTTATAATTACACCGGGCAGGCGTAATTAAAATTTACCTTACACACTGTTCTCTCAACTTATCATATTTATTTCTAATGGTGCTAACTATGTCCGGGACCCTTAACATGCAATAAAACAGTTTAAGTCTAGGTATCATGCTGTTAAAATACCTAAATCCCTTAAACTTGGGCTCTGATACCATTCTGTAACGCCCCAACCCACACATTGCATGTAATACATATTYCATACCAAAGAAATACATATTTATGTACACATTTGGGTCCACTAGTACAAGAAATCTATTATGACCACCTGGTCCAAAAATTGTAAATACAATCTTGTACTAATCATCAGAGCTATACATCAAAAGCAAATCTTCAACCAAAATGCACGTAAGAAAAGCACTAAATCTTTTCCTTTCTTTTACCTTCCACACTTCCTACAATACACATTTTAAAACACAAAACGAGGGTTAGACTGTAAAGTCTAGTGAGATACCCTATTTATGTCATTGCAGGCCAAAATAACAAATATATGAATCCATAATATCGAAATACCAAGTCATTTCTCAAATCCAAGCTATCACTTAGCTTATTCAAATCTCATACCTTTTTGAACCAATCAGGTTCCATACATTGCCACTTTTTAAACCTTTTTCTCAATAACGAGGTTTAACAAAGTTTCAGGCCAAAATAAATCTTTTCTCCACAATAACATCCAATTTATGATTTCCAATAAGAACCTCGATCTTAAATCATTAAATCACAAAGAAGTAAAGATTCCAGATCTCAGTAGTCTCAAAGGATATAATAGAAAGAGTTATATAAAACCACACACACAGACAATGCCACCCTTATATCCAATGGACACCTCTCCTTCATATGTCACCCTTATAACAAATGGACACCTCTCCTTGATATGCCACCCTTATAACAAATGGACAYMTCTCCTTSATATGCCACCCTTATAACAAATGGACACCTCTCCTTGATATGCCACCCTTATTCCTCCATTTAAAACAGAGTCACTTATTTGAACAGACAAAGTTACCACGTGTGAAAGTACTCATTCCCAGTTCCAAGCCAGAACAGACAAAAGTCACCACGTCTGGGGGAACTACCATTTAAAACTCACTTMCATACCAAAACARACTTACGTCACCATGCTTGGTAGGAAGGTTTCCAAAAATATGGTTTCATACCAAAACAGACTTACGTCACCACGCTTGGTAGAAACCATTTATATAAAAATTCCATTTTATGATAAAATAATAATTTTCATTAAATCAAAAGGTATCAAATCCGATCAATCAAATCCGGTCAACAAATCCGGATAACACCTCCACTTTGTCCGGATAACAAATCCGGTCAACAATAAAACTCATCTTCGTCCGGATAACCAATCCGGTCAACCATAACATTCAATCTTTATCCAGATATCTAATCCGGTCAATCATACCACATACTTGTTAAATAGTTTAATCACTTAGGACAATTTCATGTTTGTCCGGATAACAAATCCGGACACTAGTTCGCTCATGCCTTGTCCTGTTTAAAAATAAACCGGTCACCAAGTGATCGTATTCCTACTTCTCAGTTTGAAAACACAAGTAATTTCATTAAAACCGCTCACTACTCAACCGGTTACCAACTCCGGACAACAAACCGCTCAAGGCTTGTCCGATATATACTAATCCGGTTACTAAACCGCTTAAGACTTGTGTGGTTTACACTTATCCGGACACTAAGCCTCTCAAGGCTTGTTCGGTTTAGACCCCTTATCCGGTCAAGCTTTGTTCGGATAAACACTTAGACAAATATTTAGCAAGGTTTCTTTTCAAAGGAAACAATAATACGAAATAAAGATCCAAAACCAGTAAAAGCTTTTTATGTAAAAAGATTTAGAACCACTCACCTTATAAAGCTTTTGAAACCCAAAACACTAGAATCAATCCTTCTTGAAGCTTAACACTTGCAAATCAGCTTGCAATCACCTTCTCTTAACAAACCTRGCAACACTCTTTATAACTCTCTCTCAATTCCTCTCAAAATGGCAAGAAGAACCAAATGAAGGGGTAACTCCCCTTTTTATACTTACCAAATGGGGAAAGGTCGGCTACCGCCTTCCCCTTCTTCCTTACTCATGCATACAAATGCACTTACATGCATACCTCCACGTATGCATACTTACACCACACATATATATATATATATATTATATATATATATATATACCCATCATCCAATAAACACTCATACATATATATATTTCTACATGCACATATAATATCATGCATAAAATCACGAAAATCATTTAGTCAAATATTCACATATAAATTACCTTGGGTAATAACCAGGATCTGGTTATCATACTTCTCTTCATGGTACACCTCTATAATAATCTATCAATTCTTCATCTCGATTCATGTATAATTTTGTGGTACACCTCTATGATAATTTCTCTATTAATCTCTGAATTCTTCCTCTCTATTCATGTATATTTTTGTGGTACACCTATATGATAATCTCTCTATTAATCTCTCAGTTCTTCCTCTCTATTCATGTATAATTTTGTGGTACACTTCTATGATAATCTCTCTATTAATCTCTCAATTCTTCCTCTCTATTCAGTTATAAAATTGTGGATGCGATTTTCATTTTTGTTAAGTTGAGGTTTCATTCAATAAGACAAATTATAGTATGGATTTTTGCTTATGTAAAGTATAATATTTCTTTTTTTAGTCGGAGACACTCACATTAAAGTTGGAATTATGTATGGATTTTTTTTTGTGGATAAAGGGACATATGAATCCTTGAATAAACAATGTAACATTGTTTAAGAATAATATCTTTCTTAATCTCTCAGTTCTTCCTCTCTATTCAGTTTTTGAGGTGAATTGCATTTTTGTTTATTTGAGGCGTCATTCAAGAAAAGAAATATGATATGGGTTTTTGTTAATGTAAGTATAGTATTTTCGTCTTTTGATTGGAGACATTCACACTAAAATTGGAATTATTCAAACATATGAATCTCTCTATTAATCTCTCAATTCTTCCTCTCTATTCAATTATAATTTTGTGGAGGCAATTTGCATTTTTATTAATTTGAGGCGTCATTCAATAAGACAAATCATAATATGAGTTTTTGTTTATGTAAGAATAGTATTTCGTCTTTTAGTCAAAGAATTAACACTAAAGTTGGAATTATGTAGGCATATGAATTTTTGTGTGTGTGGATAAAGTGTCATATGAATCTTTGATAAAATAAGGTAATATTGTTTAGCATAATAATCTCTTTTAATCTCTCAATTCTTCTTCTTTATTCAGTTTTTGTGGATGTGATTTGTTTTTTTGTTGATTTGAGGTATCATTCAAAAAAAATGTGATACGTTTTTTTGTTGATATTGATCGGTTTATTGTGATTTTTTTCTTCTTTAGCATTGAGCTTAGAAATTATTTTCTAATATTTTTAATTCTTAAAGAAGAAACCAAACATAATGAGGTGTTATCCTCTAAACATTAGAAACCCAATTTTTTTCTTAGATTTTTGATTTTTTTTTAAATATTTGATATATATAAAAGACTTTTCCATCCCTATATTTAAAATATGAAATTCATTAAGATAAGGTTGTTTTATCCAATAATGAAAATGAAAAGGTTAAATGTTTGTTATAACTGGGTTTTCTGCAAACCTAGTTAAGGTAACTCTATGTCTTTATTATGTGAATTATGTGATAGCATGCATGATATCTTAAAATATAAATGCATGATTAATGTGCACATGTGTGGTAATTTGATATTATGCATACATGTGAAAATTTTACAGGCGGTTATATGATAATATAATATGTGGGATATTATTATAATCCAAACCTTCATGGTTAAGAAATCATGAATTTTATAATAAAAAACCCACCACCCAAAGTTATTTTTATTGGATAAAGGATTCACCACCTATGAGTTTTATAATAATTAAAATAATCTCCACCTCCATGGTGAGAGTATTTAAAGAAAGAAAGAGATAAGATTCTATCTTATCACTTTATTTGGAGAAAAACATGTTGAAAGACAAAAAGTGTGTTGTGGCGGTGAGAAGTGTTCTTGAACAAATCTTTTGTTCAAAGCTGTTTGAAGAGCTTGTGATTTGTTGTGTGTTTTAAAACTACAGAATCTGTGATTGTTAAGGTGAGTTTTAAAATTACTATTGATTATAAACTGTTGAGTTTTGATGTTGTGGATTTTAGAACAAATCGGGTGAATACTTTTTTCTAAACAGTTTAAACCAAGTGTTTATGATTTTGGATTAAAGATTGTTTTGGAAAGATGAAACAGTTACCGTGCTTTAAAACATATTTGAGAAATAAGATTCTTTTTTTAAAAGGGATTTAAAGGGAGTTTGATGTTTGGAAATCATGGAAAGAACAAGTTGTTCTTGAGTTTGAAGGTTTTAATGATAAAACTGTTTTGGAAACCATTAGTGGTTGAAAACTATGGAGGACATCTCAACAAGACGGTTGTGATTTCGGTCTGTCTTTGTTTGGGATTAATCTACAGATTTTATAGATAAAAATATGAATAAGGATTCGATAAGATGGTTGTGACTGTGGTCCTTCATCCGAACTAGTTCATAGATTTTGAAGAAGAAATAAGAGTGGCATATCAATGAGAGGTGTCTTTTGGGGTAAGGGTGGCATACCAAGGAGAGGTGTCTTTTGGGATAAGGGTGGCATATCAAGGAGAGGTGTACCTTCGGATATAAGGATGGCATATCAAGGAGAGGTGCACCTTTGGATATAAGGGTGGCAATTGTGTGTGGATACTATAACTCTTGCTATTATGACTTTTAAGATTACAATATATTTGAGTCTTTACTTCTTTGTGATTTGAGAACTCAAAGATGTTGTTCTTATTAGAAATAATAGTATTGATGTAATTGAAAAGGGAAAACTTGGCCTATGGCCATTGGTTTTGGTTAAAAGTGTTTTGGAACGAAATGTTCATTTTATGAGGAACCAGAGAGGCTCTGGTTGTTCCTTGTAAAAAACTAGAGGGCTCTGGTTGGACCTCAATATAGAACCAAGAGGGTTCTGGATAATGATTTGAAAATTATGTCTTTTACAAAGTTTTAGTTAAACCAGAAGCTCTGTATCTATTATAAACGAGCTCTGTATCAAATTTACATTTTTAAAAGATATTTCAAAGATTCTTTATACTTAGAATATTTTTATGAAAAACAGACTAGAGGGGCTCTGGTTGGCTTACACTTTGAACCAGAGGCTCTGGCTGGTCTTGTCTTTTGAACCAGAAGCTTTGGTTAGTACAACCAGAAGCTCTGGTTCTTTTGAACCAGAAGCTCTGGTTAGTACAACCAGAGGCTCTGGTTATACATGAACTCTTTTTAATCATTTTTAGTCATGGAAAAGGCTATTTATTACTTACAAAGTTAGTCAAGAAACATTATGAGAAATCACCTAAGCAAGAGGCATTGGTTAGTACAACCAGAGGCTCTGGTCGAGGAACCAGAGGGGCTCTGGTCCTCTTATTAGTTGAAATATTTTCTAAGTGTGTTCTTTGAAACCAGAGGTCCGATGGACTCAAACATAATGTGATTTTATTCCTCTTTATGTGAAATGGTTTAAATGATTTGACGATTCTCACCCTGCATTACATAAAAAGGGAACCTCACTAGACATTTATGTCTAACCCCCATGTTGTGTTTTCAAATATGTGTGCATGTAATGATAATTGGGAAAGAATATTCTATGATTACTTCCCTATGTGCTTAGAATTATGAAGCTCATATATGAATGAGTTTTGGAGAATGGATATTATACAAGAACGTATATTTTGAATTTTGAGTTGTACATTTTATAGCATAGTCTCTTGTTTCATGGACCTATGCGGGGAAAACATGTATTTTATGGATGATTTATGTGTAATATGCAATGTGCGGATTTAGGGGTGTTACAACGTTAAACTTTATAAAATTACCCAAACAACCTTATCCTAATGAATTTCATGTTTTAAATATAGAGATGAAAAATTCAGGTTTACAATCATAGTACTAATTTAGGTATTATTATTCCTCTCTATTACTTGATGTATTATTCATTTTAAACCATTTTTCTTCAACAATCTATTTGTTCAGGTAATCTTTTATTTTCTCTGTCCATCAGTTGATTTGTTCTTTCATTTTATAAACTTCTATTATTCAATAAGATCATTTTTCAGGTTTACTATGAGAACATTTAATTTAAGTATTATTCTTGACTTTTGTTGGGATTTTAGAGTTTATTTTTTATCTTTTTCTTCTATATTTTTCTTAAGTTTTTTCAATCAAATTGAGGATTTGTTCTTGACAGCAGTTTTAGAGTTTTGATGACTATAACGGTTCGATAATTGAATTTTGAATATGTGTATTAAAAAATATATGATATAATCTCAACAAACTTCAATATGTTCTTTTTCAATTGTTATTTTTCTTCCAGATTAATACAAGAAGACTAATCCTACATTCTTTATATCAACTTTTGTTAGAATTTTTTTTTATTATCATATTTTACATTTTTCCAAAATTTTAAATTTTACTAAAAATTTTATTTACATGACACTTGAATATAATATATATATATATACCCATCATCCAATAAACACTCATACATATATATATTTCTACATGCACATATAATATCATGCATAAAATCACGAAAATCATNTATATATGTTTTTTATTTACATAACAATTAAATATAATCAAAAAAATTTATATAATTGATATATCTTATAATACATTAATAAGCATTTAAGACAAAGTCTTAAGTACAAGACTTTAGTCATAAGGTACAACCATTTTATGCAAGAATTTCAAAAATCTCTTAATTACAACTCATAAAGCATGATGTACAAGTTTTTTATGCAATGACTTTAAATGTAATGGTCAGACATTGCTTTCTTGGCTTCTCTTCCTTTTCCGGCATTTCCCTTCTGTCAAGACCCATTTGGGTAAGGTCAAAATGTGTTTTCTTCTTTTTCCTGCTTCTTCATCTGTGCGTCGCTCTATCATCTTCTTCATTAGCCAACCTATTTGTCCCCTCTTCACCATCGATCTCCCTACTTCCAGGATCCTCCTCTTCATCCTCGTCCTCATCATCATCATCTGATTCAGGCCGCTCGTTCTCATCAACATTTATCTTATCTAAATACTTCAACGACTTAATCAACCCACACACCCTGGATCGGTAATCTTTAACCCTCGTAACTGGACACTCATGCATATATAAAAAAACGAGTCGTAGCTCAGCCAATGGCCTCAGAGTTTCTTTTATCGATTTCATGTCTCAATTATCTTTTGCCACAGATTTATCGATCTTCTCCCAAAAGAACGTTTTATAATTTCACTAAAAACCTAAATCAAGAACACGCTCATCTCAAAGAGGTAAGCTTTTGAATTTGATTTTGATGCAGTAACCTAAACTCTGGTTCAAAAGGATGATTACATATTTGTGGGTGCCACTTTGATTACAATAACCTAAACTTAGTTTCAAAGGGCAAAGCTTTGAAATCCTAGAACATCTCAAAACCAAAGCAAACCAAGCTAGAAAAGGTTGAACTCAATAAACTACAACAAGTTTCAATAAAGTGATCATTTCAAATCTGAATGAAATGTAAGCTTTACATTGATGAAGTAATAGAAAGATTGCACAAACCGTTGTCAGATGTTTCATCGCAAATTAAATGATTGCGCTGAAGTTTTTTTTATTTGTCAAAATTTTCAAAACTTTAGGAATCCTGCATATACAGAACGTGGTTTGAACGTTTTGATACATATTTTAGGATTTGGGGGTGGTTATGTTCTAGCTTTGGATGTCAAGTTGCTTGATAAAGATCTTACACTCGTATTCAGGTTTTTCTCGTCTTTCACAATCAGTGGCGGATCTAGAAACTATTATGGTTGGGGGCACATTTAGGAGGGTCGAAAAAAATTAGAAACCGAACAATTCGTCCGAACCAAAAAAGGTTTCGGGTTTTCATTTTCAGCTTAAACTGTTCGGTTAACCGAATAAAGATAACTGATGCAGTTGAAGTAAGCTAGGATGATATTCCGAAATCTGTTTCCTATCGGTTGGATCATAAGGAAGATCGTTCAAATCAATTTCGTAAGGCATCGAAGGAGCAGAGCTCAATTCAGGTGTTGATGCTTTCCTTTTAAAAAAATCTTTCCATTTTTTTCTAGCAATAACAATAACAAGATAAAAATCAAAGGTTTAGTAACATTTTTATTTGCCTACAAAATTAACCTAACATTTGACATTTTTATGGACCATTTGACTTGCCTACAAAATTAACCTAACCTAAAGCATTTAGCACCAAATCACCAATAAGCAAAGTAGCAAACAACAAAATCTAAGAGATAATTAAAATTAAAGACTGGATCAAAGAAGTAACTAAAATTAAAACTAACCTAACCTGAGGCTGAGGCAGCAGCCAGCAGCGATGGGCCGCCGATGTCTGATGAAGATTGTTAGACTTAGATTGATGAAGAAGAAGTGGCGTCGCGTAAAATTAACCTAATCTCGAGTCTCGTCTGTCGTCTCAGACTCTCAGTCGTCTGCGGTTTGTCGTTCGTTCCTCCTCTGTCTCTCTCGTCTGTCGTCTCGTCTGGGTGTAAGTTTAGGAACTAAGGCGTGAATTGATGAAGACGTGAAGTGAATAAGGGGGCCTCTTACATCATGGTGTTGGGGGGCTAACTGTACTCAATTGAAAATCACAAGTAAAAAAAAATTTGGACTTTGTAAGATAGTTTTTGTTGGGGGCCCAGGACCCCAACCTGTCACACCTCGCTAAAGCGGAAACACAGGATGCTAATAGACAAGCGAGTCTTGGCAACAGTTTAAGAGAAGCACATTTTATAATAAATCAAAAATACAAGATCATCGACTTTTAAGAAGATTTAACGATTACAAAAGTGTTTCCAATTACAACAAAAATTAGACTTAATCAATCCTTGATCCAAGGAATGCCTCCACGAGTCCACAACTTACTTAGAACCTGAAAAGCACGGCATAAACAAGGTCAACTACAAAGAGTTGGTGAGTTTCACGGATTTTACATGCATAAAAACAGAAAATGCATAAATCAGTTAACAGCAAACACATGCGGTTTCATTGCACTCTATAAATGTAAATCTAATACTATAAATTACTTGAGTTGCTACTGAGCTTTTCCTGACCAACTTGTCCAACAATATTCGAACAACCGTAAGTAGTCCATTCACTACTTAGGTCCCACAGTTCGATAAAGTCCTAATTCAGCGGTGGTCCAAAATCCACATGATTAGACTAGAAAAACATAGGTAATTGTGCACCCTTTTCTGGGTGGGACTGTCAACACAATAGCGCTATCCACAATACCACGGCTCGGGGACATGCCCGAGTTAACAAGTAGCATTTACAGACGGGGACTTTTATTTGGATAAATAAATTCTCAAGCATATCAATTTAACATTTATAATTAGTGCAAACAGTAATAGCATGGCTTAGGGGCCCGGCTATGCAGTTCCATAGCCCAGAGGCAATTCCTAGCCCAAAGATTTTAATTAAAATACAGAAACCCGACCATGTAGTTCCATAGTCCGAAGGTTTCATATGATTGCACATGCAAGGTTTCCTCGTCGTGCTTTTCCCCCATAAAACAATAAAATAGTAAAAGTAGGGCCGTAAACTCACTGTTTGGCGAATATCGATAACTTCCTTAAAGAAATCTGCTAGCACTTGCTCGAACGTCCTGACAGAGCAACCACGCTTTAATAATAAATTCTAGACCCTTAAAACTTTAGGCCGAGCAACTGATTCCAGGCCAAAACCGAATACTAGAACCAATGCAGTGGTTACCTCAATGCTAAACTTAAAATGATATTCCCAACAAAATTCTAAATATTAGCCTCATTAAATGCTTTCCAAGCACTTGATGGTAGCCGCCAAGTGTTGCGAATTGAAGATTGAAGAGTGGGTTTAAGCCCCTWTCCAAGAACAATTAAAGATCTCGAGCCGTACACTTCCCCAATCCGATTGCATGCCCAAGAATGGCAGCAAATGGGGGTAGTTTCAGCTCTAACATTTCGGGAATAGAATCCGAAAGTACTCCAAATTCCCATTTTTTGAGTAAAATCCAGAGAGGAAAAGAACAATAATAGGAAATCTTGGGTTTCGAAAGCTACAGGATGAAAGGTTGGTTTTTGAAATGCATGCAGGACCCGAGTCACCCGAAGGTGTAATCAGTCTCTAAAATGCAAGAATTCTTTCCTTTTCTTTTGGGATTAAAAAGATTCGTGGGTCACATATCATCATCTGATGAAGACCTATGCAAGTCTTCGATGGATAATCTCACCATATTTTAAAATCCCAAAACTAGAGTTGAGTGGGACGGGATATTTCAGATTTTGAACACCTAGAGAGAAATTGATGACTTAGGAACATACCTTTCAAAAAACGAGTTAGCAATGAACAACTTCGGACACAACAACGATCCTAGACTTGCAGGGAGAAGGATTTGGCTTTGAAGGTGATGAACAGCTTAGAGAGGGAGAACAGAAAAAGACTTAGAGCTTTTGAATAATGAGGAATTTTAAAAAGAGAAGGGGTATTTATATGAAGCTTCTAGAAGGGTAGTGGGCTGACTTCTAAAGGCCCAAGCCCAAAGGCTTAGATTTTTCATAAAAGCCCAAAATCTAGAATAACCTGGAATAATTAAGGCTGGAAATAGACCAACTGCCGAGCTAAAATGATCAAGTACGGGCGACCAATGCCTAAGAAAGACAACAACAGAGCTTCTGTGAAGTTGGGATGCTAGAGCCTCTGTGAAGAGGGGATGCTAGAGCCTCTGCGAAGAAAGGAAGCCAGAGCCTCTGCGAAGAGTCACGGAGTCTCTGTAAAGTGTTGCCGGAGCTTTTCGCAAAGAATACAGAATTCCTAAGAGGCAACAGAGCTTCTGGAGATAAAACCAGAGCCTCTGTGTTTGATGCCAGAGCCGTTGCGGCTAACCTCAGAGCCTCTATGTTTGATGCCAGAGCCTCTGTTCGAACGGGCGGCCTCTTCAAGATAGGTAAATCCTAAAAAKACTTAGCTTCCAAAGAGGGTTACGAAATAWGGWCCTAACCTGGAAGTCCCATAATGCAGAGTTGTTACAATCTCCCCAACTCAGAAAAATTTCGTCCCGAAATTTAATTGTTTGCGCTTCTTTTCATGGTTGCCTTGAGAAGAGGTGAGGATATTTGTCCTTCATAAAGTCTTCCCTTTCCCACGTATACTCCGGTCCATTCTTTGAACTCCAATGAACCTTCACGATAGGTATTCTGCTGTGTCTCAGCTGCTTAATCCTTCTATCCAAAATCTCCAAGGGTTTTTCCACAAAATGAAGTCGATCAAGGACTTGCACTTCTTCCAGAGGTAAAACCTGGGTTTTATCTGATAAGCATCTTCTGAGGTTCGATACGTGGAATGTATCGTGGATGGCGCTTAATTCTTGGGGTAGGTTTAACTTATATGCTACGGGTCCAATTCTTTCCATTATTTCGAAAGGACCAATATAGCGAGGGCCCAACTTGCCCTTCTTTCCAAAACGCATAACCCCCTTCCAAGGTGAGACCTTTAGAAAAACTTTCACCTTTTTGAAATTCTAACGGCTTCCTCCGATTGTCAGCATAGCTTTTCTGTCGATCCCTAACAGCCCTTAGTCGATCTTTTATTACCATGATCTTCTTGGTGGTTTCTTGGATGATATCGGGCCCGGTTAAATGCTTATCACCGATTTCTGACCAACATAATAGGGATCTGCACTTGCGTCCATATAAGGCTTCATAAGGTGCACATTGAATGCTAGTGTGGTAACTGTTGTTGTAAGAAAAATTCCACTAAAGGAAGGTGCGTGTCCCAACTTCCACCAAATTCTAAAACACATGCCCGCAACATGTCTTCCAAGGTCTGTATGGTTCTCTCTGATTGTCCATCCGTTTGGGGATGATAAGACGTGCTCAAATCTAAACGAGTACCCATTCCTTGCTGAAGCATTTGCCAACATCTTGATGTAAAACGACTATCTCTATCCGATAGGATAGAAATAGGCACTCCATGCCTAGCGACGATTTCGTTTATAAAAATCTGAGCTAGTTTCTCCATCCTATAATCTTCCTTGATTGGCAAAAAGTGAGCTGATTTTGTCAAACGATCCACAACCACCCAAATGGCATCATGCCCTCTTCCTGATCGGGGTAGCTTGGTTATAAAGTCCATTGATATTTGTTCCCATTTCCATTGAGGAATTTTGGGTTGCTGGAGTAGACCAGAGGGTTTCTGATGTTCGGCCGTAATCATTGCACATGTTACGCACTTACTTACATAAAGTGAAATGTCCTTCTCCATTCCAGGCCACCAGTAATATACCTTTAAATCCTTATACATTTTGTCTACTCCCGGGTGTATTGAGTACTTGGATCGATGAGCTTCATCCAAAATAATCGATCTAAGATTGCCAAGTCTAGGTACCCAAATTCTATTGTTCAGATAACACACCCCATCAGACTCTTCCTGAAATTTGGACTCCAAGCCATGCAGGGTTTCATCCTTTAAGTTCTCCTTCCTTAAAGCTTTCTTTTGATTTTCTAAGATTTGAGCCTTCAGACTAGTTCTTACCAAGATTCCCGAAACCCGCGTCCTTGTTGGTTTTATACCTTCTTTCCGGCTCAAAGCATTGGCCACTACATTGGCTTTGCCCGGATGATACTTGATCTCGCAGTCATAATCACTGAGCAATTCAACCCATCTCATTTGCCTCATATTCAACATTTTCTGATCAAGGATATGCTGAAGGCTTTTATGATCTGTGTAAATGGTGCATTTTGTGCCATAGAGATAATGCCTCCATATTTTGAGTGCAAACACCACTGCTCCCAATTCAAGGTCGTGCGTAGTATAGTTCTTTTCATGTACTTTCAGTTGTCTTGATGCGTAGGCAATTACTTTATCCTTTTGCATCAGTACACAACCTAAACCTTGATGGGATGCATCACAAAAGACCACAAAGTTATCTGAACCCTCCGGTAGGGATAAGATAGGTGCATTACACAGCTTCTGTTTAAGGATCTCGAAGGCTTCTTCTTGCTTCTCGCCCCAAATGAACTTCTTATCTTTTTGGGTTAGGGCCGTAAGCGGCAATGCAATTTTTGAGAAATTGGAAATGAAACGCCTATAGTAGCCAGCTAGACCAAGGAACTGATGAATCTTGGTGGGCGTTTTAGGAGCTTCCCAGTTTCTAATAGCCTTGATTTTGATAGGGTCCACATGTATTCCTCTCTCGTTAACTACATGACCCAGAAACTGTACTTCTCGCAACCAGAACTCACATTTAGAGAATTTGGCATACAACTTCTCTCTTCGGAGTACTTCCAAAATTGTCCTCAAATGTCTCTCATGGTCTTCCCTACTTCCTAAATAGATTAATATGTCGTCTATAAAGACGAATACAAACTTATCCAAATAGGGTCTGCAGACTCTGTTCATTAAATCCATGAAGACGGCCGGTGCATTGGTTAATCCGAATGGCATTACCATAAATTCGTAATGGCCATACCGGGTCCTGAAGGCTGTCTTGGGAATGTCCTCTTCCCGAACCCTCACTTGGTGATATCCGGATCGCAAATCAATTTTTGAAAAGTATGCTGCCCCTTGCAGTTGGTCAAACAGATCATCGATCCTGGGAAGAGGGTATCTATTCTTGATGGTTAATTTATTGAGTTCTCTATAATCAATGCACATTCGCATTGATCCGTCTTTCTTTTTGACGAATAACATCGGTGCTCCCCATGGTGAGTGACTTGGCCTTATAAAACCTTTGTCTAACAGTTCCTGGAGTTGGGTCGACATTTCCTTCATTTTCGAGGGTGCCAAACGGTATGGTGCCTTGGCCACCGGAGCCGCTCCAGGAACCAAGTCGATACTGAACTCAACTTGTCTTTGCGGGGGTAGACCTGGCAGATCCTTAGGGAAGACATCGGAAAATTCCCAAACTATGGGTAATTCCTTAATGTAATCCTCCCTGACTCTATTATCTATTACGTAGGCCAAGAATGCGGGGTAATTCTTCTTTAGGTACTTCCTCATCTTCATGCAGGATACCAACTTAATTGCTTGGTCCAACTTATCTCCTTGGACCACTATTGGCTCCATTCCTTTTTGGGGAATTCGAATAAGCTTATCTGAACAAATGATTTCGGCTTGATTTTTGGACAGCCAATCCATGCCTACAATTACGTCGAAACTTCCTAGTTCGATCGGTATGAGGTCTATGCTAAAGTCCTTATCGGCTAAATTCAATGTGCAGTTCGGAATTATATCCCTGGTTTTGAATTTCTGGCCGTTGGCAAATTCTATGACAAGGGCTTCTTTCAATTTCTGAGGCCTTGAGTAAATTTTCTGCCTAAAATTTAGTGGTCGGCGCCCGAGTCAAATAGAACTGACGCAAATTCATTTGTTGATCCCAGATCTCTCGATAATACAAATAATCTAGTTAGGAATAACTGAATTATTGTACTCTGACGAAGTAAGATACGAAGTCTCAAGAATAAAAATAAGAATATTCAAGAACAATTCTGAGCTTCAAAGGTTTTACTATCTGAATATAAGAATGTAAAGCTGTTAGTAAAAGCCTCTCTCTCTCTCAAGCGCACCGTTTACAATGGACTTAATAATCTATTTATACTAGATGATTAAATACTAGAATAACTCTATAGTGCTTCTACAGTGTAGCATTCCAGTAAATGGACTATARTMATTCCATAGTGCTACTTTCCAGCATATGGACTATTATAAGTCCATAGTGCTACTTTCCAGCATATGGACTATTATTAGTCCATAGTGCTACTTTCCAGYAWATAGATTATAATAAGTCTATTGTGCTTCTTTCCTGCAAATAGATTATTATAAGTCTATAGTGCTTCTTTCACATGGATAAGCATTGTTGGAAACATGTATAATAATTCCAGCTGTAGATTCGTCATCTTCAGCTGTCACTATTGACATGGCACTTTCATCCTTTATTTTCCAAGTCTTCAAGGTATGCTAGGATGAGTACTTAGAAATTCTTCTAAGTAATAGACTGTCCATTGTATCGATGAGAAGCTTTCCTTCATCGTATCATTCATCGATCATCTGGTTGAACTGTCCATCGGTTTACTGTTCATTCTTCAACCGATGAATCGTCTGTCCATCGATGCTCTGTTCTGTCCATCGGTTTACTGTTCATTCTTCAACCGATGAATCGTCTGTCCATCGATGCTCTGTTTTGTCCATCGGTTTACTGTTCATTCTTCAACCGATGAATGGTCTATCCATCGATGCTCTGGTCTGTTCATCGATGCTCTGGTCTGTCTGTCCATCGATCCAGACTTGTTCTTTTGTACCTTGATGTCTTCATCGGTCTTCTGGTTCTTCAACACTTAGTTGTTTTTCATTACTTTTTACATTATGAATTGTGGGGCTTAACAATCTCCCTCTAAGTAATGAAATAACAAATTCTAGTCTAGGCATATGAAGAACATACACTGAACTAAACAGAAAGATATCAAATTCCATTTTTATTGGTTGATGAATTCTTTACATGAATGGAAAGTGAAAAGTATATAAAAATACAAAAAAATTTGTCAATGACTACCTATGTATATTTCTTGAAAACGCAGAAGTAGCTTCCTGTAGTCGATGACTTTTGATATTTCTTGAATGAGCTGAATTCCCACCTCCCTCGGCACATGGCTCTTACCAAGTCTGTCTCGAATGTTTCTTTGAAACCATTTAAGTGTTTCATTTGAATACTTGAAGGCTTCAGAGATTCTGAAGAACTTTTTCACCTCGAACTCGTCCTTGTAAACAAGTCCGAGTTCAGGTTGAGACAGGACGGAGGCAGAGCGTATACTTTGCAGGCCTTGGAGTTCTTCGTTTGGAGGAGTACAAGATATCCTTTCCATGCCTAGCCTGAAAGCGATCTCAAAATCTGTGTTGGCTCTGTGCTTCACCAGGGTCTCCATCGTCTGTGTAATCGCTCTGTTTGCTACTCCAAATCTTATGCCGTGGTCCTGCCTTTGAGCTGTATAACCATACAATTCAGTCAAGTCATATGTGTTGAGATTTATAAGATCATTCTCGTTGAACACGCTGATGACCCTATGAGCTCTCTCCACAGTGAACTCGGCGTATCTAATAGCTCTGTTGGCAAAGGACTTGATCTTTATGTCCACGACTCTCCTTATTCCATCATCCGAGTAGACCATTCATGGGTCTTGAGTTGTTTGCTGTATGAAGCGATGATGTAGGAGGTCCATTGATTCTGGCGATAAGACTGGAGCATTTGACATACTTTCATCACGATCTCTGTAAAGATATTGATGGATGTTTTCCATCATGACGGGTTCCCTGCGCGGCATAGGCGGTCTTCGTCTCATTGACTCCATACTCTGAATGATTTCATCCACAAGGCCTTGAGGAGGATGCCTTGAGGAGGAGGGAATATCTGTTGGTTGTATGGTGGTTTGGGTGGTGGTTGTTTGGGTGGTCTGAGGTTCATTGGTTGGTTGTTGGTTTGTGGGTTCTGGTGAGGCAGGCTGGTTGGTGGGTGAAGTGGGTTGGTCTGTTTGTTGGGGTTGTGAAGGTTCAGGATGAGGTGATGAAGGTTGGGGTTGTGTTTGGGTTTGTGTTTGGGTTGATGGTTGGGGTTGTGTTTGGGTTTGTGTTTGGGTTGATGGTTGGGGTTGAGGTTGGGTTTGTGTTTGGGTTGATGGTTGAGGTTGAGGTTGGGTTTCCTCATCGCATGAGGAACTCAAGACGATGGGGTCTTGTGATGTAGCAAAGGGAACCTGAGTAATGGGTTGAACATCAGAGAATATAATCTCTGGTTCCCTTGCTTGGGTTGCTTGGGGTGTTGGTGATGGTTGTGGTGATGATGGTTATGGTGATGTTGGTTGTGGGTGTTCTTGTTGTACAGGCGCTGGTTGTGCAGCCGCCGTTGTCTCCCCCTCACGAGGACCAAGGTCCTGATCATCGGGGTCTTGGTCATCGTGTCATTGGTGCTTTGGCGGTCGGCTGCTTGAACACGAGGCAGGAGACCTCTTCTTTTTCTTCGTATCCCTAAAAGACCTGAGATAGGTCTGCAAAGCAGCCTGTCGTCGATTGGCTTCCATGGTCTGAAGAAGGGATGATGTGCGTCTTTGTTCATCGGCCATAGAGCGTGTGGGAGCCTGTGTTGGAGTGATGGCCCGATGAATGAACTTGGCACTGATCTCGTTGAATGTGGAGACCAGTGCCCTGGAGAGCGCCTGTAAGTCCGCCTTCGTGTCGAAGTCTGAGGTGGAGGTGGAGGTGGAGGTGGATGGGGGTGGGGGCATTGTGGAGGTGGATGGGGGTGGGGGCATTGTGGAGGTGGTAGAGGGTGGTGGATGTGGAAGGTTGGTGATGAGTTGTCTTACCTCTGCAGTAAAGGTAGAGAAGGCATCTTCAAAGGATGGTACTGCAGAGGGAGTAGGTGGTGGAGTGGGGTGAGGGATTTGGGCAAGGATGGTAGCAGGGAGATTCTGGAGGGTAGCTTGTATGGTGGAGAGTTGTTAGGTGATAGGGGCAAGGGGATCATTGGATGAGGAAGTGGATGGTTGGGTGGGGTGGGGAATTTGGGATGTGAGGGTGGTTGGGAGTTGATGAAGGTGGCGGGTGAGGGATTGGAGTTGGGAGATGATGTGGGTAAGGTTCTCATCGGTCTCAGTTTGCTGAGCCGTGAGGGTGATGATTGATACGATGATTTGTTGGTGGCGTTGGGTGGCAAGGGAGTTGGTGGTGTTTTGGTTTTGGGTGATCATCTTTTGGAGCATTTGGAGGCGGGAAGAGGTGGTTTGGGCTTGGTCATTGATTTGGTCTATTTGGCGCTGGAGGATGGTGAGGGATTTGTCTATGGTGGTAGAGGGGGTTGAGGGTTGGGGTGCCACCATCGATTGGATTAGGAGTTTAAGGTCATCCAAGGACCGCGTAACTAAATCAACAAAGGCCTGGAACTCAGCCTTAGTGACTAGATCCGCAATTGGGGTGACCCCTACAGCAACAGATGCTGCAGGTTGGGCCTTTGTTCCAGAGGTGCCTTCTTGGCCTTGTGTGAATGCAGGCCTCGAAGGACTTCCATCGGTTCCTCGATAGCCTTTAAGCGAAGAGCTATCTGCTGATGTTGAAACATCATCTTCCTCTTCCTCAGAGGAGGAGAAGACGATGTGTTTCCCCGTCGGTAGATCAAATACCGAGGGGCGTTGTGCGCGAATGGATGAGGGATCAATGTCAGAAGCAACACATGCTTCTGGTTGTGTAGAGGGGAGTGTCGAGTCCTGAGGTGATGGGACTCTTATGTCAACATCACCTCTCTTTTGAGAGAGGGGTGATGGGAGATGTGCTTCCTCAGCTTATCCATGTCCAGATGCCCGAAGAGTGGCCTCTGGATGGCTAGCTAGGGTTGGGGTTGGACTGGGTCATCCTATTTCAATATCCCTTTGGCTTTGATCGCCAGGGATAGATGATGTGGGTACCCTTTGGGAAGTGGTAAGGGAAGTGTGTATTTGAGGGCCGCGGGAGTCACTTGCATCATCATCATCATCATCTTCATCATCCGATGAAGATGATGCGGTGGCTCCCTCGAATGGTGCAGAGGACGGCTCTAAATGCTCCTGGGTAGCTATCCTTGGTTCTTGGGATAGCATGGAGCGTTCATAGGCGTGACGAACTTCATTCGTCGATGGAATGATGGAGAGCATAGTGTGAGGCAAAGGGTGATCAATGGGATATCCTTCCTTGACGATGGTAGGTCGATGGCTCTGCATCTTTGAGATGGTGGTGAAAGGGGGTGTGCCTTTGATTTTTTTTTGCCTCATTGCATCCTCAACGATAAGGGCAATGAAGCGAGGGAACAACACAGTAGACAGAGGCTTTTCTGCTGCCTGTAACTTGCACTTCTTGACCACTGCAGAGTGTATTTCGTTGTAAATGAGGAGTGCATAGTCAAGGTGGAGGTGGTGAAAGAGTCCATACATAATTGTGAGGATGTTCAAGTTCCCTTGGTCTAAGGAACCAAGTTTGCAGGTGAGAGACCGATTCAGGATGGAGAAAAAAAGATTCCACTTTGGAGGGAGAAATTGCCTCTTGAAGTTTGAGAGGTTTGGTAAGGGTCTGTTGTATCCCAGCATTCGTAAAAAGCGTATTATATCCTCAGATGAAGGTTGATCAACATATTGATCGATTTCGAGCTCTCGTTGAGTAGGAATATGCAATATTCTGGAAATAGCGGATCTCGAGACTCTAATCGTGCAAATCTTGTCAACCGGGATGTCAATGTCACCTACTATTCCATGACTCTCGTCGTCATATTCACAATTTTGCCAAAATTGTTGGACAATATTGATAGGGACCTTTAGATTAACGAGAGTGAGGGGGGGAAGGAGAAGACAGTTCTTGAAGAACTCTATGATGATGATGTACCTTGAGTCAAAATTGGCGTTGATGAGGTCGATCGCGTGGTTGTTTGGACGCATAGGGAGGAATACTAATGCTCGACTGTCGGCTCCGGTGGACTGGACGCGACTATCGTCATTGTTGGAGTCGAATGAGGCGGAGGAAGCCATGTTTGAGAAATTAGGGTTTTGAGGAAGATAAGTTTGAGAAGTTGCAGGTGTAGAAAGCGTAAAAAGTAGAAGAAGTGGGGAAGAAGGGTATTTATAGGGTAGGATAATGGGGGGGGTAGTGGGGTAGAAAGGGGGGTAGGGTGGTTAGTGAAACGTTTTAGTGTGATTATTATAAAAGAATAATCATGAAAAACGTATAGGTTGTTAGGCGCGTGAGAGTCTGTGAGAAGACATGCCATTAATGAAGAGGACACGTGTCAAGATGGGGAAGGGAATGTGAAAAGGGTGAACGGCTTCTAGGGAACAGGGTTATGGATGTCAGGCGCGTGGTCTTAGTGACGTCATGAGCCTTTGAAATGAAGAGCCATTCCAAATAGTGTGTAGGCGGGAAAAGGAAAACTAATGAAAAAAAAACTCATTTACATGAAAGATTAATACAAATTAAGAAGTTTTAGAAGTGTAAAACTTCAAAGTTTGGATAATCTTTAAAATCTGGTTTCAAGATGAATGAGTTTTAAATAAGAAATCCATGTAAGTGGTGGAGTGTTAATCATGACAAGTGGGGGGAACCAGATGAGCTCTGGTTAAACATGTCAATGAGGGGAACCAGAGGGGCTCTGGTTAAACAAATGTGGGGGAACCAGAGGAGCTCTGGTTGAGTTGGGTACTCCCCCTCAAATGATGCATGGGTAGTTTTTAAGAAAAAACTCCCCCTACAATCAAGAAGGGGTGACATTTGTAAGGTCAGAGGCTCTGGTCAATACAACCAGAAGCTCTGGTTTGTGAAGGATGATGAAACAATACTCACAACTTGAACACAGAGGCTCTGGTTACGAGATATCAATGGCCAGAGGCTCTAGTCAATACAACCAGAGGCTCTGGTTGTGATAAATGAAGCAATGCGTGTATGTCTTAACCAGAAGCTCTGGTCTTTGGAACCAGAGGCTCTGGATGAATAGAAACCAGAGGTGCGCTGGTTTTTAGATTCACACTCTTGTGGAAAAGATGAATGCTTCCAAAGTTGGAACCAGAGGCTCTGGTCTTTAGAACCAGAGGCTCTGATTGTAAAAAAATGATCCAAGTGGCACGAGGTACGTTGAACCACTTGTACATTAGTACCATAGGAGCTCTGTTTTCAAAGAGAATGAGGGATGGAGTCCAGAGGCTCTGATCTTTAGAACCAGAGGCTCTGGGTGCAAAAAGAGGGACTTTCTTTTATGGAATGGGAAGTCAGAGGCTCTGGTCTTTGGAACCAGAGGCTCTGGTTGAACAAGCCACACTTGTGCTTATGACCAGAGGGGCTCTGGTCAAATAATTTTTTTTAACACTTATAGACAGAACCAGACAATATTGATTATTGTTGGTTAGAATTGTTGTCTTTAAGTGGTGAGATTCAGCATACCCATCTTGCTGACGAGGAGTAAAAATCGTTTTTCGTCAAGAGCTTTTGTAAAAATGTCAGCAAGTTGAATCTCAGTTGGAACAAAGAACATTTCTATGTTGCCTTTTTCAACATTGTCTTTTAGAAAATGGTACCTGATATCGATGTGCTTGGTTTTGGAATGCTGGACTGGGTTTGCAGATATTGCAATGGCACTCTTGGAGTCACAGAGGATTGGGACTTTATCGTAATGAAAACCATAATCCTTGAGCTGAGTTTTCATCCAGAGAACCTGTGAACAACAGCTAGCAGCAGCAACATATTCTGCTTCTGMTGTAGAWGTTGAGACACARTTTTGTTTTMTGGAGCTCCAACTTACCAGCTTGTCTCCCAAGAGTTGACAGCTTCCAGTTGTACTCTTTCTATCAAGTTGGCATCCTGCATAATCTGCATCTGTATAGGCAATCAGATCAAAGCCAGAGTCCTTAGGATACCAGAGACCCAATGAGGGATTCCCTTTAAGATATCGAAAGATCCTCTTGACTGCGGAGAAATGAGATTCTTTAGGATTAGCTTGATATCTTGCACAAAGTCATGTGGCAAACATAATGTCTGGTCTACTAGCGGTTAGATACAGGAGTGATCCAATCATGCCTCTATAGGTAGTGATATCTACAGATTTACCTGATGGATCAGCAAAAAGTTTAGTTCCTGTAGCCATTGGAGTTCTCATTGATGAAGAATTTGAGAGAGAGTATTTTTGTAAAAGATCAGTTACATATTTGGACTGATTTATGAAAATTCCTTCTGGAATTTGTTTGATTTGAAGACCAAGGAAGAAGCTGAGTTCTCCCATCATACTCATCTCAAATGTGCTTGTCATCAATTCTGAGAATTTTTCGCAATGTGTTGTATTAGTAGATCCAAATATAATGTCGTCCACATATATTTGAACWAGTAGAATATTACCTTTGTGCTTTTTAAGAAAGAGTGTTGTATCGATTGTACCTTTTTCGAAACCATTTTTGATGAGAAAGGTGGATAGAGTGTCATACCAGGCYCGGGGTGCTTGCTTAAGCCCATAAAGAGCTTTATCYAAAAAGTAGACATACTCTGGATGTTTTGGATCTTCGAACCCAGGAGGCTGCTGCACATAGACTTCTTCTTGAAGCTTACCATTGAGGAAGGCAGACTTGACATCCATTTGGTAGACTTTGAATCCTTTATGTGCTGCATAGGCTAGAAACATTCGGATTGCTTCAATTCTTGCAACTGGAGCGAATGTTTCATCATAGTCTATGCCTTCTTCCTGGCGGTAGCCTTGTGCAACAAGTCTAGCTTTGTTCCTTATAACAATGACATCTTCGTCTTTCTTGTTTCTGAAAATCCATTTGGTTCCTATTGCCGTTTTTCCTTTTGGAAGAGGCATTAGGGACCATACTTTGTTTCGTTCAAACTGGAGAAGTTCTTCCTGTATGGCAGTTATCCAGTTTGGATCTTGTAGGGCTTCAGAAATCTTCTTCGGTTCAAGCATGCTCAAGAACCCTACGAAGAGACATTCATTTGCAGTAGCAGACCTCGTCGTTACTCCTTGAGTTGGATCACCAATGATTTGGTGGTGTGGGTGATTCTTTGTTGATGAGGTGCTTGGTTGAGGTTCGGGAGCAACAGGATGCAGTTCTTCATCGACCGATGGAACTGCTTGCTCCCCCTCAACTAGATCATCTTCTGTATGAGAATCTGTGTGTGCATCATTGATTATGGGTGTCGAGTTTTCTTGTGACTCGGGTCCAGTGATCACTTCTTCATCGAAGATGTCTTCAAATAATTGAGCTAACTCTGATTCACTTGGTATGCGAAGTGATGGATCAGATGCTCTTCTTTGAGGTGCGAGTTCTGAACTGTTGTGTCCAAAAGTCGTACAGATTGTATCATCAAAGGACACATTGATGCTTTCTATTACGATTCTTGTCCTTTTGATGTAAACTCGGTATGCTTTTGCGGTAAGAGAGTATCCCAGAAATATGCCTTCATCAGCCTTCTTGTCGAATTTGCCCAAATGTTCTCTATCATTGAGTACAAAACATTTGTACCCAAAGATATGAAAGTATTTGACATTTGGTCTTCTGTGGTTGATGAGTTCATATGGGGTTTTCTGGTGTCTCTTGTTGATGATGGACCGATTTTGGGTGAAGCAGGCAGTTGAAATTGCTTCAGCCCAAAAGTAAAGGGGTAACTCTGATGAAGCTAGCATAGTTCTTGCTGCTTCCACAAGGGTTCTATATCTTCGTTCCACTACGCCATTTTGTTGTGGAGTTCTTGCTGATGAAAAGTTCTGAGTTATGCCTTCACTGAAGAAATATTCATCAATGATGGCATTTTTGAATTCAGTGCCATTATCACTACGAACCTTTACCAACTTTTGTTGGAGAAGGACTTGTAGCCTTTTCATCACTCCAATGAGTAGAACTGGGATTTCAGATTTCTTCTTTACAAATTCAACCCAAGTGTATCTAGAGTATTCATCGACCAAAACCAGGATGTATTTCCTTCCCGAGAGGCTTTGGGTCGATATCGGTCCACATAGGTCTATATGAAGCATAGCCAATGGCTTGGTGCAAGAGGTTTCTGACTTTGTTTTGTGAGATGCTCGTTTTAGTTTTCCCATCTCACAAGCGGAACAAAGATGGTCTTTTTCAAATTTGAGATTAGGAATACCTTTAACTAGATTTTGAGTGACAAGCTTTCGTAGCACATCAAAGTTGAGGTGTGAGAACTTTTGATGCCATGTCCAGTTTTCATCGCTCTTATGAGATACAAGACATAGAGTGTCCTGTCCTATAAATGACTCAAAATCTAGAAGATAAAGGTTACCTTCTCTCTTTGATGTGATGATAGGAGTACCATTCTTTGTTTCTACAATGCAGAGACCTTTGCGAAACTTCACTTCAAAACCGCTGTCGCAGAACTGGCTTATGCTCAATAGATTGTGCTTTAAACCTTCAACATAAGCCACTTTGCTGATGGATACCTTACCTTTGACGAGAGTACCGTACCCCTTGATGGTACCCTTGCTGTTGTCTCCAAAAGTCACAGAGCCTCCAGATTTTTCGATGAAGGAGGATAGATGACTTTTATTACCAGTCATGTGCCTRGAGCAACCTGAATCCATGTACCACGGTTGCACATGCTGGTCCTGTAAAACAAATTARGTGGATTTAGGTACCCATTTCATGATGGGTCCACGTTTGTTAGCAGGAGGGCTGGTACTCTTGGCATYGTCCTTTACCTTTRCAGGTTTAGGTTTCTGCGCWTTTWCAAYGGGTCCCTTAAAACGATAAACATGTTGAGTGAAGGGACAGTGATGTGTCAACATGTGATTCCTCAGTTTGTGCAATAGAATTAGACATTGACATAAATGATTATGTGATGGTGTTTGTCTAACTTGCGCTTTATTTGATGAAAATGAAGTAGGAACATATTCTTTCCTAGATTTGGTTGTTTTCACAACCTTCCTATCTAGTACAGATTTTTCATGTGATGAAGGCTTGGTTTCTACTTCTTTTCTTCTGAGGAGTGGTGCTCTTCCTTTAGCTGAATGATAAGAGGAGTTATGATCAGAAGAAGACCACTTTTGTTTTTGTTCACGAGTGAACTTGATGAACTTGGGAGGAAGACTAGGACCTTTAGGTGTTTCGTTGACAGATTGGACTTCCTTCAATTTTCCCTTTTCGAATGCTGAAGATTTCTTCGATGGATAAAGACCATTTTTCATCGAGGACATAAAATTTTTAGTTTTCTCGTTCTCGATGATTTTTGGTGATTTACATCTTAAGTCGTCTTCAGATTCCGAATCAAGAAAGTCTCTTGCAGATTTCTCAAAATTAAGTTTGTCTTTCGTAGAGGATGTGGGTTTGGAGGTTGATGCTTTGGTTTGATCCTTTTGAGGTTTCAATATTTTTGAATTCGATGAGTTTTCAATTTTACTTGAATGTTTCACCGATTCAGTAGTTGAAGATTCCTCATTTAGATTTTCTTTGTCATCAACTGTACTTGCTAGAAAAATGAATTTAGGAGGCAGAGATTCAGATGTTTTAAAAGTATTTGTGTCAATCTCTGGTTTGGAAATTATGTTGCAAGTATTTTGTTCATATACCACATTCTCAAAATTCTGTCGAGAAATAACAGATTTTCCATCGACTTTGACTCTCTTATAGTTAGCTTTCGGTTTTGGAGAGAAGTCGGGTTTTTGAATACATCCTAATTTAAAAGTGGATTCAAGAGARGATTTCTTTGGTTCGACAAATGAATCTAGTTCATTGTAACCGATCCCTTGAGTATCCAATTGTCCGTTAAGTTTTTCAAAAACCTTTTGAGCATCCTTGTACTTCTTCATCACAAGTTCATTAGTTTGAAGYTTTTGATGAAGAACTTCGCGCTCTTTTTGGAAAAAATCTTTAAGAGCAACTKAATTTAGTCGCTCTGCTTCRGACTCCTTTAAGGCCTTWGTTTTCTTCTCAAGRTCTTTAGTTATGCRYTTGTTTAAATCYAGAAGTTTATCTTCTTCTGTTTTCTTGAGAGTRCAWATGTGAGTCTTCTCTCGTGCTAGGTCATCCTTTTCTTTTGTTAGAAGRTCAGTTTCTCTTTTGTAGAAACTTGCTTCTTTTTCAGCTTTTATTCTTTCAGATTWTTCTAAATTTAATTTYTCTTTTAACTTTAGGAAATCTTCTGAAAGTTGAATGACCCGTAACTCTAGTTCMGTTGAAATAGAGTTGGTTTCAGTTAGGTAAGAATTACATACCTGRTGATCTGTGGAGGAGGATTTTRCAGATGACGTGGCCATTAGACACATGAACGCCTTGTCTTCATCATCTGATGAAGAGTCAGACACCCAGTTTTCCTTCTCGGCCAACAAGCTTCGCTCTTTCGGGTTATACTTGTATTTGTTCTTGTAGTAATCTGYATCCTTTATCATGCGTCCTTTGCATTCTCTTGAAAAATGACCAAGCTTTCCACATCTAAAGCATCTAAGGTCATTTTTCGTTCCTTCCTTGTCTTCTCTTCTTTCTTCTCTTCTTTCTTCTCTTCTGTCATCTCTTCTTTCTTCTCTTCTGTCATCTCTTCTGTCGTTCCTATCTTCTCTTCGATCGTTCCTTTGATAGAAACTTGACGGTTTTCTATCATAGAAAGATTGGAACTTGTCCCTTCTGAACTCTTTGTTCTCGTAGGGTTTCCTGATGAACTTTTTCTGGAAATGTTTGGTAATCAAGGCCAATGACTTGGCGAATGCTTTAATTTCATCATCTGATTCAGAAGTTTCTGCTTCAGACTCCGATTCAGCAAGCAAAACTTTCTTGCCTTTTCTTTTGAATTCTTTGGCAGAAGTTCTTGATTTATCCAGTTCTTCTGCAGCAAGAGCAAGAGGTCCACTAGTGGATCCCTTATTCTTCATTATACCGCTCTCTTGTGCTGCCAGTGTTCCATATACATCATGAAGAGACCAGCCATCTAAGTCTTGGTTAGCTTGTAAAGACATAGAAAGCTGAGTCCATTCATCGCCTAGACTTGTGAGGAATAAAACATTGTTTTCTTCCTTTGTTCTAATAATATCGTTTCTTCGACATTGATTTATCAATGTGTTGAAACGATCGTAGGTCTTTTGTATCGATTCATCAGGGAGGGCTTTGAAGTTTGTGTAATCGTAGAGACATTAGGCTCGTCGATTTTTTCTTGTTTTCGCTCCTCCTTCCAGTTGACTAGCCAGTTCATCCCATAGCTCTTTTGCATTYGTGCATGTATCGAGGGATTGAAAGATTTCATTTGGAAGTGCCATTATTATCAATCGTTTGGCTCTTCGGTCTGTTTCGACTCGTTCTTTGTCATCTTCATCCYAATTCTTTTCTTCTTTGGGCATGAAGTAGGCTGGAACTTCKTCTGTGGTGGTTGTTCCTGGAACTCTTGGAACTAGAGTTTGAGGAATGTAAGGTCCCTCCTGTATGGATCGCAGGAGATTCCTATCCATTCCTTCCAGAAAGTTGACCATTCTGATCTTCCATTGAGGATACTCTTCTCGTTGAAGAACAGGTGGCTTGACCATAGAACCAACRTTGTAGGCAGAATTCCAGTTGGCCATTTTGAAGAAATAACGATGAAGAGTGTTTAAGATGAAGAGGAAAGGTAGAATATCGAGAGATATAGAATGATCGTTTGATTGGAAAATCAATCAATAGGCTTTGATACCAATTGTTGATCCCAGATCTCTCGATAATACAAATAATCTAGTTAGGAATAACTGAATTACTGTACTCTGACGAAGTAAGATACGAAGTCTCAAGAATAAAAATAAGAATATTCAAGAACAATTCTGAGCTTCAAAGTTTTACTATCTGAATATAAGAATGTAAAGCTGTTAGTAAAAGCCTCTCTCTCTCTCAAGCGTACTGTTTACAATGGACTTAATCATCTATTTATACTAGATGATTAAATACTAGAATAACTCTATAGTGCTTCTACAGTGTAGCATTCCAGTAAATGGACTATAATCATTCCATAGTGCTACTTTCCAGCATATGGACAATTATAAGTCCATAGTGCTACTTTCCAGCATATGGACTATTATTAGTCCATAGTGCTACTTTTCAGTAAATAGATTATAATAAGTCTATAGTGCTTCTTTCCAGCAAATAGATTATTATAAGTCTATAGTGCTTCTTTCACATGGATAAGCATTATTGGAAACATGTATAATAATTCCAGCTGTAGATTCGTCATCTCCAGCTGTCATTATTGACATGGCACTTTCATCCTTTATTTTCCAAGTCTTCAAGGTATGCTAGGATGAGTACTTAGAAATTCTTCTAAGTAWTAGACTGTCCATTGTATCGATGAGAATGTTTCCTTCATCGTATCATTCATCGTATCATTCATCGATCCTCTGGTTGAACTGTCCATCGGTTTACTGTTCATTCTTCAACCGATGAATGGTCTGTCCATCGATGCTCTGTTCTGTCCATCGATGCTCTGGTCTGTCCATCGGTTTACTGTTCATTCTTCAACCGATGAATCGTCTGTCCATCGATGCTCTGTTCTGTCCATCGGTTTACTGTTCATTCTTCAACCGATGAATGGTCTATCCATCGATGCTCTGGTCTGTTCATCGATGCTCTGGTCTGTCTGTCCATCGATCCAGACTTGTTCTTTTGTACCTTGATGTCTTCATCGGTCTTCTGGTTCTTCAACACTTAGTTGTTTTTCATTACTTTTTACATTATGAATTGTGGGGTTTAACATCATTGTTCAGAGGAAACGTACCTGATACCACGTTGGGATCCTCCCTAGCTTCTCTTGCTCCTAATTCGAAAGCTCGACCCCTAGCCTGACTTCCCGTGTTGCCTGTACTGTTCTGTCGAGTCTGTCTCGCATTTGTCCCCACTCTTCTTTTTGGACAGGCGTTCCTCATATGATCCGGACTCCCACATTCATAGCATAGACGTTTCCGGTAGTCCTTCGCAGTATGACCCCCGAGATGGCACTTTTGACAAATAATGCAACTTCCTTGATGCGGGATTTTGCACTTATCGCATCTGTTTACATTACCTTGTTCCATTGCCTGCGATTGTGCTCCAAAACTTCTTGTTGTTCTCCTATTCCTGTCCGACTTTCTCCCAAACCTTCGGTCTTCATAGTCTTCCGCCTTCCTTTTTCCTTTAGCCAGCCCTCCAGATCGCACCACGTTATTTGTGAGTTTAGTGGCAATTTCCACTGCTTCCTGAAAAGTTTTTGGATTAGCAGAGGTTATGTTGCCCCTAATTTCAGGGGAAAATCCCCAAATATATCTTTCGATCCGTACTTCCTCTGGTGTTACCAGGCGCGGCACCAGATTTGTCAATTCTTGGAACCTTGTTGTATAAGTGGAAACATCATTTCCCTTCATCTCCAGGTTCCATAACTCCGTCTCCAGCTTTTGGAGTTCACTCCTCGGACAATACTCTTCCTTTAGTAGCTTCTTAAACTCCTCCCATGAAAGCTGATTGGTTGCTTCTCGGCCTCTTGTTTGTAACACAATGTTCCACCATGTGAGTGCCCTTCCTTGTAAAAGACACGCTGTATATTTTACTTTATTCTCCTCCGTACAACTGCTGATGAGCAGAACAGATTCCATACCTTCAAGCCACGTCAGTAACCCTACTGCTCCTTTTGTTCCATTAAATTCTTTAGAATTACAAGCTCGGAAGGCTTTATAAGTACATTCCCGCAGTTGTCGGGTCTCCGAGTTAGAAGGCTGGTTGGCACTCAACCCAGCAGCCACTTGGCTAACGATGCTGCTGGGAAGTGCAGCAATAATTTGCTCAGAAACTAGCTGAGCTAGATTGGGATTTTCTCTTCTTGGCGGCATAACTTTAAATCCTAACATAAGGGAATTCATAAGATCGAGAGTGACATAAATATCCCTTCATAAAATTTCGAGGACGCTTAAAACAACAAGAATAGAGAAATGACAAGCAAACGACAAAAGATATAAACATTCGCATAACCAAAGGTCAAAACAGAAATTCTCCAAAAGATATCATGCACCACATGATCAATAAAAGTTACAAAATAGAGTTTCAAGTTTCTAATCCGAAAAGGGGTAAACCTATCCACATTCTACTTAAAATAACAACCATCCCAAGATTACTCCTAATGCTAGCATTAATAGGCTAAAGACAATCAGCCAGCGATGTATCTTCCTCATCTCCCTTCTGGTCGCATCAATCATTTCCCCGTTCCATTCTATCCCTTGGTGATGCACGTCCACAATATCTGATAGATTATTGAGGATGCTGTGGTGGTAAACAAGACGAGTTTGGTGTATCTGGGTGTCCTCTGCGATCCTCCTCACCCATTCCCTTTCCGACAGTTTCATCCCCTGCTGGTAGGATGCGGGTATTCCCGTCATGATCTGGGTCATCCTGTTCCCGCCTTGGGGTCAGGATGACTCTCCAATGACCCTCTGTGAGTTCTCAAACGTCACCCTCTAAGGCACTGAGACGCTCTTTCAAGGTGTGTGTCGGATTCTCGGTCCTTGTGGGGTTCGCAACGGAACGTCGGGGGCTGGCTACATCGCAGGTAGGCGTGACGCCTGTAGGGAAACCACAGTGCCACTAGAGATTGCATCTTGGTCGTAGGGATCGATCTCATCATCGCGAGTTGGATTCCTCTGAGAGTGTCCGACTATGTAACCAGAACCGTCAACGGAATATTCACTCGAGTCTGACGACATCGTCGAGAAAATCTGTGACATAAATAATCATGGTTACTAAGGTGCATCCTCTAAAAAAAAGCTTAGCGATTATGGGAAAACTTCTAAACAACACTAAACCTCGACAATCATGTTAAAATTCTTAAACTATATCCCTGAGAGCTACACCAGGGCTTCTGCTAATGAAATCAGAACCTCTGTTTCCATGCAGAGCTTTCGAGACCAGAGCCGCTGTTAACGAGATATCCACCAAGACTTCTGGTATCGAGGCCAGAGCTTCTGTACACAGAGTGTCTACAGAGCTTCTGCGGCCACTTCGTCACTTAGGAATACTAAAGGTTCAACGACTCAAACGACCCTCTAGTCCTACACCTTGCTCCAACCAGAGCTTCTGGTCGTGGGGCCAGAGCCTCTGTGGCTTTCCCCTTGTCGTTCATGAAACTTGTGCATGGATCCTCTGGTTCTCTTCTTCACTTATGGCAGAGCCTCTGCAAAGGTAGTGATTCCAGATTCCATAGTTTCTGATCCTCTTGACCAGTGTCTCTATCCTAGGAAGCAGATATTCGCAAAAGTGGGACAAGCTCATGCTTTTCATAATAGTGTCATAACCAGAGCATTCTTCTAATCAGATCGATTAAGTTCTTTTTATTACACAAAAATTGAGCACAGGTGATCAGGCTTTACTTAATCAATGTGTAACAACAAAACCCGCTTTAAACACATTATTGAAAATTGTCCAAAATCATTTTAGTTATAGTCGATGGTTTTTAAAAGGAATCAGCGTTCTCTATAACCGAAGCTCTGATACCAAATCTGTCACACCCCGCTAAAGCGGAAACATGGGATGCTAACAGACAAGCGAGTCTTGGCAACAGTTTAAGAGAAGCACATTTTATAATAAATCAAAAATACAAGATCATTGACTTTTAAGAAGATTTAACGATTACAAAAGTGTTTCCAATTACAACAAAAATTAGACTTAATCAATCCTTGATCCAAGGAATGCCTCCATGAGTCCACAACTTACTTAGAACCTGAAAAGCACAGCATAAACAAGGTCAACTACAAAGAGTTGGTGAGTTTCACGGATTTTACATGCATAAAAACAGAAAATGCATAAATCAGTTAACAGCAAACACATGCGGTTTCATTGCACTCTATAAATGTAAATCTAATACTATAAATTACTTGAGTTGCTACTGAGCCTTTCCTGACCAACTTGCCCAACAATATTCGAACAACCGTAAGTAGTCCATTCACTACTTAGGTCCCACAGTTCGATAAAGTCCTAATTCAGCGGTGGTCCAAAATCCACATGATTAGACTAGAAAAACATAGGTAATTGTGCACCCTTTTCTGGGTGGGACTGTCAACACAATAGCGCTATCCACAATACCACGGCTCGGGGACATGCCCGAGTTAACAAGTAGCATTTACGGACGGGGACTTTTATTTGGATAAATAAATTCTCAAGCATATCAATTTAACATTTATAATTAGTGCAAACAGTAATAGCATGGCTTAGGGGCCCGGCTATGCAGTTCCATAGCCCAGAGGCAATTCCTAGCCCAAGATTTTAATTAAAACACTGAAACCCGACCATGCAGTTCCATAGTCCGGAGGTTTCAAATAAATAAACATGCAAAGCTTGCTCGTCATGCTTTTCCCCCATAAAATAACAAAAACAGTAAAAGTGGGGCCATGAACTCACTGTTTGGCGAATATCGATAACTTCCTTAAAGAAATCTGCTAGCACTTGCTCGAATGTCCTGACAGAGCAACCACACTTTAATAATAAATTCTAGACCCTTAAAACTTTAGGCCGAGCAACTGATTCCAGGCCAAACCCGAATACTAGAACCAATGCAGTGGTTACCTCAATGCTAACCTTAAAATGATATTCCCAACAAAATTCTAAGCCGCCAACTGTTGGGAATTGAAGATTGAAGAGTGGGTTTAAGCCCCTTTCCAAGAACAATTAAAGATCTCGAGCCGTACACTTCCCCAATCCGATTGCATGCCCAAGAATGGCAGCAAATGGGGGTAGTTTTAGCTCTAACATTTCGGGAATAGAATCTGAAAGTACTCCAAATCCCCATTTTTTGAGTAGAATCCAGAGAGGAAAAGAACAATAATAGGAAATATTGGGTTTCAAAAGCTACAGGATGAAAGGTTGGTTTTTGAAATGTAAGCAGGACCCGAGTCACCCGAAGGTGTAATCAGTCCCTAAAATGCAAGAATTCTTTCCTTTTCTTTTGGGATTAAAAAGATTCGTGGGTCACAGATCATCATCTGATGAAGACCTATGCAAGTCTTCGATGGATAATCTCACCATATTTTAAAATCCCAAAACTAGAGTTAATTGGGACGGGATATTTCAGATTTTGAACACCTAGAGAGAAATAGATGACTTAGGAACATACCTTTCAGAAAACGAGTTAGCAATGAACAACTTCGGACACAACAACGATCCCAGACTTGCAGGAAGAAGGATTCGGCTTTGAAGGTGATGAACAGCTTAGAGAGGGAGAACAGAAAAAGACTTAGAGCTTTTGAATAATGAGGAATTTTAAAAAGAGAAGGGGGTATTTATATGAAGCTTCTAGAAGGGTAGCGGGCTGACTTCTAAAGGCCCAAGCCCAAAGGCTTAGATTTTTCATAAAAGCCCAAAATCTAAAATAACCTGGAATAATTAAGGCTAAATAGACCAACTGCCGAGCTAAAATGATCAAGTACGGGCGACCAGCGCCTAAGAAAGACAACAACAGAGCTTCTGTGAAGAGGGGATGCCAGAGCCTCTGCAAAGAAAGGAAGCCAGAGCCTCTGTGAAGAGTCACAAAGTCTCTGTGAAGAAAAAGGGGGGTAGCAGAGCCTCTGCGAAGAGTCACAGAGTCTCTGTAAAGTGTTGCCGGAGCTTTTCGCAAAGAATACAGAATTCCTAAGAGGCAACAGAGCTTCTGGAGATAAAACCAGAGCCTCTGTGTTTGACGCCAGAGCCGCTGCAGCTAACCTCTGAGCCTCTGTGCTTGATGCCAGAGCCTCTGTTCGAACGGGCGGCCTCTTCAAGATAGGTAAATCCTAAAAAGACTTAGCTTCCAAAGAGGGTTACGAAATAWGGWCCTAACCTGGAAGTCCCATAATGCAGAGTTGTTACACAACCCCTCCTCACTACATCCGCCCCTGTTCACAATAGACTTGATAAACTTAGGCTAAGGAGTTGTTTACCAAACACTTACCCGAGTAAGTGCTTACCAAGTGATGTTACCTCATTGGATGAATTTGGTAAATACCAAAAATCTTACCCGCTAAGAGCCAGACAAGGACCCTAAATCTTACCCAGTAAGTGAGGGCGACGACTCTTACCACAATAAGCGTTTACCGGGTAAATTGTTGCATAGGATGTCGTCTTGGTGGACTAAAATATTACGCGGTACGTAAATAATAGTGTTAAATTTTACCGGTAAGCACTTACCAGGCAAGTGTTTGGTAAACAGCCCCTAGGTGTCTGCATAGGTGCATGTGAGATATCTTTAGTATCATTTAATGTGTTTTTAGTTGAATAGATGTTCCAATAAGGGATTGAGAGGTTTTGGGCATATGATATGTTGCTTACTTGCTTGTTTGATTTTTCTTCAGATATGGGACACTATTAAGGGCCAGGTGCAGACAAACTTTGCAAATATAGTGTCAACTGATGAAACAAACATTT
Organism: Cynara cardunculus var. scolymus; assembly: GCF_001531365.2. Taxonomy (NCBI): domain Eukaryota; kingdom Viridiplantae; phylum Streptophyta; class Magnoliopsida; order Asterales; family Asteraceae; genus Cynara; species Cynara cardunculus. The sequence continues at coordinate 17,390,515 of NC_037543.1, forward strand.
TCGCTAAGGGGAGTGCTAATGGCACCCCCTTAATAGGGGGTGTTGAATAATTGAGAATTGTGTTGTCATAAAACATCAAATCAATTTAATTATATTTAATATATATATATATATATATATATATATATATATTAAGTTATATATATAGGGTATATTTCTTTTACAACCTTGTGTATTTGTACAACCTTCGCAACCTTTTTTTCAACCAATCAATAAATAGCTTTTTTTTAATTATCTTTTAAATGAAAATGTTAATGTTGTCCTTTGATAATTTTACATATTTATTATTATTTTTAATTAAAATTAATGATAATCCTATTTATGGTTGTAACCTTTTAATTACTATGTATATTTGAAACTGATATGGAAACATTAAGATTTCCATAAAAAGAATAATAACCTGGTTGAATTCGATGAAACTTTGCACAATGGGTTCAACTTCACATACTTTTATGGATTCGATATCCTTCAATGAAACATTCGTCAAGGATATATTTGATGAAATCGGTGCTGTCAGTGTACTAATGAAACCATCTACATCAGAATATATTTGTTGTCAGTGTATTGATGAAACCATCTTCATCAGAATCATAACATGCTTTTAAAGGTGAGATGGATACATAAAACTAAGTTCATAAAAACATAGTTCAACAGAATTGTTGTCAGTGTACTGATGAAATCATTTTTCATCAGTTTCATAACCTTATTTTAAAGGTGTCATGGATACATGAAACTAAGTTCATAAAAACATAGTTCAACAGAATTGTTGTCAGTGTACTGATGAAANAGTTTCATAACCTTATTTTAAAGGTGTCATGGATACATGAAACTAAGTTCATAAAAACATAGTTCAACAGAATTGTTGTCAGTGTACTGATGAAACCATTTTCATCAGTTTCATAACCTTATTTTAAAGGTTATGATGGATACATGAAACTAAGTTCATCTAGCGTATTGTCCGTATGTCAAAGCTTATAAAGTGTCTTGATGAAACTATTTTCAATGAATATCGCTATTTTTCTTCTACAGCAGAGTGATTATCGCATTCATGATCATTTCATAGAATCCCTTCTTAGAAATATCAGGGTCGTGCATATAGTTTTCCCTTTTATTACAATTTTGTCATCCAATGCATCTCAACCGTACATTAAGAATTGAAGGGATGAGATGATGGTTGTATTGGGTGTAGGAATGGGAAAGGTTGAAAAATAACCTCCCTATATATATATATATATATATATATATAGGGATGTTATTCTACATCCTTTGCCATTCCTACACCCTATACAACCCTCATCTCAACCATTCATTTTTTAATCAATTAATTGTTTCCTAATATAAAGTATTAATCATAATTAATAGACTCTATTCATATTCCATAAATATTCAAATCATAATAAATGAACTCCATTCATTTCTATAAATATCTCAATTAATTGGGTTGCAAAGGTTGTACAAATGCACAAGGTTGTAAAAGAAATATACCATATATATATATATATATATACACTTTCCATGTATACTTTAATATATTATATAATATTTTTTATTTATATTTTATTATTATTATTATAATTTTTTATCTTCACTTATACATATATAATATATATATATATATAATATAATATATATAGAGGAGCGATCAAATGAAAACCACTCCAATTTGTAAAAACTGTAAAAACTACTCTCATCCATCGTTAATCTTATGAAATTTTTTCATTAAATTGCTAATCTTGTGAAATTGTTTCCTATAATACTTTTTTTTTGATTAAGTTGTTTCATATGTGGTTATGAAATTGTTTCATATACTACTTAATGAAATTTTAATGAAACTGTTTCATGTATTTCTCTAAAATTAAAATAATGAAGATGTTAATATCCATGATTAACATCCTCCACAATAAAAATGGTTAATCAACCTCTCATAATTACAAAAAAATAAATAAAATGAAAAATTATGATTGGTTGAATGAGGTTTTCACGGTTTTTACAAATTGAGTGGTTTTTATTTGAACCCACCCCAATATATATATATATATATATATATATATATATATATCAATATTAAAGTATTATTGTAATTATTTTAAAAAACTTAAAATAATTAAATCCAAAAATTGATTTTTATGATTAATTAGTTATTTAATTGATGAGATATTTATAGAAATCGTTTGTACTAAATTTAAATAAGAAAACAGTTCAAAAAATTAAATAAATTGTTCCATTTTGATATGTTTTTAATTTTTTTTTTTTTTGATTGAATAAGTTGTTGCATTTATACCATTATATTTATTTAATTTTTGAGTGCATCTCTTACTTTTTCATTTTTTGTTTTACACTTTTATCACATTAACATACATAATCGTATATTAAACTAAAATACGTTAAAAAATATATTTTTTTATTTTAACAAGTTACACTGTTATAATCGTCTCGTCAATACATTCAATTTTTTTAAATTAATTAGTTATTTTAATTGATGAGATATTTATAGAAATCATTTCTATCGAATTTAAATTAAGAAAAAAGTTCAAAAAATTAAATAAATTTTTCCATTTTGAATTATTAAGTTATTGAACTTTTTTTTATTGCATAAGTTGTTGAACTCTTTTTATTTTGATTGATTAAGTTGTTGCATTTTTATTTTGAACAGTTAAATGATTGAGTGTTTTTAGAAAACTGATTACTTAAATTATTTTAATATTTTTAAAATTATAAAATGACTTAAAAATGTTATCACTTTTACATAAAGTAGTAATTTAAAATTCTTGGGTTATTTTAATATTTTTAAAATGATGTAATTAAAAGATTGTGAAGAAAATAAAATAAAAGAGTT
>NC_037543.1:17393445-17394682 GCF_001531365.2 Cynara cardunculus var. scolymus
AAGAGAAAATTAAACATATAATATTTTTAATAGAAATTTTGATTAAAAAATAATATTTTTTCAGTAATAATATTTTTACATAATAATAAATAATATTTATAATAGTAATATATTTACAATTAAATAAATTAAATAAAAGAAAATTAATATAAAAAAAGAAAAAGACAACAAAGAGACAAAAATACAAAAAGTAAACAAAAAAACATCATTATATAGAAGGATAGGGGTGCCATTGGTAAATGGTAGGGGTGCCATTGGTAAATAGTAGGGGTGCCATTAGCCTCCCCTTTTGCTAAACCTGAAGGGACACCTGTCAGTTGATTATACTGGCATGAAATGGCTATCCTTGGAGAAAAAGGTTTACTATATTTTCGATTTCTATTTTTTGATTCAAATGGTTTAGTTACGACACAAAAGTCAGGGCAGTTTTTTAGTTATATATTGCCTAGCATATGAAAAATACCCTTAAATGTTTTTTAGTTGTCAAAATTTTCAAAACCTTAGAAATCCTGCATATACAGAACGTGGTTTGCACATTTTGATATACATATTTTAGGAACTGGGGGTGGTGATGTTCTAGCTTTGGATGTCTTTGCTGGTCAATCAAAGTGGAAGGTTAGTGATTTCCATCCTGGGTGAGTCCCAAATTTATTTTCCTTTGCATGTCAAGTTGCTTGATAAAGATCTTGCAGTCGTATTCAGGTTTTTCTCGTCTTTCACAATAGACTTGATAAACTTAGGCTAAGTGTATGCAGACTATGATGCTTTAGGTTGTCATAGCTGTGTGAGAGACCATCTATGATTCATTCCAATTGACTTTAAGTCATGAAAATCCATTGTGAGTTTCTTCAAGAACATATCCATTAATTATATTTTTAACATACATGCCTATCGACAACAAGCTTAGGGCTGTGCATCGGGCGGGTCGGGTCGGGTCGGGTCGGACCCGAAAATGGACAACCCAATCGGGTTTCGGGGTAAGAAGATAGAACCCGAAGTATACAATTCGGGGTTTGGGTATTTTCGGGTTCGGATCTAATCGGGTATGGGCAGTTTCCGGTCGGGTTCGGGTTTCCATATCATATTGGATTGAAACAATTTTAGAAACAGTTTTCTTTTATGCTGTTTTCAGTGGGTTTAGAAACTAGAAGTCTAGAACTAGAACTAGCATAGTTAATGGGTTTAGAAACAGCAACTAGAAGTCTAGAACTAGAACTAGCATAGTTAATGGGTTTAG
>NC_037543.1:17396977-17402284 GCF_001531365.2 Cynara cardunculus var. scolymus
AAGTTGGCTCTTTAATCTAGATTGTACCCTTCCAACAGGAACATTCTCACACTTAGTGGGTGGAAGAGGCATCATAGTGATAGAAGGTTCGGAATATGTTGACACATACTCTTGAAACAACATATCCAATTTAGACTTTACCTTTTCAAAACATAACTTACCTTGATCCTCACCATACATTTGATTGAGCTAGACTTGCATGTACTCAACCTTGTCTCTAGGGTCCAATATATTGCCAAAAAAATATAATGAAGTTCATCTTTTCTGGATCACCCCAATATTTACTGAACTTCTCTTTCATTTTAATACCCATTTCCTGTTCATAAATCAAAACAAAAAGTTAGTAAACATCCAAATATAAGTAAATAGTAAAGGTAATATTAAAGGAAGATAAACATACCTCTTCAACTTTCGACGTAGATTGTAACATATCGGCAATAATGCAACTCAAATCTSAAATCTCGGTTAAGAAAGAATTTGAGGTGACATAAAGTGAGCCAGATATCCTAAYTGTCAKCTCATAAAATGTCTTCAAAAATATGACCAAACTGTCAACCTGTAACCAATCAAGATAGGAAGGCAGCGAATCACCCAAATCCAAATGTAACGCGGTGTCACTACTCTCATACGTTTCAAAAACTTGTCTGTAACCTATTGCGGTTCGAAGCATTATATAGGTGGAGTTCCATCTAGTTGGAACGTCAAGACATAATGAGCTTTTCTCTTCCACTTCAAGCAAATCTGCAAGTTCTCTAAACTTCTTCAACCTAGATGGAGAACCCCTCACCCACCTAATGCAATCCTTAATCTTTTTAACTGATGAATCTGCTAATTTCAATCCATCTTGAACAACCAAATTAAGAATATGAGCAACGCATCTCATATGTATGTACTCTGCCCTAATAGAAGAACCACCCCAATTCACCACCTTCTTCATCATGAACCCAACGACAATGTCATTGCTTGATGCATTATCAACTGTGATGGTGAAAATATTTTTTATTCCCCAATCAAGCAAACAACTCTCTATGGCCTTAGCTATACTTTCCCCTTTATGTGAATATATAGGCACAAATGAGATGACCTTTTTATTTAATTTCCACTCATCATCAATAAAATGTGCAGTGACACRCATATAATTGATTCTTTGGACAGATGTCCACGTATCAGTGGTCAAACTAATCCGCTGCGTGCTTGACTTAAACAATTTCTTAAGGTTGGTTTTCTCTTCAAAGTAAATACTGAATATATCCCTATTAACTATCCATCTTGAAGGGATCTTAAATCTAGGGCATGCAGCCTCAACAAACTGTTTAAAACCTCTCCCTTCAACAAACCTAAATGGAAGTTCATCCATTATAATCATTTTTGCTAACATCTTTCGAACAACCTCTTGGTTAAAAACCCAAGAGGTCAAAGCACCATCACTATTCTCAGATTTTGCAGATTGAAATGCAAGAATTGACCGCTTTGTTTCCTTAGCATGTGGATTCTTTAAACAAGCTTTCATGTGGTTATTTAAAGAGGAAGTACCATGCTTTTTAACCTCAGCTGCATATACTTTTGAACAATATAAGCACTTACCTTTAATGACTACCCCATCCTCGATTAAAATCTTCTCAAAATGGCCCCAAACTTGAGATCTGGATTCTAATGTTTTCCTTTTTCTAGTACTTTCTGGAATAGATCGACTTACGGTAGGATTAGATTGTGAAGGAGGAGCTTGATGATGACTGTTACTTCCGAACTGAGACATGCTAATTTTTTCCATCTACAATTGTAAACAATCTAAAAAATAAAAATATATCAATATGCTAGAAGGCAAAGGTATGCCAATTTCTGTCACTGCACCTCATATGTACAATTAAGACTTTGAACTTATGAAGGAATTCAAGGTTTGTGATGATCCTTACTGGAATTAAGACTTTGACTGCAGAAATTAAGATATATAAGAGGGAATTGATGCGACAAATTTGAATTAAAAACATGCATATTTCAGTCTCGTGTTGGATGATATAAATTTCAGTGTAATCACAGAAGAATATTAACCCATTGAAATTGTGGACAAGGTCGAAGATATTCCTAAAGCAACGAAAAGAGACTAGCATTTGTCCGCAAGTGTTGGCACTTTCGAGTCTTTTGTACCTACTTCTTGTTTTCAACTGTATAAATATCAAGTGTGTGTAGTTTGTATGTCATTCCACCTTAACCCTTTGGTTGTGTGTGTGTGTGTGTTTTTTTTTTTCTTCGGGGGGGGGGGGGGGGTTAACGTTATGGTGGAACAAATTTTCTTTAGAGGTTGTTGAAGAAAATTTGAGTGAGATTAGGATGCATTCTTTCTGTGCTAAATAAAATAGGTGAGAAGGGTGGATGTCTAAACTAACTATGCTAAATTTAAAACATTAAACCTTTAATGTTCACTATTTTTTGTATGTTGTAGCAAATTTTGGATTCTACCTTTTGAAATAAGTTATTATTTGACTCTATTAGCAAAGTAAAATTGTTATTAAGTTGGTTAAAAACATATGTAATAATTATATGTAGGGTATTGGGTACTACAAGCTTATGTAACCATGTGACGCTCCTTATGAAGATTGCATGTGATTGAAATTAACATCAGGATTTCAGTTCATAACAACCGTTCTTAGAAACTGAGAGTACCGATGGTGCTATTGTTTTCAGAGTTGCAACCGTGTGTATCCAGAGTTTTGCTGTCAGCTCTCTGCAGCTGTGGCATTTTAATCATAACCCCCTCATTACAGATCCAAATTTGATGAGTCCATATGTGTTGGAAAGCTAAGGCACAGTAGTACAACTTTTATGTTTTGCGTTTTCTCTGATATGTCAAAAACTGTATTGAATTCAAGTGATAACTGCTGGACAGAAAGCGGTATGTTTCAAAGCCTATCATCCTGATTTTGCATTATGATGTTCTTTTCTGATTTTTTATGGATCCAAGCTCTGAAATTAAAGTATTATGAGTTATTTCTTCCTAATCTTAAAGATACAAGCTCTGAACTTAAACAACACTCAACTCGGATTGTAAAAACAGATTCTTTGTTTTAAAGACTATTTTGTGCAGCTATGGATAAACATTCACAACACACTCATTTTTTTTTATCCGGAAAGGATGAATCAAGGCTCGATGGAAAGATAAGATTTTGTACTTCAGTGTTTATGTTTTGAATTTCTTCATAATGGAGCTGTTGATGGTCCACTGCAGCTCCCGACTGCGTTAGACAAGAGTATACATTATTGAAAAGAGAATTGGAGGCAGGGAAGTGCAAACGTAGAGTAAGAGAAAACAAGAAGTTGGAGTGGGGAAGGTCGAGATATAGTCGTTTGCATTGATGGCTCACAATTGTAGACCATTGAAGGTAAGAGGTTTCTAACCTTGAATTTAAATATTGATTTATTAGTCAACGACTCTATTGGAGACTCTTGAAATATAATTGGTTATAATCTCTTTTATAGTGAAGTTTTGTCAATGAAGATTCAATAGGGTCATGTCTTTTTCTTCCATAAACATGACATGGGTAGTAAAGACAAGAAAGAAAGAAAGAAAGCTTGTAAAATATATCTTTTTTCCTTAATATGTTCTTCTGTTTATTTATATAGTTGTATGAACATGCAACTTCGGTCAGAAGTTTGGTTCCGTCTTATGTGTAGAGAATAACAGACTAAAAGATGTCCATGGAGTTCTGCAAAGGATTTTATCTGAGTCTTAGATCAATCCAAATAGGACTATCACTCAAAGTTGGTGTGAATCTGACTGATTTATGTTTTTTTTCATTACTAACTTTGCTTAGGTTGTTGGGATTAGTATACAAGTTCAAAATCATCTGCTATTCTAAATATCCCATTTCATAGATATGGTAGCATAGGCATTGTATGAACCAAGGTTGGTCTTTGATTGAGGTATTTACAAGAATGCCTATTTGCTTTACTGTATAATTGTAAGAAATTTCTGTTTTTCTTATCTTTTCTCTCAAGTATATACCAGAGTTTTGCAATCTAAATATGTTAGATGTAGCAATATACCTTACCCAAGTGTCGGGATTCAGATATATGGTATTTTTTGCCTCGTAACCCCATGTATCCGGAGTAGGAACCGTATTAGGTGAGTTATTTGCAAATTGCAATGTTTCAATTTAATTCTATAAAAAGAAATCCGGAATTTTATCGTTTCCTTTCTTGGAAAAAAGAAAGAATAATTCACTTCTTGATAGCTACTCGTATGACGGTGTTATTTACTTCACAGAGAGAGGTTTTCGCTGTTCCAGAAGGAAACATGGTGTCAGGGAAGAAGACGGTAATGTATACACATCTTTATATCTATATTTGTTCCTATTTGTGTGTATGGGTACTTCGATTATTCCGTTTATTGATTCCGATCAGTGTTTTTTACGGGGATTACATAAGAAGACTTATGAGAGCATCAACAACAGGTTGGCTCTTGTCATGTAGAGTGGAAAGTTTATTCTTGGATACAAGACTGTTCTTGAGTCTCTTAGGAGTTCTAAAGGTAAAAAATTGTCACCATTCACCCATGAATATGAATGATGAATGTAAAAGTGCATTTTGTTTGAAATTTATAGATCAACATTTCTTTATCTTATTGTAAATAGTGTTTAAAAGGTGAAATTACCAGCCATTTAAAGGATATAATCATCAAACATGCAAATTGATGCAGGAAAGAGAAAGAGCGCTGAAATTATTCAAAAGTGGCGTTACTCCAATTTTGTTTGCGACTGATGTTGCTTCAGAGTTTCTAGCTTCCTTTCAAACTGAGATGCAATTTTTATAAGAACCAATTTTGATCGATTTCTCAAGGAGATCGATAGATGGTTCCATAATACGACATGTCATGCATAACCAAATTAGAATAAATCTATTGTCAAATTTCAACATCAAATAGATTATTTGATTGTTTCAGTTCCTCTCAAATCAATTGAATATGAAACAATCAATGGTGTAGGGCCTGACGATTTCAAATACAAATCTTTATCCGTAATCGATATGACTGCTTACATCTTTTCATAATTTTATATCCCGCCGCATTGTGCGGGTACACAACCGGTATATATATATATATATAAAATATACATATATATATATATATATAAAATTAAAATGAAGATGATGATTAATCACATTAATTTAATACATTTTACTTTAGAAGTAAAATATATATATATATATATATATATATAATTAAAATGAAGATGATGATTAATCACATTAATTTAATACCTTTTAGTTTACAAGTAAAAACACCCTCACTGCAATCAATATACATAAATAAAA
>NC_037543.1:17402785-17411174 GCF_001531365.2 Cynara cardunculus var. scolymus
AAAGTGGTTTTTAAGAGTTTTTATCAAATGCTTTATAATATATTATAGATAAAATACTTATTAAAATTAACATTACTTAGAAAACTAATTAAAATAAATAAATGTAACACACACATAAGAAATGTCGTTAAAAATTTTAGAAAAGCTTTTATAAAAAAATGTCTCTAAAAAGTTTCATCAATTTTTAGAAATACTTTTTTAAGCTTCTCTAAAGATTAAGAAAAAGTTTAAATTTTTTAAAACTAAATAAAGTGTATCTAAAACATTTATGTTAAAAATAATCAAAATTAAATATATAATATATTAAGAGGGTGTTTGAGATTGCTTATAAAAACTGCTTTTTAATTTATTTCAGTCTGACACCGGTGATAAGCTATTTTTTATTGTTTGGATAAGGAAAAAAACCTGCTTATATCGGTACCAAACCGGTAATAAGCTGTTTTTGATAAGTTAATCCTTTCTAACTTATGAAAAACTGTTTATTACAGTTTACAATTTTAACCTTATTTTATTTAATCCTGATTTAATACCACATAAGTTAATAAGCATTTAAAAAAAACATAATAAGCAATCCCAAACACCCCTAGATAAGCAAAGGAATTGTAAAGGGTTTTCTTCTTCATCCACGAAATCGAACATTTGATCATTCGCTTCCTCTCGTTCTAATTGTAAAGGGTTTTCGGTATCATTGAAATCGCTTCCTCTCGTTCTAATCGTTTCGCTCAATCACTCGTCTACCATCGAATTGATCTTCGCTCAATCACAGTCTACTCTCCGATTGATCGAATCAATGGTCTATCATCAAATTGGTTTCTCTTCTTTGCATCGATTCCTCTAGCAACAGAAACAGGTATGTATGTCTATTTAGCGATTCTTCAATAAATAACATAATATGAATCTGCTAGGGTTCTTGTTGATTCATGTTTTACTGATTAATTATAACCTTTTTAGCTATCAATTATGTTATGCTACAATAACATATTTGTGTGTGTTGAATAATAGAAGCTGAATGGTTACAGATTAGAGGTATCAATTATGTAAGAATCAAACAAACCAAAATAAGGCCGGATAATCCTTGAACAGGCACTGGTTGTGATCTCGGCTGAGTATCACCTGTTCCAAGCTGTCCATGTTTTTAATAGATCTACTTCTTTTTACTTCTTTTTGCCTTTAACTATGGTGCCCTTTCTGTCATTGTCAGCGTCACTTGTGTTTTGGGTTTAAATTCAACACTTCAAGTTTTGTTTTACTGTCATTGTTGTGGTTTTATGTGATGATGAAAACAACTTGACAATGAACTATATCTTAAATGGTGTAATGTTATGCCAAAACTTCAATCACACTTGATAAAATTAGAAAATAGACAAACCTTAATCATAAGTTGCAAGAATTTTGGCCATTGATTGGAGAACATTATTCCTTGTACAATGTTCTTAATTTTATACATACATAATGGGATACATATGGTCTATTAAATGGGTATTTCCCCAGCATGTGGCTCAGAAAGTAGGTCAACACAATCTTCACATTTATGATGTTACATCAAGTGGCCATGTTGGAGGTCACCAATCTTTTGGGTGGTAAGACTTACTTAATTTACCCATGTGCCATCTTTAATTAGATGTGGCTCAGAATGTGGGGCAAAGTTGAACCCTATGTATAGATATTAACCAAACAGGTACAGGCGTATACCACACAATCTTAGCCAAGAGACGGAGAAAACAAATTGTAGGTTTAGTTTCCAAAAACAGTAAATACGTTGGTGCATATTGAACAACTACACAATGTAGTAGATTGTACATATGAGCAACTTGAAAACTCAAACTTTGTTTCTGAACTTCAACAGCAAATGGCATTTTTCAATTCAATATAATAGTGTATGGTTGATAAGTCTTGATGGTTTTGTCAACACTTGATAAAATTAGAAGAAACACACAAAAAAAAAAGAGAAGGAGAGATTGTTTCCAAAGATATATATAGGAGTTGAAAGAAGAAGAACCTGTAGGATATTGACCAAGAAGTTAAATATAGTAGGCAATGCTCTGCCACCAACATAAGCTTATGCATCAACATTCAAGTGCTCAAAACGGACCTTGATAGTCGGAAGTTGAAGTCCAACTCTGTATTTAGTTATTTGGATTTCAGATAAAAAGTAGAAATGAATACCAAAGCTGATATAAAAAACACATGACATGATAATATGATGAGAAATGAGTTGAAATTACCGATCAATCCTTTCCTTAAGCTTCAGCAAGAACTTTTCATTATCTTCCTCAACATTCTAACTAGTCTATCTAGAAGATTCTTTTTCTCAGACAATCCCAGGTTCTTGATATTGATTTCTGTTAGCAGACCCTTTTCTTCGGTTAGTATTCCTCTCTCTAACTGCAGATTTGTTGGCAGTTTCTGTATAGCAGCCCATTTTAATGCTTCTTCATCATCTTCTTCTTCAAATGAAGACCTTGAAAAGAAATCTCTACCACTGTTTCTCCATATATTAGAACTGGTTATATGTGCACTGCTAACTCTAAATATTTCTTCACCCTCCAACATCATTACCCACATAAAGCTGCTGAAAAGTAGTAAGTTTGGATTCAATTCTATATCTTTACATATATATATATATATATATATATATATAAATATATATACACTACTCAACTTGTGTGCCAACTCCCTCTCTCTTTCTTTCTCTCTTATATATATATATATATATATATATATATATATGTGTATATATGTGTATATATGTGTGTGTGGACATGATAATTTAAGATTCTATTTTGTTTTCTGTAGGAACCAAGTCTCTGGGAATATCATATTTTAGAAATGCGTATATAGAGAGAATTTTAGTTGAGAAAAGGGGAAACTTGTGTTACTGTTTTGGTATAATGATGTCAAAAATGATATGAAGCCAAATTTGTGGTGAACATTTAGTTTATCCGAGTTAGGTTGGTATGACTCACTTGGGTTACTTTGTTTTCCTTCTATATCTATATTTCTACGTCATCCTGAGTGATTATTATTTCATCAACTACTTCTTATTTTATTTTCTTTTCTTTTTGGCCAGCTTTAGATCCAACTGCATGTTAATTAGATATTCACCAATGAAGGTACTTGTTATTGCCATTGCCATTGCCAAACCCACTTAGTTCCATGTTATTTTATAATCTTGAAAAAAACAGGTTATATATATATATATATATATATATATATATACTTGCTTAAACTCCACATATATTATTAGAAACAAAACCATACATTAGAGAATGTGTTTCAAGGCAGGGGCTACATCTACATGAATTACATGAATGACACCTTTCTATTCTATTAGAGAATCATCCTAGTTTTTACAATGCCTATCCTTGCTAAACCTATAACTCTCTAAGATTTTTGATATACAATACATGGCATAGAAGTTCATACAAAGGTTGACTGTTTCTTGTTAATTATATCTAGTTCCACTACGGGGTCGTTGCAGGAGAACACTTGTTGAAGGACCAGATCGAATCAGTTCAAAAACAGGAGGAGAAACCAAAGGTACTGCACTAATTTTTTTCTATATGGTATATGTTTTGAACTCCAATGTTAGGCCTGGGCTAGCTTGACAAACTCTTCTTTCTTATGTTAGGCCTTCTTTTCTTCTTAATAATAAGAGTAACTGTAGATGAGAAATTGATGATGGAAATGAGAAGAGTGGTTCCAATGTTACCTGAAGAGAATTAAAGAGTGCTCTTGCGTTGGTAGCCTATGATGAACTGCCCATCACAACTCGATCAACATGGCAAATGATAAGTTGTTTGGTTTATTAGATAGAATACCTTAGCCAGATTCCCAGCTCCTTTTTCTCATGTCAATCTTCTTCCTGCTTTTCCATTAATATGCAGTTTAATCACCCAAGTTATAAAACCAAGAAGAGCATCATCTTTCATTAATATATAACTTGCAAGATTTTCAAAATGCATTCCTGATTTCCTTCTAAAACAAATTGTTATGACCCTAAAATATGGGTATCAGCACTATTCATAAGGCTGTGTTGGTGTATGCATGCAAGTTGTTATTGTAACCGTAGAATACTGCATTAAGGCCAAAATTAAGAACCAATATGCCACATAAAAACCAGCAGAGTAAAAAAAATGAACAACAACAGCAACAAGAAGAAGAAGAATAAAAAAAAAGTATGACAGCATGGTAAAAACATACTTGACAACTTGACTCCTTTAAAATGGTTGTTAATTATATAGAAGTTCATACAAAGGTTGACTGTTTCTTGTTAATTATATCTAGTTCCACTACGGGGATATTCAAGCATGCTCGTGTTGCTATAACTGAATTGTCCAACTTTTTTAGAAGACTTTGTGCTCGTACTCTTTTAGTGGCAGATATTCAAGGCCTAAAGAAGGGGATTGTTGTGATTTTATGCAAGTTAGAGAAGATATTCCCTCCTTCCTTCTTCACAATAATGGTCCATCTTTGTATTCATCTACCAGATCAAGCACTTTTGGACATGTTGCTAGTCGATGGATGTATAGTGCTGAACGATGTTTAGGCACTTACAAGCGTTATGTTAGAAATGCAGCTTTTCCTGAATGTTCAATTGCAGAAGATTATGTTGTTGATGAAGCATTAACTTTTTTATCCTTGTACATAAAAGATTTGGAAACAAAATTCACAAGAGCTGAGAGGAATATTGATGATGTTATATGTAATGAATCGTCAAACTTTGCTTTGTTCATGTTAAGATTACGTTGTTTTGGGACTTCACAATTGAAGTTCCTTAATACTCGGTCTAATACTTTGCAATGGTACATTCTCAACAATTGTCATGAAGATATCAAATCGTATCTAGAGTATGTTTTCCCTTTCCTTATAATGATTGATTATATTATCTAAACCAAGCAACTATAATGTACTTTTTATAATTGTAGTGAGCATATGGACATACTAAAACAAAACTTTAGCAGTGACTTAGAGCAACTACAATCAAGGACTTTTCCTGCATGGTTCAAGATGAAGGTAAAGATGGACCATTCGACAAGAACATGTTACACATTGTTATAATACTATGATTAACTAAAGCATTTTTTATAGATGGAGGAACTACGTCATGAGGGTTCAACCGAGGCAACAGATGATATGTATTCATTGGCTCTTGGCCCATTTGATCGATATACTAGTTGGACAAGTTGTATCGTCAATGGTGTACGCTTCCATTCACAGTGTAGAGATGTTAAACTTCACACTCAAAATTGTGGAATTTCTGTTCCAAGCAACCATGATGGTGAGGAAGTAGATTTCTATGGAGTTTTGTTAGAGGTTATGGAGTTATCATATACACTAGGTAGAAAAGTGGTCGTCTTCCAGTGCAAGTGGTATAACACTGACAAGAGATTGAGAAACATTCACTGTGAGAATGATTTGACAAGTATYAAAATAAGTTCTGAGTGGTATGTTAATGATCCATATATTTTGGCAACACAAGCACAACAAGTATTTTATTTGGCAGATACAAAGAGAGACAAAAATTGGAGGTTTGTGTAGAAAATTTCACCTCGTCACATATGGGAAGTTTCGATTGTTGATGCTATTACTGAATCAAATACATTATCATCAATGTTCGTCGCATCAGAAAATGACATTGATGATGGAATGTTAGTTAGAAGTGATGTCGAACCAACAAATTGTGATGAAGATGAGTTTATGAGCGATGATGATGATGAGGACAATGAGAGCGAAGATGTCGAACCAATGTACGAAAGTGAAGATAAAGAAGCTTCAGAAGAAGACGAAGATGATGGGGTTGATTTGGTTGATTAATTTTAGTTTTTTTTTTTTTTTTGTTAATTGGCCTATACAAATATTGTTCTCTATCTCTATAATGGACTTAAGACTTGGATATAAATMTGGATCGTGAAATATTCTTATCTCTATATGCCTTAAGTAATGTTGCCTCAAGTTTTAATCTATTATACAATGTTATATGCTGCTCTCTTTTACTCTGCTTATGACTCATTCTTTTACCAGTTCACTTGAAATACGGCATTATGGCTACTGCCTCTGCAAAACATCACAGTCAGATGGTGCTTCGTCGTCCTTGAAAATTAGCAAACACTGTCCTACTAGAGGAGAGATCATAAAAAAATTAGAAAGCAAATGGGAGGAGTTAGGTTGACTGTAGACTTTTACGAGGAGTTTAGGCAAGCTGTTGGGACAAACGCCGAGAAGTTCAACAATGAATGTGGCGTAATATGTCGTAAGATGTGTCCCTTCAATTACATGGATTGGAGGAAGGTCCTAAATCTATCAAGACTAGTCTTCGTGAGAGGATTTTGGTAAGATAACCACAAGTTATATTTATAATATTTTGTCATTCTTGTTCTTATCCTTAACAAAATTTTGTGTCATTCTTGTATTTATTTTATAGATAAATTTTGATGTCGACTTGTCTTCAAAGATTGTGGTTGATGTGATTGACTTCCAAATGGGTCGATCTTTCAAAAATCACAGAGTAAAGCTGCAGGAGCATTTTTTAAAATGCCATGGCCAAGAGGACGTGGAAAGAGCCAAAGGAATGAAGCCAACTGACTCGAACGTTACAGATGATGCTTGGCATATACTTTGCGATTACTGGAGTTCGGAGAAGTTTGATGTAAGTTGTTTATTTTCTATATCTTGAAAATGTCTTGGTAAGCATTTATTGTATATCCTACTGTTAATTATGTTTCTTTTTCAATTGGCATTTATACATTTATTGTATATCGTGTCCAAAGGTTGTATTTATTCACCATGCCATGTGGTTTGTTGGTCTATAACATCTTCTTTTAGTGTCTACACATACTGGGGGTGTCTACACAGGTTTTAATTTTTTTATGCAAATAAACATCTTGTTTTGGTGTCTACACATCTTGTATTTTTTATCCTACAGATGTATGTATTGCTATTGGCTTTTGTGCAAATGATTATGACTTTCAGTACCATTGTGAGACTTTCAGGTTTGGTCCACTCTATGTTTCCATCACGCTCATCATTTTTTTTATATCTCTTCTTGAATGGTCTCTTATGTCCTTACTGGTCATATGTGGATTTTGGTATACGTCTAATTTGCTTCTCTATTGATCTGCCATATGGAACCTGTCTAAAAGTTTGAATGGATTTGGTACTCAAAGATCTTGTGGTTACTGATATGGAACCTGTCTTTTACTCAGATTTGGCCTAATTGGTTCTTTTTCTGCCTATTTGTAATGGCCACTGTTCAAGTAAAGAGTAAACAGTTATATAGTTAACTTCTATTTGATTTCTTTTTTGCATATAACAATTATAAATCATATTTTGTTTCCGTAGGCTTTGTCAAGAAAAAATTCTGAGAATAGGGGGAAGCGAAAGTATGTTGCTTTAAACGGTACAGTGAGCACTCCGAATCACCATTTTCGAAATAGAGGATTGTTGAACAATCCTCTTATCGGTGAGATAGAGATTTTCCGAAAGTTACATTATAGAGAAAAAGATGGTTGGGTTAATGACCATTCTCGCACTTCATATGTAAGTTACGTTTAACGAACTCTTTTGCATGTCTTCATCGTTTTATAAATTACTAATATTTATATATATGATTTTTATGTTCATAGGAGAACATGGTAGAGATTAAGCGGCAAAGTGAATCAACAGAAAATCCCCTGGGTGATCTAGAGATTATGCAACAAGTCTTAGGTAAAAGACCTGCATATATTCGGGGATGGTCTAGGGTCCCGAGCACTAGGAGCGATTCTACAAATTCGTTACATAGCACCGGTGCGTCAGGTCGATTGAGCCACAGCGAGATGTCTAATAGACTTGCTTCAACCGAGTCCGAGCTTGCTTCTACCAAATCCGAGCTCTTTCTCATGAAGGATGAAGTTGCAGAGCGCGACAAATGGTTAGGTCAATTATATCCGGCTGGTCAGTTCCAAGTTCATCTTCATTAACTGTTCAAGACTAACGTTCGGAGACTCAAGATCGTTAAACACGCTATGATGATTTTGGATGTTTTTTGTTCATAAATTTAGACGATATATAAGCTAGTTGAATATTAAATTTGGATGGTTCTTATAATAAGAAATTATATAACAAATCTATAAAAAATTGTTTTGAGGTTTATTATTAATTTGCTCCAATTAATTTAATGTTATTTATTAGTTTAATTTTATTATTGTTATTATTATTATTATTATTATTATAATTATTATATTATAATATAATTTTTAGAGAAGGAATTAACTTTTTAAAAGTGTAACTAAAGATATTTTTTAGAGAAGATTTTGAGTTTTGTGTATCTAAATATCATAATTAGAAAAGATTTCGTAACCTTAACTAATTAGAACTTTTAGAGAAGTTTTCTTAAAAGTGTCACTAA
>NC_037543.1:17411259-17418713 GCF_001531365.2 Cynara cardunculus var. scolymus
TTTAGAGAAGTTTTTTCATTATCTTCTCTAAAAGTATGTTTTAGTAACTCTTACAAACCGTCACAAATACTTGAAAAGTGTCACTAATATATATATATATATACTTTTAGAGAAGTTTTTCCATTATCTTCTCTAAAAGTATCTTTTAGTAACTCTTACAAACCGTCACAGATACTTGAAAAGTGTCACTAATATATATATATATATATATATATATATATATATTTAGAGAAGCTTTAAATAAAAAGTTGACTAACCTTTAGAGAAGTTTTAAAAGTATCTAAAGCCTCAATTAAGCGTCTCTAAAGGCTAACAAAAACACACCCTTCGAAAACCCTTTCTAAAACCTTCACCTACCGTCACACAGAGAAGGTCTTTGACAAAATTGAAAACCTTATCTAAAGGCTTTAGAGAAGCTTTTAAGACTTTAAAGTACAAAACAAAAGCTTCTCTGAAGGTCATTTTTCTTGTAGTGAATCAATCTATAAAATTAAAATTAGAATCAATATAGAACTAAAAACCTATTACAATCAATACAGTAATATATATAAAAGATAGAGACAAAGTGAATTGCATAGTCACATCGTAAACACTTAAAGACTTAAAGATCATCGTAAAGTGACTTGTTGAAACTCTCACAACACGTAAAGTGAATTGCATAGTCACATCGTAAACACTTAAAGANACACTTAAAGACTTAAAGATCATCGTAAAGTGACTTGTTGAAACTCTCACAACACGTAAAGTGAATTGCATAGTCACATCGTAAACACTTAAAGATCATCGTGTACTGCAATGAAAAGCCACAATCTTCGCATTCATCTTCGCTTTCAATCCCTTGAACAAATGACACACTGTGTGGGTGATCATCAATGATATGAATGCCCCCAAACTTTATATTCAAAAACTCATAAATCCTTTTAGGAACACGCTCAACTCTAGCAGCTCTTCTGCATTCAAGTATTAACGGAGCACATGCAGAATGTATAGATTGGACACAATCATAACAATGATAAAACCAATACTCTGGATCAAATTCCACTTCACAAACTTCACAAAAATATTGACTCTTATGATTCTCGATAGGGAAATAGCTCAGCTTCATGGGATGCTTATCAAATTTGTGTCTAATTGTTTCCGGTAACAACAAAGCACACTCGGGATGCAAATCAAATTCACAAGTACCACAACTAAATGAAAATCCATTTTCATCAAAATCTCTCACACATGAACGACAACGGTTTTCACTCGTCCTTGATTGAACTCTCCAAATAAGATGATTCGGATGAGCTTGGTGTACTATTTTATCAGGTATGAATGCGCAATTTACATCTATGTAGTACTCACATATAGGACAAATATAGACAAATCCGTTGCAATATAAACGGCAAACAACACACCTGAACACACCCAAAAGCCTATGAACGAGATATGGTAGGAGAAAAAGAGAATGTTGAGGGTGACCTGGGTGGTTTGGTACTTGATCGGGTAGTCGGGTGCACCACTCATGAAGAACAAAGTCGCATGACTCATCTTCATCTACACACTTGTAAAATGGCATGTTTGTGATTGGCCTCAAACATCCATTACATAGTAGTTCAATCTTCTTCATTGGGTTATGACAAGATAACGGTTTGGATTTTGAGGAGGCTGACTTTGCAATCTCATTACCTTGTGTACCAACTAGAATGAGCGGGTGTTCATGACTCAAGTGTTGTATAGTATTCATTGGGGATGCCATTTTTTTGAAAAACATGTGTTTTAGTATGCTGTATGTTTGATCTGGGAACGGGAAATAGAGAAGATCTGGATAGTCGGCATCTGCAAAGTTTTTATGGGTTTTGCCAAAACCTGATGAACCATATAAAATTCAGTAACTAAATAATCAATGAAAATCGACAAAATGAAAGCAATCATAAAAATAGCTGAGAAATTTACCGGCAGGTGAGAAGATGGACAAGAATGGTTCTCCTCTTGCCGTGGCACAATCTAGATGGGCATAGTATCTGCACTTGTCGCATTTATAAATCCATAGGTTTTCGTTGTCAAAAAAGCCTCCGCATACCCTACACCTAGGATCAAATTTGGCTTCTTGAACTGCTGCTGGGAAGGAGTATGCAATGGCGAGTGAATGTTTATGAGAGAAGTCATCGTGTGTGGCATGTTGAATTAGCAGCTTTTTTGGCAAAAGAAAACAATCCGTATGGATAAAGAAGTTAGAACACGTGATACAATGATAAAATATCCCCTGATGCTTTTTCCCACAAGCACTACACTCGCATATTATTGGTATAGTGATTTGAAGTAACGGGTGTTTGTGACTCGGGTGGTGGATTGTCTTTTTATCCGCCGTCAAAGCACAACTTATATCAACATCAAATTCACATTGAGGACACTGATAACTTATTTCTTGAGGCTTATGTTGCTTTCCACAAGCATGACAATGCCAATTTATTTTTCTCTGTAGAAGGGTAAGAATATGATCATTGTGGGACGTGTGTTTTAATGTTGTTGGGAGGTCGCCACAAAATTTGTGGATTGAGTATTCACATGAATCACTACACTTATAGTAATACCTATGGTGCCCATTGATTTCTTGGCCGCAACGATCACATGTACATTTCAAGTCCTCTGTTGCAATCATATCACCATCTGTTTCATCCTCATCTTCATAATCTTCTTGAATTTTGGAATATTCGAGCTCCAGATCGATGAGACTCAATGGGTGTTCATGTTCAAACACTTCCATCGTAATTAGCGAATGATTTTGAAAAAAACAAATCAAGGGCCAACAGGGAAAAGATCAGGAGGAGATATCAAGTACATACCAAGGGTTTGGTGATCTTGTTCTTGATGAATGGAACTAGAGAATGTTATATAAAATAATTTGTCGGTGCACATGTCACCCACTAATAAATGTGAAGTGGATGCATGTCGAATATTGTCCACTTTTTATTTAAGCATTTTATTTCAAAAGAATAGAAGGGTATTTAAAAAATGAAAGATTAAACTGAAATTTCAATAAAACTTCTCTAAATAATGAGTTTTTGTTTCATTGAGATTAATTATTATTTACACACCACACATTATATATTTTAATTCTATTAAATTCCATTTTAAATTATAATTTAGTTACTATTTACATAGCATTTCTATTTTTATATATAATCGACATTGAATATTATTTACACAACACTAATTATATATTTTTATTATAATTAATGACCATTACTAATTATTTTAATTTTCATAACTCTTTACAGGTATATATAGTATATTATTTAAAAATAATAAATCAATCAGACTCTTAAACAACTGAGTGCGATGAAATATACAACTTACGATGCTAATGTAAAGTATTTGTTGCTTAAAATGTGGGATCGTATAGACACAAACCTAAGAATTTTTTAAGTGTTGACATCATTTGACAATAAGAAATGAGTATGAGGTATGTGTTCAAGTCTTTTATTCAAATTTCTTTTTAAAAAATGAGATTTGTGGTTTGCATTTTTACTAAACTGCACTATGCGGTGCGGTTTACTGTTTGAGTTAACAAACCGTGGTTAAAACCGCATTGCACCACATATTTTGTATATTTGTTAATTTTATATATAACACACACGTGTGTGTGTGTATATATATATATAGAATAATTGATAATTTATTATTCATATAATAATTTTTGACTTCATGTTTTGAACTTTGAGTTTGATCAATGACGATTGACAAAATTAATAAATTAACTTTAAGGCCCATACGACTGTAACCACATGTCCAACTTACACGCCACAACTCACAACTCACACGTACAATTTAATTTGAAGTTTATTTATTTTTACTTCTTATACAATTTTTAATCACGCAGTATGTATTGAGAATCTTTATTTTTGGACAATGATCACTTTACCGTTGATCTATAATGTATTTTAAAACTTATAATTATTGAATGTAGGTATAAAGTGCGATAGTTACAAACCGCATAAATCGCACTGCAATGCGGTGCGATTTATTGCGGTTTGAGGTTTATGCGGTGCGATTTGGGAAAATGCTCAAACCGCATATGTGGTCCGATTGTGTTTTGGCCTCAAATTGCACCCTGAACACCCCTAATAGTGCCTGAGTGCCTACTTTATGACTAACTGGGTGTTGTGCTTGAGTGCCAACTTTATAACTAATGTAGTGCCTAGCTAAGAGCCTACTATATGATTACCGGTTTAAAAGGTTTTGTATGAACTGTTTTTATTTCATTATTGCATTGTCAAAGATTTCGTCACTAGACCGTATGGTCTAACCCTTATTTTGTTCTAAAAAATATGCATTTCAGAATAACAACGTATAAAGAGTAAAGGAAAAGCAAAGATGTGAATCTGTCTATTTGGATGCTTATATGTAGAAATTTTGTGTTATATGTCATGTGGAAATGTGGGTTTTTGCACACCTAACAAAATAATATAGTGACACATTTTATGACCCTATTTTTTTACACTACGACGGAGGAACGAAGTGATGGTTTGTGCCACAATATGTACCATAGTGAGTCCGCCCATGTGCTTGTGCCTCCACGACTCTAATTATGTTCCGCCCCTAAGTGAATTTGCATAGGATTACTTACCTTTTTTACGGGATTTATATAACAAGATGCATGTGTGAACCCATGTTTTGATTTATTCGTATATAGTTTATTGAATGCCCCCAAACTTTATATTCAAGAACTTATAAATACTTCTTTTAGGAAAGCGAGATGCTGCAATCAAGTATTAACGGGACACTTGCTGGATGTATAGATTGGACACAATCATAACAATGGTAAAACCAATACTCCGGATTAAATTCCAACTCACAAAAATATTGACTGTTATGATTCTCGATAGGGAAATAACTCAGCTTCGTGGGGTGCTTATCAAACTTGTGTCTAACTGTTTGTGGTAATAATAAAGCACACTCGGGATGTAGATTAAATTCACAAGCACCACAACTGAAAGAAAATCCATTTTCATCTCACACATGAACGACAACGGTTATTACTCGGCCTCCAAAGGAGATGATTCGGATGAGCTTCATGTACTATTGTATCAGGTATGAATGCACAATTTACGTACATGTGGTACTCACAATCAACACAAGTATAGACAAATCCTACGGCAAACAACACATTAGAACACACCCAAAAGCTTATGAGAGATAATTGGCAGGAGAACAAGGGAATGCTGAGAGATGGTGTAGTTGTAAATCTATGAGACTCGATGAATGTTGTATTTTTCTTTTTTTTTTGGAAAATGAACCCAAAAAAGGAAAATAAAAATCTTGTGATAATTCTATCATGTATGTTCCATAAGACATATTATAGTTTTATATATTTTAAATTCATTTAATTTAATTCACATTTTATTTTGAATTAAATTTGTCTCGTACTTCATAATATTCATGTATGGTGTTGCTAAATATTCTTTTTTTCTATGTATGTTTTCTTATCTTTTCCCTTTTACTTTACCATCTTTTAAAAAAGATATGCATTACTTGTATCCCAAGATATTCGTTGTTTCAATTTAACACCTACAATATTCTCTGACTTCTTTTAAATCATAATTTGTTTTATTCACCATAATTTTGAGTATGACTTTACACATTTGATTAATAATCAAATATAAAATACGATCTCCAAGAACCTAAAAGGTTATGATTGTAATTTTATTGTGTTTAGTTATACATATGTAATATTAAATGATAAACTTGAATTTTAAAAGATTTTGAAAATATAAAGTAAATCTATATATATATATATATATATATATATATATATATATTAAAAGAAGAATCATGAGTGTTTGAGGTGGCATCATGAGAATTGAGTATTGAGGTGTTGGTGAATTGTGGTTGAGTTTGAGATATCCCACATTGGTAAAGAGTTGAAAGATTTAAACAAATTAAAGTGTATAATAAAGGTGGATTGGAAACTTTTGTGTCAAATAATGGGGTTTGCTTCATACCATTGTATTTCTTTACATGACCCTCTTTGAAATCTATAACCATGGTTGGAAACCAAACAAACCAAATGCTAAAATTATAGTGCCAAGTTAATTATATTATACACACACATAGACACACACACACACACACACACACACATATATATATATATATATATGTAAAACCTTAGGGTGATAAGGTGACACCATGAGAATTATAAAAGTAAAACCTTGAGGTAATGAGGTGGCATAATGAGAATTGGATATTCTTAAATGGTGAATTGTGGTTGAGTTTTAGTTGTCGTACATTGATGAAGAGTTCACTACCAAAAAACCCACTTTTTCCGGCGGCCAAATCCGCCGGAAATCCGCCGGAAAATAAGGGGCGCCGGTGATTGGTTTTCCGGCAGATTTTCCCTGTTTTCGGCGGATTACGTCGGCCGAAAATTATTCGCCCGTTTTTAAAAAAATCTTGATTAACTTAACAAAACTTTAATTTTTTTTTAAAATTTTCGGCGGAATATTCCGCCGGAAATCGGCCGGAAATATTTCTCGCCGGAAAAAAATTATTTTCTAAAAGATTTATTTTTTTTAAAAATACCGGCGGATAAATCCGCCGGAAAAATATATATATAATAATATTTTTTTTTTAAATAATATTTTTTAAATGAATTAATTTTTAAAAAAAATACCGGCAGATATTTCTGCCAGAAATCAGTCTGAAAAATATATAAAAATTAATATTTTTTTAAAAAAATAATATTTCTAAAAGAATTAATTTCTTTTTTTAAAAAAAAATACCGACGGATAAATCCGCCGGAAAAATATATAAATATTAATATTTTAAATTTATTTTAAAATTAATATTTAAAACCTGTTTTTAAAATCTGCAAATCTGTACAATATTAAAACTAAAAATAAAAAGGAGAAATAGAACTAAATATCATACATTAAAGTGAAACTACAATTATTCCAACCAAACAAAAACTAAATTGTTATAAACAAAACTAAATTGTTTCAAAACAAAAGACAATATTCAATAAGGTGGTGGTGGCGGGAAATGTTGAGATTGACTGGGCTATCTAACCAAAGCAGCCATATCTTGAAGTTGTCTATCATGTTGCTCCTCCCTCTATCGTCATCGCTCCGCCTCCACCCGCTATCGCTCCTCCTCCGCCAAACGTCGCTCCTCCGCCGCCTGCCATCGCTCCTCCTCCGCCAAACGTCGCTCCTCCTCCGCCATCCGTTGGCGCTGACTTTGTTCCTGTAAGTCTCTAAGTTGGCGCTGAATTTGTTCCTGTAAGTCTCTAAGTTGGGTCTTTAAGTGTAATAACCGGATCCTGGTTATTACCCAAGATAATTTATACGTGAATATTTGACTAAATGATTACGTGATAACATGATAAATTGATACGTGCTAGTATGTGCATAACGTGATTTTGGTGCATAAAATAATCTGTGCATTTAAAAGTATATATATATATATAT
>NC_037543.1:17420283-17423640 GCF_001531365.2 Cynara cardunculus var. scolymus
TTAAGGCCCAATACGGTCCATTAATGTCCAATACGGTTCATTAAGGCCCAACACGGTTCGTTAAGGCCCAATACGGTCCGTTAAGGCCCAATACGATTCATTAATGTATTTTAATTTTTAAAAATAATTTTTCTTTATTTTTAAAATTTTTTTATTATTTCTCCTCAGGAAAATAATAAAAGGGTTTTTTTTTTATTTTTTAAAAATTATTTTTTCTAAAATTTTTTCCGACGGAGTTATTTTTTTAAATTTTCCACCGGAAATCCGCCGAAAAATATTAAAAGAGTTTTTTTTATTTTTTAAAAATTATTTTTCTAAAATTTTTCTGGTGGATTTTCGACAGATTTATTTTTTTAAATTTTCCGCCGGAATATATTAAAAGTGTTTTTTTTATTTTTTAAAAATTATTTTTCTTAAAATTTTTCCGGCGGATTTATTTTTTTAAATTTTCCGCCGGAAATCCGCCGGAAAAGATTAAAAGGTTTTTTTTATTTTTTAAAATTATTTTTCTAAAATTTTTTCCAGCGGATTTCCTGCGGATTTATTGTTTTAATTTTTTTTTAAATTTCCACCGGAAATCCGCCGGAAATTATCTTTTTTAAATTTTTTTCACTTATTAATTACTTTTTAAAGATTAATTAACACTTAAATTAACAATTCCGCCGGAAATCCGCAGGAAATGTGACTGGTTTAATTTTTCCGACGGATTTCCGACGGATTTCCGGCGGAAGTCAATAAAAGTTGACTTTTTTTACTGCCGGCGGAAATATTCCGCCGGAAATGCCCAGTTTTCTAGTAATGGTTGAAATATTTGAACAAAGTAAAGTGTATAAAAAGATGGATTGGTGTCGTTGTGTCGATTCATGGGGTTTGCCTCATAGGGTTGTCTTTTACTCTCTTTGAAATCTATAACCATGATTGGGTTGAAAACCAACCAAATGAAAAAAAAAACTTTATCTTTATATATATATCTCACATTGATGAAGAGTTGAAAGATTTAAACAAATTGAAGTGTATAATAAAGATGGATTAGATACCTTTGTATCAAATAATAAGGTTTGCCTCATAGGGTTGTATTTCTTTAGATGACCTTATTTGAAATCTATAACCATGATTAGAAACCAAACAAACCAAATGGTAAAATTATAGTGCAAGTTAATTATATTATACACGTACACACACAAACATATATATATATATATATATATACATATATATATATAAGTAAAACCTTATGGTGATGAGGTGACACCATGAGAATTATAAAAGTAAAACCTTGAGGTGATGAGGTGGCATAATGCACGATAATTGGGTATTCTCAAATGATGAATTGTGGTTGAGTTTTAATTGTCGCACATTGTTGAAGAGTTGAAATATTTGAACAAAGTAAACTGTATAAGAAGATGGATTGGTGTCGTGTCGATTCATGGGGTTTGCCTCATAGGGTTGTCTTTCTTTGGATGACTCTCTTTGAAATCTATAACCATGATTGGGATGAAAGCCTACCAAATGGAAGAAAAAACTTTTTCTTTATATATATAAAAGAAAACCTTGGGGTATTGAGGTGGCACTATGAGAATTGACTATTCTCATATGGTGAATTGTGGTTGAATTTTAGTTGTCTCACATTGGTGAAGAGTTGAAAGATTTGAACAAAGTGAAGTGTACAAGAAAGGTGGATTGGATGTCTTTGTGTCAAATCATGAGTTTTCCTCATAAGGTTGTCTTATTTTGGATGATCGTCTTTGAAATCTACACCATAGTTGGAATCAAAACCAACTAAATGGTAAAAATTACAATGCAAATATAAAAAGTGAAACTAAGGATGATGACTTGGCAATATGACGTTTGTCTCACAGGGTTGTCTTTCTTTAGATTACCTTCTTTGAAATCTATAACCATAGTTGGAAACCAAATAAAACAAATGGTAGAAATTATAGTGCAAAATTAATTATATTATAAATATATATATATATATATATATATACATATATATAAGTAGAACCTTAGGGTGATGAGGTGACACCATGAAAATTATAAAAGTAAAACCTTGAGGTGATGAGGTGGCACAATGAGAATTGAGTATTCTCAAATGGTGAATTGTGGTTGAGTTTGAGTTGTTGAATGTTGATTAAGAGTTGAAAGATTTGAACAAAGTATAGTGTATAAAAAGATGGATTGGTGTCGTTGTGTCGATTCATGGGTTTGCCTCATAGGGTTGTCTTTCTTTGGATGACTCTCTTTGAAATCTATAACTATGATTGGGATGAAAACCAACCAAATGGAAAAAACTATATATATATATATATAAGAAAACCTTGGGGTATTGGGGTGACACTATGAGAATTGACTATTCTCATATGTTGAATTGTTGTTGAGTTTTAGTTGTCCCACATTGATGAAGAGTTGAAAGATTTGAACAAAGTAAAATGTATAAGAAAGGTGGATTGGATATCTTTGTGTCAAATCATAAGGTTTGCCTTATAAGGTTGTCTTATTTTGGACAATCGTCTTTGAAATCTATGCCATGGCTAGAATCAAAACCAACTAAATGGTAAAAATTACAGTGGTAATATAAAAAGTGAAACCAAGGATGATGACTTGGCAACATGAGGTTTTAGTGTTCCTCAAATCTGAAACAAGGTTGAATTTCAACATCTCACATTAGTTGACAGATGATAGTTTGGAAGAAGATGATGGATGTATGAATGTGTGATAGAGCTTTGAAATATATAGCCATGGTTGGAATTTAAACCAACCAATTGGTAAAAGAGTTATGCACAACGAATGCAAATGAGATATTTTTTCTTAACAAAATTTGTGGTTATTGTGGTACTTATAATAACAAATGTAGTTTAAGTATGTATTATATCACTTATATATAGAATGGAAGTGTTGACTTAATTACGTGCTTTCATATGATGTTAGTATTATCCAAATCATGATTTACGATGCTAGATGGGGCGTTATAACCATAAACACGATCCCGACTTTTCAGACACATTGCACTTTCGCTCGAGTCGAGAAGAACAATGATTGTTTGAGGTGGCTTCATGAGAATTGATTATCGAGGGGTTGGTGAATTGTAGTTGAAATTGAAATATCCCATATTGGTGAAGAGTTGAAAAGATTTGAATAAAATGAAGTGTATAATAAAGGTGGATTAGATACCTTTTTGCCAAATAATGGGGTTTGCCTCATAGGGTTGTCTTTCTTTAGATGACCCTCTTTGAAATCTATAACCATGGTTGGAAACCAAACAAAACAAATGGTAGAAATTATAGTGCAAAATTAATTAGATTATACACACACACACACATATATATATATATATATATATATATATATATATATATA
>NC_037543.1:17424291-17425870 GCF_001531365.2 Cynara cardunculus var. scolymus
TTGATCGACGCCGAATATCATTACTACCGTGTTTCTTATGCGATTTAGGAATTCATACAAGAATGAACATGGAAGATCAATAGTAAAAAAAAATTAATAATATGAATGCATATATTTTGAGATTTGATTGTTTGTAACTCCTCATTAATTGTTTGGGGGTTACAAATGAATTCAATTTACTAGAATACCCTCGTAAGGGTTACATGAACAAGACATAAACCTATAAGAATAAAGAAATTTGATTGGTTGATGTGTGTGTGTGTGTGTATGTGCATGCTGACAGGATTCGTATGTATATATATGACGATGAACATGAACATGAACGTATGTATATATATGACGTATATAAACACGTAGCTAACGATTTTTATACGTTAGTTGAAAATGCACAATGGTGATATAATATCAATAAAATGGTATCAGATGAACATTAAAAAACACACGACATCGTAATGAACATTATTTCGATCAATATGAATCTAAAATAAATTAAAAAAACTATTACCAAGACATTCGGTTTGGTTGATTTCATGACTTCCCGACCTTGAAATCGTATTGTCTTCATAAACGATTGTAATCTCCGCGTTGTTGTCGATTTCTTTTCCTTTTCGTGAACAAGATATGAAAATAAATGAATTTTATAATTAGTTGACCACTCCTAGTTAATTTTTTTTTATACGTGAGATGAAAATGCACCATGGTGATAGAATATCATAGAAATATTATGAGATGAACAATAAAAAAACACAACACATCGACAACGACATGCTTTCGATCAATCTCAATATAAAAAAAAATATAATACCAAGACGTTCGGTTTGATTGATTTCATGACTTCCCGACCTCGAAATCGGATTGTCTTCATAAACCATATGTATATGTACATATATGAACATGAACAGGGACCGTATGTATATGTACATGTACACGGACAAATGAATGAACAAGAGCCATGTATAAAGAACATGTATGTTGACATTACCAAATGAACGATTGATGAAAATGAACTAATGATGAAAATGAACGAATGATGAAAATGAACGAATGATGAACATGAAAATGAACGTAGTTAACGATTTTTATACGTTAGTTGAAAATGCACAATGGAGATAGAATATCAAATAAATATTATGAGACGAACCTTAAAAAACACACGACATCGTAATGAACATTATTTCGATCAATATGAATCTAAAAAAAATAAAAAAATATTACCAAGACATTCGGTTTGGTTGATTTCATGACTTCCCGACCTTGAAATCGGATTGTTGTCGATTTCTTTTCCTTTGCGTGAACATGATATGAACATAAATGAATTTTATAATTAGTTGACCACTCGTAGTTAACGATTTTTAGACGTGAGATGAAAACAACATGCTTTCGATCAATATAAATGTAAAAAAAATAAAAATCTATTACCAAGACGTTCGGTTTAGTTGATTTCATGACTTCCCGACCCCGAACTCGGATTGTCTTCATAAACCTTTGTAATCTCCACGTTGTTATCAATTTCTTTTCCTTTACGTTTATCCATATTAGCTTGATCGACGCCGAATATCATTACTACCGTGTTTCTTAT
>NC_037543.1:17426540-17430963 GCF_001531365.2 Cynara cardunculus var. scolymus
TATATGAAACAATTTCACAAGATTAAACAATTTCATGAAAAAATTTCATAAGATTAAACAATGAAATCGACAGATGAAGGTGGTTTGCACGGTTTACACAAATAAGGGCGGTTTTCATATGATCGCTCCTCTATATATATATATATATATATATATATATATATATATAAGATATATAGGGCCAAGATCAAATGTTAACCCTTCTTTTCATGTTAACCTTGTTAACTAATCCTGGCCATCCAATTTTGTAATCAATGGTTGTAAATTAATCAATAAACAGATTTAATTTTTAAAATTTGAATTTCAATTAGGGCCAGTGAACCATCATGAAGGGGGTATTTTGGGAAGAAAATTACAAAGAATATGCGCGGGTATTACCAAATCAACAGTTACAAAAATCCTTGACCAAAAAATCGTCGCTCATCACTTCTCATCACGGGGCTGAAAATCAGGTTCATCATCTTCACAAGAAAATGGCTGATTTTGGAGGATTTCCCGGTAATCAGCAGCAAAGAAGAGGTATGTTAACAAAAATTAGTGTTTTATCGTCGATTGATAAGTATTATGTTTCGATGACATCAGATCTTTACACTACAGTGAGGAAGAAAAGCGAAAGAATAATGATAAAAACTTACTTCTCAAACTTCAAGAACACCATCGACAACCCAGTTGATGTCGATGCAGAGCCTGAGTTAGAACGAACGAATGTTGTACCAAGTAATGCACAAGGGTAGAGTAAAGGCAAAGGTTTGGAAATCCTAAATTATCTCAAGTTTGTTCACTACTGATTTTAAGTTTATATGGTGTTTTTTTCACAATTTTTTACATATAGTTTGTAAGGATCAATATGTGATCATATTAGGGGGCAAGTTCACAAACATGCATACCCGATTATCGTAAAAAAATCAGGATAACAGGTTAAAATGTAGATAGTCTAAAATCATTTGAACTAGATAACATGCACTGCTTCAAAAATTTGGAATGATGTCTTTGTTAATGACTTATGTGAACACATAAACATATGATATTAAACACCCAATTACATGCACATTTT
Source organism: Cynara cardunculus var. scolymus (assembly GCF_001531365.2). Classification (NCBI taxonomy): domain Eukaryota; kingdom Viridiplantae; phylum Streptophyta; class Magnoliopsida; order Asterales; family Asteraceae; genus Cynara; species Cynara cardunculus. The sequence goes on from NC_037543.1 coordinate 17,427,595, forward strand.
GTAATTAATCACTTATACAAGAATGCACAATTGGTAATTAAGCAATCAGGTTTGTTAATGTGAGTGCACACCACAAGGTAAGTGTTTTATAAGGTTAATGTTGGTTTATTTTTGTTCATAGCTTGTTCACGTTCGTTCATCGTTGTCCCATGTATGAACACGTTGATAACGGATGCTACCTTAATTTGGGGGATGTCTATGGATGTGTATATTTGTGCCAAAAAACCACACATAGTAACAAAATGCACGTATTATAATGCATGTTCATATCTTGTTCACATTTGTTCATATCATGTTCATATCGTGTTAACCCTTATTTTCGTGTTAACCTTGTTAACTAAAAATGCACACATAGTACCAAAACGCACACACAGTACCAAAATGCACATATTATAATGCATGTTCATATCGTGTTAACCCGTATTTTCGTGTTAACACATATCCACATTCGTTCATCGTTGTCCCATGTATGAAGACGTTGATAACGGATGCTACCTTAATTTTGGGGACGTCTATGGATGTGAATATGTGGGCCAAAAAATCCACACATAGTACGAAAATGCACATATTATAATGCATGTTCATATCGTGTTCACATTTGTTCATATCATGTTCATATCGTGTTAACCCTTATTTTCGTATTACCCTTTGTTAACTAAAAATGCACACATAGTACCAAAACGCACACATAGTACCAAAATGCACATTTTATAATGCATGTTCATATCGTGAACCCGTATTTTCGTGTTAACCTTGTTAACTAATCTTGGCCATCCAAATTTGTAATCAATGGTTGTAAATTAATCAATAAAAATTTGTTCATTTCCGTCCGACATATGAACATTTATGTTCATATCAAACGGTATAAACGCAAATGTTCAATCAAGTAAGCAATTAGACTTACATCAATTCGGACATGTCATTGGAGACCCGCGTGTGTGTCTGTGTTTAGATCAAATCAGATGCACCTTTTCACTATGACAACTTATATGTTGGTTCATGTACATTCAAACCGTACGTGTGCGTCAACTAATATTGTTAAGTTACACAATTGATCATATGACACGATATGTGTTTGTAAGTTTGTCATTGGTCTCATGCATATAGTGCTTCATATTTGTGATAGGTAATACAAAATTAAGTTGAATTGTAATAGTCGTATACGTTTTAAATGTAATAGTTTTAATTTATCACTATCTACATGATGCAATACTATATGTGGGCAAATATGTGTCATTGTCATTTTGGTCAAATATGTATTATGTTCATAGCTACCTTAATTTGGGGGACGTCTATGGATGTGAATATTTGGGCCAAAAAATCCACACGTAGTAACAAAATGCACATATTATAATGGATGTTCATATCGTGTTCTTATTTGTTCATTTACGTCCGACATATGAACATTTATGTTCATATCAAATGGTAGAAGCACAAATGTTCACTCAAGTGAGCAATTAGTCTTACATCAACGGGGACATGCCATTGGAGATCCGCGTGTGTGTCTGTGCTTAGATCAGATCAAATGCATCTTTTCACTATGACAACTTATATGTTGGTTCATGTACATTCAAACCGTACGTGTGCACGACACACGGTAATTGTTTTATAATGTGTGTGCAGCAGAACACCCACTTAGGCGATCAAGAGTTACAAGGGCACTCGACAATTCCGCTTAGACCATTTAGTATGTGAAGTAAAAATAAATGCGGGCTTATTTTATATTATACCATATATGAGTTAGGTTGCATATAGTCACGAAAAACATATTGATGATCATTAGTTATTGTGCATTATATACTACATATGCCCAAATTAGTCATCGCCTTTGGTTTTAAATATTCAGTGCATGGACTATGATGATATCTTCTTTTACGAGATTGACTTTTGATTTGGTTCATGAACAGATCATAGATTGTTCACGTCGGTTCATCGTTGGCCCATGTATAAAAACGTTCATAACGATTGCTACCTTATTTTGGGACGATGTCTATGGATGTGAATATAGGGGCCAAAAAATCCACACATAGTACCAAAATGCACATATTCTAATTTATGTTCCTATTGTCTTCACATTTGTTCGTGTTCGTTCGGTTCGTTTACAGCACTAACAATTAGTATAGTTTAAAAGGAATGTTATTGTTGAGGTATTCCTAAATCAAGCTAACTAATAGGCGTGTTGTAATGCTTTATAAGTGGCTCCAGACCTTGCTGGTGCCTGACTAATCAGTCTACCTAGATAGAAGTTTTACTTTGAAACCTTTCTAAGCGGAAATCCTTTCATGATGCATTATGACATGCTTCAACATGGTATGCAAACTAAGCGTTACCTCTTCAGGTCGAAAAGGAGGTTGACGTGGTTTTCCACATACTAGTGATGATTTATCAAACTGCCAAAAGGTGAAAAAGCAAACAGAACAAAGTTACAAAGGACATTCTCATACATAAGTAAGACATTCACTGAAAATATAACACTGGTCAAATTACTAGAATCACAACTTTGCAGTACAAAGTGAAGGCATATGATAGAAGTCAGAATTAGAATCTACTTAATTGGTGTCCATGATTTGGTAAACTTCCTAGTGATATTTCCAAAATGCAACAAAGGTGCACGGAATTGCACCCCATATTGTTTAACATAAGATGATTCTGCTTGCTGGTGGTAGGTAATAGATGTATTGCTAGGAAGCAGGAATGCATTCTTCTTGTTAAGTCCTTACATAGGGTTTTTCTGGAGTTGCAGTTAAATGGGGATGCAGTAGGATGCATATGGGGTGCAGAATTGACAGTAATACTACTGCTGATCAAGGGAATGGGAATACAGGATTGGATAGACATTGCAAGTATATCAATTAAGGTTAAAAACTGAAAGTATAACTTCTTCCTCCTACGCTATGACAGAATGGATTCTTTTAGTGATATAAAAATCCCCGTACTAGACTGCTTAAGCAGTCACCTACACTACAAAACCGTTGGGTATCAGCGAGGGAAATTTCCCTCGCTGATCCGTCGCTGAAAGGGTTGTCCGTCGCTGATACTCCGTCGGTCAAACAGTCGTAGGTAATGCTATCAGCGACGGATCAGCGACGGAAATCAGCGACGGATTTGCGACGGACACTTTCAGCGACGGATCAGCGACGGATGTAATTACCGACGGATCAGCGATGGATTTGCGAGGGAATTATCAGCGACGGATTTGCGAGGGATTTTTCAGCGACGGATTTGCGAGGGAATTATCAGCGACGGATTTGCGAGGGAAATATCAGCGACGGAGTTGCGAGGGAATTATCAGCGACGGATTTGCGAGGGAATTATCAACGACGGATTTGCGAGGGAAATATCAGCGACGGATTTGCGAGGGAATTATCA
>NC_037543.1:17435643-17436917 GCF_001531365.2 Cynara cardunculus var. scolymus
ACGATACGCATCATACGTAAGAACACCCTCCGTATACAACATTTTTAGATCATCTATTAGCGGCCTGAGAAACACATCCAAATTCTGACCGGGGCTCTTTCTACCAGGGATGACCAATGCAAGCTTAACATACGAATCTTTCAAAGCCATCCAAGGAGGTAGATTGTAGATGGTAATAAAGAGGGGCCATAGTGAATACGGATTCGAAGTTGAATTATTCGGGTTGAAACAGTCGGTGCATAACCCAAGACGAACATTCCGAATCTCAGAAGCAAAGTTAGGATCCCTCATGTCAAAATGCTTCCAAGCCGCACCATCACTTRGATGTACCATTTCACCCGGTTTCGACCGACGATCGTAATGTCAAGTCATCTCTTTCGTGGTCTTTGGAGACATATACAATCKTTGGAGTCTTGGAACAATCGATAAGTACGTCAACACCAAGTTAGGGACCTTCTTTCGTCCAYTTGYCTTGTAACGACTTTCATTGCATACTCGGCAGTGGGTCAACCCAGAATCATGCTTGTAAAATAACATGCAATGGTTTTTGCAAGCATCGATCTTTTGTTTTGGTAGAGCAAGATTTTTCAAACTCTTCTTCGTCTCATAGAAGTTACAGGGTAATTTATCACCCTCAGGTAGCATATGCTTAAAAACAGGAAGCACTCTATTATATGTCGTCTCGGGTACATTCCATTCTGCCTTCCAATGCAACAAACTCGTCGCAGCCCCTAATTTTGAAAAAGTTTTACATCCATCCCATAAAGGCTCGTCAACAGTTTGTAACATRTTATAAAAWCCTTGGGCAGAAGGATTAGGTGTTTGCTCTTCCCATGTCATGGCATCATGTGCCATGTGATCGTTCACCATTTGAAAATAACCTTCATTATGATCCACTATAGGATTAGAAGATTGACCCACGTCTTGATGAGATGCATGTAAATAAAAGGTTTCACCATGTCCCCACCAAATGGTATAATCAGGCATGAAACCATATTTCATCAAATGCAGTTTCACGTCTTCTCTTTCTCTATAGGGTTCGTTTCGACACTTGGGCCAAGGACATCTGATGTGGAACACTATCCCATTACGTGTAGTTGCCTTTTCAACAACTTCTTCATTGGCATAGACAATGTCCAAAAAACCTTCCAAGTGTCTGACATAGGTCCGACTAAGAGCCCCTTGATCATCATTCTTTCTATACATCCATCCTCTATCTGTCGACATATTGAATAACTACAACAAAGAAAGAAGTAGTTAGTCGACAGAATGAA
>NC_037543.1:17438277-17439798 GCF_001531365.2 Cynara cardunculus var. scolymus
ACATTTTACAAACACATTTTACAAAATACCATAAATCATACCATAACTCATACCTAAATACGGACCTTTCTGTTGTCAATCTGGTCGGAACAAGACGGTGGTCGGCGACGGTGACGGGAACAAGACGGCGGCAGCTACAGTGGCCGGCGACGGTGACGAAACCAGACGGCGGCAGCTCGGTCTCGTTCGCCTCTCTCTCTCTCTCTCGACGGCAACGGCCTCTCTCTCTCTCTCGATCTCGCGATGGCGACGGCCTCTCTCTCTCCCTCGGTCTCGCATCCGCCTCTCTCTCTCGATGGCCACGGCCTCTCTCTCTCTCGATCTCGCAACGGCGACGGCCTCTCTCTCTCCCTCGGTCTCGCGTCCGCCTCTCTCTCTCTCTCTCTCGCGTCCGCCTCTCTCTCTTTTGTTAAAACCTGGTCGGCCAAATAAGAWMWTAACCTAACTTTTTATAAACAATCAGCGAGGGAATKTTCCGTCGCAAACATTTTTTAAAATCAGCGAGGGATATTTCCGTCGCAAAATTAACCAACATTTTTTAAATACAATCAGCGACGGACACTTTCCGTCGCAAATGGTTTTTAAAATTCAACGAGGGATTTATGCCGTCGCAAATATTAACCTAGATTTTTATTAAAAATCAGCGAGGGATTTAGTCCGTCGCAAAAGTTTTTTAAAAATCAGCGAGGGAAATATTCCCTCGCAAAAATTAACATAGATTTTTTTTAAAATTCAGCGAGGGATTTAGTCAGTTGCAAAAGTTTTTTAAATATCAGCGAGGGATATATTCCGTCGCAAAATTGAACCTTGATTTTAAACATAATCAGCGACGGATTTATTCCGTCACAAATTTTTTGTATAAATATATATATATATATATATATATAAATAAATATATATATAGGGTATATTTCAAAATCCCTCGCTGATCTCTCACTGATCTGCGAGGGATCAGCGAGGGAATTTTTCCCTCGCAGATTAGTGAGGGATCAGCGAGGGATTTTGCAAAAAGACAATTCCCTCGCAGATCCCTCGCTGATCTGCGAGAGATCAGCGAGGGACTTGTCTTATTTTTTTATTTTTATTTTTTTTTATCAGGGCTTAACCCATTTAACTGGATTTTGTTCGGTTTTATGGGCTTTATTCGGTTTTATTTGGCCCAAATATAAACCCATTAAGGCCCAACCAAATCGAATAAAACCCATTAAGGCTCAAATAGAACCGAATAAAACTCATTAAGGCCCAATAAAACCGAATAAAGCCCATTAAGGCCCAATAAAACCGAATAAAGCCCATTAAGGCCCAATAAAGCCTAATAAAGACCATTAAGGCCCAATATAACCGAATAAAGCCCATTAAGGCCCAATAAAACCGAATAAAGCCCATTAAGGCCCAATAAAACCGAATAAATCTCATTCAGGCCCAGTAAAACCCAATTATAAAGCCTAATAAAAAACCGACTCGACGAGTATATAAATATCAATCCAATCGTGGTTACAACCACTACACATCTATATATAT
>NC_037543.1:17440777-17483846 GCF_001531365.2 Cynara cardunculus var. scolymus
TCGCTGATCCCTCGCAGATCAGCGAGGGATCAGCGAGGGAAATGACCAAAAATCAGATACCCTCGCTGATCCCTCGCAGATCAGCGAGGGATCAGCGACGGAAAGATTCCCTCGCAGATCAGCGAGGGATTTAGTTTTTTGGGATTTCTCTCGCTGATCCCTCGCTGATCTGCGAGGGATATTTTCCCTCGCTGATGTTCGTCGCTGATACCTAGCTAGGCCTTAAGCATCCCTATGGCTTTATTAAATAGGGCCGGTTATTTTGCCGTGTAGGCATCAAGGGTCTCCCTCATTTGATTAGCATTCTAACAGCAAAATTATGTGTTTCAATTAACTAAACATGTTTAATCAGCAGTCTTGAACTTCCTCAATCAATTTTTCTCAACTTGGAGATGATCTTTTTGGATGGAACAATGAAATTAGAAATCTAGAAATGTATTTGTATCGTAAGAAGATAATATAGAAATTTAATACTCATGTTCACGTAATCTAGAAGTATTATTTTTATATATTAAAATAGACTGCTTATAAATCCAGCAGAACACGGACTTAGGCGATCAAGAGTTACAAGGGCACTCGACAATTCCGTTTAGACCATTTAATATGTGTAGTAAAAATAAATGCGGGCTTATTTTATATTATACCATATATGAGTTAGGTTGCATATAGTCACGAAAAACATATTGATGTTCATTAGTTGTTGTGCATTATATACTACATATGCCCAAATTAGATCTCGCCTTTGGGTTTTAAATATTCAGTTCATGGACTATGATGATATCTTTTTTTACCAGATTGACTTTTGATTTGGTTCACATAAACACATACAAACAACTTTCGTCCTGTTAAAATTGCAATGTTTGACCTTGAACAAAGTTTAAGGATATTGATTGAAGTTTTCAAGTATGCACAGTGCCTTCATTTAAGGTAAAATAATATAAATCTTTCAGACCCAAAAATATAAAATATATATTTACCTGTAAAATTGTTCACATTGTTCACAATACACGTTATGTGTTCGTAAGTTTGTAATTGGGTTCACATGCATAACATGTCCCCGATCCCTATTCACATATAAATTGTCATAGTTCTTCATCTATGTGATAGGTAATTCTAAATTAAGATTATTTGTAATAGTCGTATACGTTTTAAATGTAAAGGTTTTAATTTATATCACTATCTACATGATGCATTAATGTATGTGTGTGTGCATAACTCCATCATGAACAGTTTCAAGTTGTAAGGTGAAGACGAAAATGATGGTTATCCGTTCATGAACACATTCGGCTGGGAGTTCGTTTATGTTCGTTTATCTAATAAATGAACGGACATGATCAAGAGTCTCGTCGTTCATTGTATTCATGAACTTAAGGTTCTTTTACCGTTCGTTTAAATTCGTTTACGTATTAAATTTACTATACAATCTTTTCTTTATATACATTGAATACAATGAAGTTATAACTGCAAAAATCTTGGCATTAAGTATAGGAGATGCATTCGGAGGTGGTTTTGCAGTAGCATATCTGTTTTCCATTTGTATCCATCCACTTCGGATCCATTTTTCACACTACACAAGGCACAAGCCATCAACATGTTGACTGTTCATGTTTATCATTGTTTCATAGATGTCATATACACTTACATAACCTTTTGTTCCATATCTGAACCCAAATATTTTTTATTCGTGAGCCATGTGTTGAAGCGCCGTGCGTCATTATGTGTTTTTTTTATGGAAATAAACTTGGAATAATACAATCTGTAGTATTATGTTCATGTTTTGCTCAAGTTGGTTCATTTATGTTCATATTTGTTCAAGTTGGTTCATTTTTTGGCCCATTTGATGTCGATGCAGATGCTGAGGTAGAACGGACAAATGGTGTACCAATTAGTGCACAAGACTTGAGTAAAGGCAAAGGTTTGGAAATCCTAAATACCCAAGAACCCACTGGTAAACTTTTCTCACCCTACAATTAATGAACCCTTTGCTTGTTGTTCGATTATTTAAAGTGTTTGCATCACGATTTTATAAATAGGTTCAAGTTTGTTCACTACTGACTTTAAGTTTATAGTGTGTTTTTTTTACCATTTTTTACATATAGTGTGTAAGGATCGATATGTGAACATATTTGGGGGCAAATGCACAAACATGCATACCCGGTTATGGTAAAAAATCAGGACAACAGGTTAACTGTTAAAATGTACATATGCACAATTTAAAATTTTTGAATGATGCTATAGTATGACGTATGTATTATACTCTTCATTTTTGTGATACAAAGTTCCCCAACTTCTACATACCACAGCAGTCCTATAGGCATATTCCTGTTTGTATAATATATACGGTAATATGCAACAAGAGATATGTATTACAATGTTGTCTGAAGGTGCATATATATTTATTTTCTTCATACATGTTCACATTTGATTCTAAAACCTTGTGATTATTGTCTTCATACATGTTCATATATTTCTCCTATACTTAATGCCAACCTTTTTGCAGTTACCTTTCTGAGTTGATGTGTTAGTTTATGATCATGATGGAGTTATACACACACACACATAAACAGAAATAGAGAAAAAAAATATGATGTTTCCATTTCATCTTATACACCATACTCACGTTGGTCCATTTATGTTCATATTTTGTTCAAGTTGGTTCATTTTTTGGCCCATTTGATGTCGATGCAGAGGCTGAGGTAGAACGAACAGATGGTGTACCAAGTACTGCACAAGGCTCAAGTAAAGGCAAAGGTTTGGAAATTCTAAATACCCAGGAACCCACTGGCCTTTGCTTCTTGTTCGATTATTTACAGTGTTTGCATCACGATTTTATAAATAGGTTCAAGTTTGTTCACTACTGACTTTAAGTTTATAGGGTGTTTTTGTTTTCACTTTTTTACATATAGTGTGTAAGGATCGATATGTGATCATATTTGGGGGCAAATGCTGAAACATGCATACCCGGTTATGGTAAAAAAATCAGGACAACAGGTTACCTGTTAAAATGTACATACTCCAATATCATGTGAAGTCGATAACATGCACAACTTAAATTTTTTGAATGATGCTATAGTATGACGTATGTATCGTACTCTTCATTTTTGTGATTCAAAGTTCCCCAACTTCTACATACCACAGCCGTGCTATATGCATATTTCTCTTCGTAGAATATATACGGTAATATGCAACAAGAGATATGTATTACAATGTTGTCTGAAGGTGCATATATATTTACCGTCTTCATACATGTTCACATTTGATTTTAAAACATTGTGATTATTGATGCAGATTTAAAAGTGATCAAATCAATCGTTCAACAAACTAGTAAACAAGAAGTGTGAATATGAATGGTGCCGGAAAGGTCGGGCAACAAAGTATACAAACTTCCAGTACTGCAAGGTAATACGTAACATTAACAACCTCTTCAAAAGATTGATGTTGTTTGATATTTCATAGGTCTTTCTGCCACTTACCTCGAGACCTAAATTCCAACCGTCCCTTGATATGCATCATATTCGGAATGTTTGCAGATGTTCATTTGCATTTCTTTGAGCATGTGCCCCCTATGGTCAAACATGGATAGATTGTGTTGATGTGTAAACTGATTACGCACTTCACCTGTTGTGGTCACCTAATATATACAGTGAACACAAACTGTCTATTGTTTATATATAATTATTGATTATTTATAACGTATTAAAATATTTACGCCTAACAAACTCACACAATTAAAATAGGATGGTCCATGATATTGTGGAGTTAATTTTTAACGTAGTACGTTCATGAATGCAGATTTGGAACTGGGAATGGTGTTGGACGATAATGTCCAAACTGAGGTTAAGGTGCCGCATGAGATATTGGGTGCGCCACGAAAGTCGAATAATGAACAAGTAAAGGAAGACGCAGTAGAACATAACAATGTGAAAGGGTACTCATTAGGAATTAGAACCAGGACATCTCCGAAGGCATTATGGGAGACGGTTAAAGCATTAAACTCTAACCAAAAGGCAGCAATCAAGGAGATGGGATTTGATGCGTTGCTTGATATGACGTTAGACGGCATTCCATCTAAATTAGGTCATTATGTCGTGGATATGTTAGATACGTCGACTATGACAATACAATTGAGGGATGGACAAATACCTGTTACGGTCAAGTCGATACATGATGTATTGGGGCTGCCAACGGGAGGATTAGACTTGAATCTGATTGAACCATCCAAATGCAACGATGCAATTGTTTCAGCATGGCGGAAACAATTCAGTAAAGATAGAATGAGGCCAAAGGACGTGATGAATGTTGTTCAGAAATCCGATGACACGGGTGTAATGTTCAGGATAAGTTTCCTGGTCATCATGGTGAACACGCTTGCAGAATGCAGCAGAGTCAGTGTTTGCAATTTGGGGTTCCTCAGACGCGTTCATAACTTAGACATGATCCCAAGAATTGATTGGTGCAGATACGTATATGATTGCATAGGTACGAGCAAGCTGTGTTGGAAAAGAGACAGTTTTTTGTCATTTTACGCAGGACCCCTAACATGTTTAATGGTAAGGATATTGATCCGTGACAATATATAAAGCAAAAGTTGTTTGTTATTATTTAATCAATTGCTATGTTTACTTTCTCCAGATGTTATATGTTCAAGCAACAACATGTGACGGCATTCAGAACCAACAACAATCATATCCATTGAGAACTTGGACATTGGATTTACTGAGGAGAAGACAAGACTTGGAGCTTAGCAGAGGGGGGTTTGGATACACAAAAATGAAATGTACTAAACCCGTTGAGCGAGGAGCTTATGATCAAACAGTTGTAGATCATCACACAGCAGAGGAAAGACCTGAGTCTAGCAAAGCCAAAGAAGCAGAAAATCAGAATGTGACTAAAGAGGTAACTTCAATAAACTGATTCAAATGAAAAGGTGCATATGCTTTGATATTATCACACACACACATACACACTTTAATGGTATGTTTTTTTCGTGATGTGTATCTTGATTGCTAATTCCAAACTATATTTTGTCTAACTGGTATAAAGTACATGTTCACATAAGATGAATATAGTTCCTGTGCCAACTGCGATAACTTTGATTCGGCTAATCAAAATAAATCAGCAACAAGATATTGGCAACTATGATTAGCCATCAACAGTAAATGGCATTTGCACAACACACACACACGTGGAATGGTGATGTCCTTATGGTCAGCTGCTATTTTTGTATCTGTTTCAGTTAAGTACATATAGGCCATTACCAATGGACTGCCTTTTGGTTTTATCTGTGTCTAATATGAAACAGAAACACTATATTCTACTTATGTTTACACATCTTCATATTACTAAATATTTTTTACCTTTCTGAGTTGATGTGTTAGTTTATGATCATGATGGAGTTATGCACACACGCATAAACAGAAATAGAGAAAAAATATGTTGTTTCCATTTCATCTTATACCAGCTCCTTTGTCCATATTCAGTCTAATTTTTTTTTGCATGTTCTTCTGCCTTCCGATTGTGCATACTACCTTATGTTATGCTGGTGTCTTTGGCCAATGTATGAACACAAGTTAACAGCTGATCCGTTAATTTGGAGGGGCGTATATGGCGGTGTATAAATGGACTAAAAAATGCACATATCGTACAGAAATGCACATCTGTTAAATTATGTTCATAATGTGTTCACGTTGTTCATGGTTGTACTAAATATGATTATATGGGACGAAATTAACAGCTGGTAATGTTGTTCAGAACTTAATAGCTGTTAAAGTTGTTTTTTTTTGGGTGAAAGTGTGGGTATAAATGTGTGAACCTTCGACGTTATGTGTTCATATTGTTTGACCTATTTTAACAATATGTGTAAATGTGTAAACCTTCATCAATATGTTTCAATATGTATTCACAAGATGTGTAAATGTGTGTTCACATGCTGTGTAAAAACTCACAATTCGAGTTTCATGCAATTGAATGTGAAAGTTGATCAAACCGTTTTGTGTTTAACATACAGAGGTGTCTGCTTGTTATCGTCAAACACACAAGCTTGACTTAATTATATTTGCAGCTTGCACATACAACACTGTTACGTGTTTTTTCTACTTTACAGTTTGTGCATGGTTTTGCAGGAATGCATAATTATGATGGGTGAGCGAATCGCGGAGCTGTGTTCTGCAAGGAAGGAAGCAGACACAATGTTGCAAGAATACGTAGAACGTTTTCCCGGGGACACATGTTTCGACCAATTCAAACAGGATTTGGCGAGCATGTTTAAAGGCAGCATGTGGGAGTCCCAAAAGGATGAAGGTGAACCTAGAGACAAAGAATTGTCACTTGTTCATGTAACACCTCCAAAGATGACGACCACATCCGACCCGGTAATGTTATCACCTTTATCACAATTCTGGACAAGCCCAACCGTGATTGCCGAGGTTGACTGGGCGTCAAATGAGAGGGCTACTATCGCAACAAAAGGAGTAGGATGTAACACATACCCGAAGCTGTTGGAAAGGGTGAAGATGACATCGTTAGAAGCACCGTTGGAGAGTGTTGGTAGGGTTCGAAGCAGAAGCATCGATGAAAGTGTACCTCGGACAAGTAAACTCCGTAGACGTTCACAAACAAGTACTTGATATGGCGTATATAACAAAGTGTTTCACGCAATGTTCATTCATAAGTTGTGTAAGAAAATCGTGATCATGGTGGTTCATAGGTGGGTCATGTTTGTGAACACCAATTAACAAAACACAAACAAAGTAAAAAAATGACCAGATGCTAATTCACTACCTTATCGTGTTCATGTTTGTTAATTTTTGTCCCATATATGAAGGAGTTATGTTCATAGCGTGTTCACGCTGGTTCACACATAATGAATAGGTACACATATGTACCAAATTGTCTCACACACAGTTCATCACTATGTCGTATAAGAACATCATTGTGATATATCAAACAAATGACACGCATTTTATAAACACCATTTGAATGCGCGTACACAATTACATATACGAACATAGATCCACATATAGTTTCTCAATTGGATACTATCATACGTGTATCAACGTCCGAGACATTGATTCGTATGCAGAAATCRAGGCGCCAGCTTTCGATTTGGGAATAAGTCCATCAAAGGAAGAGGTCATTGCTTGTATTGATAGTTCGAAAGCAATAGGTGGACAAGAAAATGTGAGATCTGAAATTCCGAAAAGAGATCCGAAACTAATTTTTAAACTACGAGCACCGTATGTTACACGTGCGGTTACGTTCGAGGTGAGTAGTGATGAAAGGAAGATGCAAGATTGGATATTACGAGGCGTAGGCGGGATTTTGTAAGTTATATTGTCTACGTTTTAAGTAATATTTTGGTCAAATATGTATTATTGTCATTTCGGATGGTACTACCTAACGAATTAAACATGTAGTGAACCGGTTTTCATGACGACAAAAGGGAAGGCAATAACACGTCAGACAATGCAATCCCTTGTATCTCAAAGCGTGGTTAGCACAGAAATTATAGATGTGTGGTCAATGCTTCTTAACAGAGAAGAGAGGTTGAGGAGCAACGAGTCTCCTAGGCGCTATTTTGTACCAACAGACATTTCGGTAATAGTATATGAATGAATGTCGACGTAAATGCCATATAAATAAATTGTAGTCTATAATTAACCGTATACGTTTGTTTTTTTGCAGATGGATGCTATTATTAGGGATGAAGATTTGAATGCTAACTAGAGGTATGATAGATTCCGAAAGAACATCACATGTTGCATGAACAATGACGAAGAATTGATCAGTATGCATAACGTTGACCTGGTAAGTGTTTTTCATTCGATCGAAACTGTACGTATGATATTTAAGCATTAATTCAAATGGTATCAACCAAACACGGCTTTTCAAAACTGTAGGTCTTCTTCCCGGTAGTAGAACCATCGTTCTATTACGTTGTAGTATTCGATCTCAAGCGCCCATCAATAGCCATAATAGACAGCCAGACTCGGGATGGAGAAGTCGATGATATATATGGCTCCAGCACTGTAGGCTTGGTACAACAACTTAAAATTACTTTTTGTTATGAACACTATGGACATATATTTACTTTGTCATTCTTTATCATGTATGCAGCAAGATATGATGATTATGCACCTACTAAAAGAGGGACACGAGGCGTGGAAAGTGTACGCTGAAATTGATCAGGACCATATAAAGACAAGGTGGCAATTCCGCGAGAATACAGTTGACGCTGGTGTTATGTTAATGCGGCACATGGAGACATTCTTCGGAGGAGACGTAGTAAAATGGGACTGCGGGTTGTATAAGGAGAGTACAAAACAGAAGACACAGTTGAAGGATCTCATAACCATATATTGTTTGAAGATGCTACTAAGCGATGAGAACATCCGTAAGACATCTATCATATCTGATGTAGAAAGGTTCATTGCGATGGAGACATCGTACAATGCTAGGAAAAATCGGGGTGCACGACAGATGAGTCGGGGGAGGAAATAGATGTTTGCTTATGTTGTGTACAAACATTTAGTTTAACTGGTTTTTCTGTACCATCTACCTTTTGGATATTTGTGGTAACGTAACGTTTTGCAGACATAAACAGACGTCATGTCTGTTCATACATTTATCGTATTTTATTAATTAAATGTTTTTTTGATGTTTAATTTTGCATGGGTTTGATTTCAACAAATTTATATTGCGTTATCGTGACAATGTACAACGACTGTCACTATTTCATTATTATAGATTGCAGGTTGACATTCATTATTATGTATGTAGTGTAAAACCTTAAGGACTATAATGATGATTAACAATTCCGTAAGAAAATCAAAATATGACAAATCAAAATATGATAGTAGCAGTTGAATAGCTATTGTCTTTGTTTTGGACAATGGATGGTAGTGTTGTAGCAGACTAAGTTGGGAAGGCGTCACGTCTGTAACATTTATATTGCTGTGGAGAACATAAAAACCATGAAACGGTAAATTGACCACTACATCATAACTTCAAAAGTCTACATTAAAGCACACATACTATCATAAATAATACAACCGAACAACATACAAATTCTATCCAAAATATTAATACCATTGACCGATATAACAATCAAGAAACTTTCAACCGCAAATAAGTTGCATTCAACCGCTATGAACTCCTAAATTTACTTTTTTGTAACGAATCAAAAGCTTGAAAACCAAAAGACAAAGGTTTTATTGTAAAGACCCTCCGGATACAAGAAACGTCAACACATGAATCATACCCAAATAATAAAAGAACATGACAATGTCCAATGAAGTTGAACATTGTTCATTAAAACACTTACCAAAACATCAGTTGTCGGTAATTGTGAACATCGCACTTACGGTGTTTTTATTACTTAGTCTTGGAAAAAACAACTAGTCCTTAAGACATATGTAAATTGTAATGAAACGAAAACTAGACGATGTATGCCAATCATAAGAAAACATAACCCGAAAAGTGGCGCATGACGAAATTTAAGGTTGCCAATAACGAAGCACCCCCGAAATGATGATTATTCCGGTACTCGGATTACTGATTACTCTGATTATTCCGGTACTCGGATTACTGATTACTCTATCAATTCGGGGCAATTGCGTGAGTCATGTCCGGTACGTTGGCCACATGTCGCACATTTTTGACGGGTTTTTTTGCTTGCAGACTGTATTTTCTCATACACGCTAACCAACCTCTTACCTGTACCACAACCCTTGTTCCTTATTCCAGATGGTGGTAGAATGTCAACGTCATCAGGTATGGAAACACCAAGGTGATCTCTGATCGCATCCATCTTTTGTTGGGATGGGTCTTCATACGATACTTCTTTTTCGATATCAACCAGAAATTTATCGAGAGTCTTCTCCAATCTAGACAATAGGGCTTTATCATTCCGGGCGATGCTTATTATATCGTCGACTTTGGAATATACATCAATTATGTACTTATCCTTCTCCGCATCCACCTCACCGTATCGAACTCTGGCAGATTGTAACTGGACAGGAACTAAATTTTGTTTCCAGCGACGTAAAACGTATTGGTCCGGAATACTGTCAACTTCATCGTTTATTAGAAACTTAAATGCATGACGACATAGATACCCGTAACACGTGAATAGATTGCACTCGTATTCGACCGTGTTGACTGGGTAATTACGGGACACCTACAATAAATACATTATATTTCGGTTAGGCAAGCATGTGACTTTTAACGATAAAATTTTAAAAAAACAATAGCTTCTATGTATGGAATATAATACCCGATACGTTGTGCTAACAGATGATTTCTTGTTCTTGTGGCTTATGATAAACGTCTTGAGATCACCCGGACATTCAACCGTCTCTATACCACAAAACCATACGGCCTTCTTTATTTCCTTTTGGATGTCGAAGAACACATTGCGACTGTATATACTCGATGTGTGACTTTCTAAACGCAAAGGAGTAAACAACTTAGGATAAGTGGTCCTCGTAATTGTTTCATGCATGGATTGTCTGTATCTTTGTTTCTCTATAGCAATGTCATAATTATTGAGGAACTGAACCAAATCAAACCAATATGATTCGTATATGTAATAAAGGAATTCGAACTCTCAGATCTTGATGTTGTTTTCATAAGACCAGACATCGGTGTGTCCTTATAATACGTCGGAATCCATGATGCGCGGATGTCATACATTTCTACAAACCACGGATCACCACCTAAATTGTATTGCGCGATCATCTCTTGCCACTTGGTCTCGAATTCAGATGGGCCAATATGTGTGTTCCATACGAGCTTATTAATAACTTGACTGAACATAGGATCTTGATTTAGGGCGACACTAACCTGCGAACGTATCGATCACAATATGAACCTATAAACAACAACATTTACATGTGAAAAATATACATGTTTATTAAAGTGCACATACCTTGGAATGCACTTTCTTCATGATGTGCCACATACATAGACGATGCTTGGCTTCGGTAAACACCAACGGAATAGCTTGCTTCATTGCCGAACATTGATCCGTAATCACAAAAACCGGTTGCTTCTCATGGCATTTTAGGAAAGCTCTTAGAACCCATGTAAAGTTTTCAATTGTCTCACCACTTATTAATCCGGATCCGACAACAATGGAGGCTTTGTGATTGTCAACCGCCAAAAATGGAACAAAAATCATCGCATGCCTACCATATAAATTTCAAGTTATAAAATGATGCCGTTGAGTAACACACATAAAAAAACAAAAAGGTTGAACTTAAAAATCTTACTTGTTGGTGCGGAACGTCCCGTCGAACGAAATCACATCACCAAACTCTTTGTAGTTGATTCTAGCAACCTCATCTGCCCAGAAAATGGCTCCCAACTCCTGATCATTGCACTTATACTCGAAAAAATAACCCGGGACAATATCTTCGCGTCCTTTTCCCCAACACAGGCAACTGCATCTCTCTTAAAATTCTTAAAGTCGATCTCAGAACATTGATTGTGCTCAAATCCACCATTCAATGTCGTTTGTATACGGTGAGCCCTAATCGCACCGACTTTGTAACTCGAGCTATTCAGAATATTTTGAAATTCGTATACTTCATCTGTATTGAATAACGCATGATTATGTGCCTCGACAAACTCATATATCTCGTAACTGGACCTATCCTTTGTCAAATGGATTTTTATCCAAGCTTTACATCCACACCGTTTAAGGTTCGTATTACGGTATCTCCGCTCGCTAGACTGAATAGCCATGGAATCAAAAAACTTTTTATCCGGCGTTCCCTCTCTATTACATACAAGCCATCTTGTTTGTATATCTCCGTTCTTGTTTGTTTTTTTTGGCATGAAGACGAACATCAAAACCAGCGTTGTCCGCGTACATCATGTACATTTTTTCCGCATCATTTATAGATATGAACGATGCGTTGATCTTTGGTTTAAGCTCGTCATCAACCTTGGGGATGAAATACTTGGTTCCATTTGAACATTCTTCTACATCGTACTCCGGTTCATGTTCGGATAGTGTATGCATGGGAACACCTGCTGATACAATCATATATTGTAATATCAATGAATATCAATACTAAATATAATGTGGTAAACAAGTTCAATAATAATACTACAGATTGTATTATTGCAAGTTTATTTCCATAAAGAAAGCACATACTGACTCATGGTGCTTCAACAGATGGCTCACGAATAAAAAATATTTGGGATCAGATATTGAACAAAAGGTTAAGTAAGTGTATATGACATCTATGAACAAATGATAAACATGAACAATCAACATGTTGATGGCTTGTGCCTTGTGTAGTGTGAAAAATGGATCCGAAGAAGATGGATACAAATGGAAAACAGATATGCTACTGCAAAACCACCTCCGAATGCATCTCGTATACTTAATGCCAAGCTTTTTGCAGTTATAACTTCAATGGGTCTTGATTTGTAGGATATATTTCTACTAGAAGATGCTAATTGCAAATGACGTTACAAGGACTCATTGAAATTGTTTGATTTCTTGATGTTGGTTTTAAGTTGGATGGATGATGATGAACAACCACATGGAAGGGAGTGTTGGATGGGTGTGCGTATGGCCGTAAACTATGTGAACGAACACGAACAGTCGTTGAGCATGTGCGTTCGTTCAAAAAAGTAATCGAACCAACGAGTGAACACGAACAGAGAACGAACGAACATAAGCGAACACAAACAAATATTTATTTGAATTCAAAGTATATAAAAGAAAAGATTGTATAGTAAATTTAATACGTAAACGAATGTAAACGAACGGAAAATGAACCTTAAGAATATACTAATTGCAAATGACGTTACAAGGACTCACTGAAATTGTTTGAATTCTTGATGTTGGTTTTAAGTTGGATGGATGATGAATGAACAGCCACATGGAAGGGAGTGTTAAGTTGGATGGGTGTGCGTAGGGCCGTACACTATGTGAACGAACACGAACAGTCGTTGAGCATGTGCGTTCGTTCAAAAAGGTAATCGAACGAACGAGTGAACACGAACGAAGAACGAACGAACATAAGCGAACACAAACAAATATTTATTTGAATTCAAAGTATATAAAAGAAAATATTGTATAGTAAATTTAATATGTAAACGAACGTAAGCGAACGGAAAATGAACCTTAAGTTCATGAACACAATAAACGACGAGACTCTTGATCATGTCTGTTCATTTATTAGATAAACGAACATACACGAACTTCCAGCCGAATGTGTTCATGAACGGATAACCATCATTTTGGTGTTAACCTTACAACTTGAAATTGTTCATGAACGGTTCACTGTACATTCGGATCGGTTCAGTTCGTTTACATCTCTAGTTATACTCCTCTTGTCCCCAACTTTAAGGGTGACGATCAACATTATGTGTAGCATTTGTTGAAATTATAGTTACTGGAGGAGCTGGATTCATCGACCCTCATCTAGTGGATATATTGATGCAAAACAGACCCAAATGAGGTACACATTATCTGAACATTTTTTAAGTTTTGATGAAAATGCCATCATTTGGGTGCTCATCATTTGCAATCCATTTATACGATGAATATGGTATGAAAAGATGAAAAGCTATGTATTTGAAAACATGTTATGATTAAAGAAAAAGTTTCTCACTACACGATGAACTATAAAAAACACAACACATTGTAATGAACATAATTTCGATTAATACGAATCTAATAAAAAATATACATATATTACCAAGACATCCGGTTTGGTTAATTTCATGACTTCCCAACCTCGAACTCCGATTGTCTTCATAAACCATTGTAATCTCCTCGGTGTTGTCGATTTCTTTTCCTTTACATTCATCCATATTAGCTTTATCGATAACAAATATGATTATGCGATTTAGAACTCATACAATGATGAACATGGAAGATGAATATTAAAAAAAATATTAATTAAATGAAAGAATATTTTTTGGGATTTAATTTTGATTGTAACTCCCTATTAATTGTTTGGGAGTTACATATGCATCATTTGACTAAAACACCCTTGGAATTAAAAAAAGAACAAGGGATAAACCTACATTAATATTGAAATTTGATTGGTTGAAAGAGTTAACAAGGTTAACATGAAAAGAAGGGTTAACATTTGATCTTCCTTCTATCTATATATATATATATATATATATATATATATATATATATATATATAAGTAAAACCTTAGGGTGATGTGGTGTAACCATGAGAATTATAAAAGTAAAACCTTGAAGTGATGAGGTGGCACAAAGACAATTGAGTATTCTCAAATGGTGAATTGGTTGAGTTTTAGTTGTCGCACATTGATGAAGAGTTGAAAGATTTGAACAAAGTAAAGTGTATAAGAAGATGGATTGGTGTCTTTGTGTCGATTCATGGGGTTTGTCTCCTAGTGGTTGTCGCAAGAGGGATATTACTACAAAAATAAATGACTAAAAATGGAACAAACATATTTTCCCGGATGTCGACCTTTTGCTTAAGATAAAATGTAGTATACGTTTTTAGTTTAACATATATATCTTGAATCTTAGGTTTTTTTTTGTTTAAATCAAGTATATTAATGTTCTTAGTTTAATATCTATTATATGGGGTTTCAACTTGCTTGGTATTTTACTTTTTATATGAGAATGTCTATTATACTACTTAGTAGTGTAGTTATTTATCTGTCGTCTTGGTGTTACTATTATCAAGGTTTGATACACCCCCCTAATTACAATTCACGTATTACAGAATATTACGATAAAGTGTAGTATTTGTTTTTATCAATTTAATATCTGATGTGTGGGTCATCGACCCCATTTGATATTAATTTTTTTTTTTTTTGTGAGGAAAAATCCATTATCTTAGCTTGGTGATGTGGTTCTTCATGCATCGCCTTGAACTTCCACTATTGTTGCTACAACTTACGCACTCCTCTAATTTTCACTTGAAATATATAGAACATTTCTTTTTCATAACTTCAAATGATATTTGAATTAAATTTGTTACAAAATTAACATCGTGATTTTGTCACCTTATATGAGATTTCAGTTAGAACTTGACTTCTAATTAAACAACTAACATTAGTCAAACATTTGTAGATGACTTTTAACACCGTTCTCAAGCATAGTTAGATAACTTAAATTAGCATATGGTTTCAAGATTGTTGTCGACTTCTGTTAAAAACTTTTAATGTTATATATATATATATATATATATATATATAATTATAAGAGTTACCACTTTTGCCTTAATTTCAATTTTCTATAAATTATTTTGCACATGTCACACATTATAAGTACAAAATACAATTCCAACAAATGGAAAAGAAACCAACATATATAATCACCAATTGTTGAAACTCTTACAACACGTAAAGTGAATTACATACTTACATTGTAAACACTTAAAGATCATAGTGTACTGCAATGAAAAGCCACAATCGTCGCACTCATCTTGGCTCTCAATCCCTTGAACAAATGACACATTGTGTGGATGATCTTCAATGTTATGAATGCCCCCAAACTTTATATTCAAAAACTCACAAATCCTTTTAGGAACACGATCAGCTCTAGCAGCTCTTCTGCATTCAAGTATTAACGGAGCACATGCAGAATGTATAGATTGGACACAATCATAACAATGATAAAACCAATACTCTGGATCAAATTCCACTTCACAAACTTCACAAAAATATTGAGACTTATGATTCTCGATAGGGAAATAGCTCAGCTTCATGGGATGCTTATCAAATTTGTGTCTAATTGTTTCCGATAATAACAAAGCACACTCGGGATGCAAATCAAATTCACAAGTACCATAACTAAATGAAAATCCATTTTCAACAAAATCTCTCGCACATGAACGACAACGGTTTTTACTCGTCCTTGATTGAACTCTCCAAATGAGATGATTCAGATGAGCTTGGTGTACTATTTTATCAGGTATGAAAGCGCAATTTACATCTACATAGCACTCACATTAAGGACAAGTATAGACAAATTCGTTGCAATATAAACGGCAAACAGCACACCTGAACACACCCAAAAGCCTATGAGAGAGAATCGGTAGGAGAACAAGAGAATGTTGAGGGTGACCTGGGTGGTTTGGTACTTGATTGGGTAGTCGGGTGCACAACTCATGAAGAACAAAGTTGCATGACTCATCTCCATTGGCACAGTTGTAAAATGGCATGTTTGTGATTGACCTCAAACATCCATTACATAGTAGTTCAATCTTCTTCATTGGGTTATGACAAGATAACGGTTTGGATTTTGAGGAGGCTGACTTTGTAATCTCATTACCTTGTGTACCAACTAGAATGAGCGAGTGTTGATGACTCATGTGTTGTAGAGTCCCCTCATAAGTTGTATTCATTGGGAATGATATTTTTTTGAAAAACATATGTTTTAGTATGCTTTATGTTTGATCAAGTAACGGGAAATAGAGAAGATCTGGATAGTTGGCATCTGCAAAGTTCTTATGGGTTTTGCCAAAATCTGATGAACAATATAAAATTCAGTAACTAAATATTCAATGAAAATCCACAAAATGAAAGCAAACATAAAAATAGCTGAGAAATTTACCGGCAGGTGAGAAGATGGACACGAATGGTTCCCCTCTTGCCGTTGCACAATCTAGATGGGCATAGTATTTGCACTTGTCGCATTTATAAATCCATAGATTCTCGTTATCAAAAAAGCCTCCGCATACCCTACACCTAGGATCAAATTTGGCTTCTTAAACTGCTGTTGGGAAGGCATATGCAATGGCAAGTGGATGTTTACGAGAGAAGTCATCATGCATGGCATGTTGAATTAGCAGCTTTTTTGGCAAAAGAAAACAATCCGTATGGATAAAGAAGTTAGAACACATGATACAATGATAAAATATCCCCTGATGCTTTTACCCACAAGCACTACACTCGCATATTATTGGTATAGTGATTTGAAGTAACGGGTGTTTGTGAGTCGGGTGGTGGATTGTCTTTTTATCCGCCGTCAAAGCACAACTTATATCAACATCAAATTCACATGGAGGACATTGATAACTTATTTCTCGACGCTTATGTTGCTTTCCACATGCATCACAATACCAATGTATTTTTCTCTGTAAAAAGGTAAGAATATGATCATTGTGGGACGTGTGTTTTAATGTTGTTGGGAGGTCGCCACAAAATTTGTGAATTGAGTAGTTACATGAATCACTACACTTATAGTAATACCTGTGGTGCCCATTGATTTCTTGGCCGCAACGATCACATGTACATTTCAAGTCCTCTGTTGTAATCATATCACCATCCGTTTCATCATTCATCATCATAATCTTCTTGAATTTTGGAATATTCGAGCTCCAGATCGATAAGACTCAATGGGTGTTCATGTTCAAACACTTCTATCGTAATTAGCGAATGATTTTGAAAAAAAAAACAAATCAAGGGCCAACAGGGAAAAGATCAGGAGGAGATATTAAGTACATACCAAGGGTTTGGTGATCTTGTTCTTGAAGAATGGAACTAGAGAATGTTATATTAAATAATTTGTCCGTGCACACGTCACCCACTAATAAATGTGAAGTAGATTCATGTCGAATATTGTCCACATTTTATATAAGCATTTTATTTCAAAAGAATACAAGGGTATTCTGAAAATGAAAGACTAAATTGAAATTTTAATAAAACTTCTCTAAATAATAAGTTTTTCTTCGACCACCATTCGTGAGGAATCGTCCATCCTCTTCTATATTTCGTATGTTTCAAGCATATTATTAGTTATAGTTTTTTTATTTGTATTGTTTTGCTTTAAATTCATTATTGATTTGCCTTATTTATCCTAGATTATAAGTTTGCTTTAAATTGATTTTATTTCATTATTGATTTGTCCTTAGTTCTATATTTGTTCTAAATCTGATTTGCACTGAATTCATGTAGTCATTTTCTATTTCCCCATACCCTAATATGCTATAGTGGTGGAACATTGTCTCTATATTTCAGTATTTTGTAGAAATTCTATTGAGGTATCTGACGTCATCAACGTGACAATAGTTTGTTGGTTAATTTCAGTGCTAGTTTATTAAATAGAAAATCTTGTCCCAAACATCTGTGGTGAACATACATAAAGAGAATGTCACCTCACAGACATTCGAGTTTTAATTTTTTGAAGATAATTGATGGTACAAATTTCATATGTTAATGGAGATGATATCGTCAACTAATTACATTTAAATACAATATTTCTTGTAATCGGAGTGATGAAAGATGATCATGATTTTATTTAAATTATAATATCAACTTGTTATACAAGTACAAGCATTTGTCTTTATTTTAATAGCCAACACAATGAACCAAACTACGTCGCTTTGTAACCACATCTCAACCTTGATACCGTCACCCAATCGTAGGGGTGCTTACGGTAATCCTCTCATCATTTATCCATATAAGAACCCTATCACAAATATAAATCATAGGAATGATGGTTCCTACTGCTATAATTCGTGTAGTAACCAATGGATTTTCATTCTTTATTATGGTTGCGGCACACTCTCCTGTCTCTCCAACTAGCTCCGGCCATGAAGTTTTGCCTACAAACACATGATAAGACTAAGTTATAGAGCATATATAATACAAACATACATACGTACAAACATACATACGTATATATATGCATACAAACATACAAACATACATACGTATATATATGCATATATACATCTATATACACGCATATAGATTTCGTTTTGACAGAAAAATATATGAATAATACCTTGCTCAACTTGCTCACATGTTGATGCCATCTTGCAATGTAAATAGATAGATTTGTGAATGGTCGATGGTATTTGGTGTTGAAGTTTGTAGAAACCAGAATGGTTATTTATACACAAATAGTTTGGTTAATGTTTGACTTTTTTAGTATTAATTTAATGTTTAAGTTATGGGTAAGGATGATGACACAAAAATTGACCTATTCTTTCAAGCCACCCTCTTTTATTGATCATAAAAACATACTTTCTTCCTATTAAAATAAATATTTCTAATTAAAAAAAGCATATAGTTTTAAACCTGTATAATTATTATATTTTTAATTAATTAAAAAAAATTCACCTTTAATAATAGAAAAAGTAATTAATTAGTTTCTCCATCTTATAATTAATAATAAAAAAATTTAAAAAAAAACTAGATATTTACTTTTAAAACAAATTAAAGTTGTATAGAAATCTATAACCAAACCACCATGTATTGATAGAAGAAAACTTACAGATGAAAACTTACAAGAAAACTATGTATCTTAGCTAAGATAACTAAGATCTATAAGAAACGTAAGCTAAATCTAAAGAGAGAAACTGACGAAACTTTTCAAATGAAATTACAAAAATGAATTGAGATGATTCTTTGATAACTGGGTATAAAGTTTATATAGTCTGTCCAATAATTGCAAAAAGCTCCCTGATTTTAAACATATTTCTTCCGCTACCCTTGATGTTCCAAGAAATGTGAGGCGTAGTCCTCCAATCCTTAATCTTTCTTGATTTTAACATTTTTACCCCTTATGTTTATATTCCTTGCAAAACAATACAAAACAACCAACAAACATACAAAAGTTAAGATTGACAATTTAATAGGATATCATATTTTAACACCCTCCCTCAATCTTGACTTTTGAATAAATCAATCATTTTGAGTTTTGAACAAAGAAAATTATGATGTGTTATACCAAGAGATTTTGTGAAAATATCAGCTGGTTGCTCAGAAGAAATTATTTTAACAACTTTTATTATTCCTTTATTGATGTTTTCATGAATTTGATGAACATCAGTTTCTATGTGCTTTGTTCTCTCATGAAAGACAAGAATGTTTGCAATTTGAATTGCAGACTTGTTATCACAAAATAAGCTAACAGGAAGTAAATTCTTTATGTTCAAATCTACTATGATTTTAAGAATCCAAATAATTTCACAAGTAACAGATCGCCCTGTACTCGGATTCAGCAGAAGAGCGTGAAACTGTGCTTTGTTTCTTGCTTTTCCATGAAAGCATAGAATTACCAAGAAATATACAAAAACCAATAACAGACCTTCTGGAGGAAAGACACTTACCCAGTCGGAATCAACGTAAGCACTAAGCGAAAAAAAATTAGGCCTGATGAAGCTAACTCCTTTGCGAGGAGACAATTTCAAGTATCTAAGAATTCTAAGAGCAAGATTTAAATGAGATTGCCTTGGAGCATGCAAGAATTAACTTAAACAATGAACAGCAAATGCAATGTCAGGTCTAGTTGCTAAACGATAAATGAGTTTTCCAATTAATCTTTGAAAACCAGTATGATCAGACAGATAAGGATCTTTTGAGCTACTAGAGTCAATTACAATCAAATTCATGTCCATAGGTGTGTTGCAAGGTTTACAACCAAGATAACCAAATTCATGAAGCAATTCAAGACAATACTTTCTTTGGGTCATACACAATCCATTTGCACAATCTAAGATCTCAATACCAAGAAAAAAATTTAACTTTCCCAAATCCTTAATGAGAAACTTACTCTTAAGACATTCTTTAACATTGTTTATTTCCTGATTATTATTTCCAGTTATCACTATATCATCAACATAAACAAGCCAAATTATGAAAACATTATTAACAGATTTTTGTAAACAAAGATTAATCATTTATGCTTTGAACGAACCCATTATCAAGTAAACACGAAGACAGTTTTGCATACCATTGTCTCGGAGCCTGTTTTAAACCATATAGGGATTTAACAAGTTTGCATACTCGTTTATCATTAGGACTACAATATCCCTCAGGTAAAGACATATAAACTTCTTCAATCAAATCACCATATAAAAAACATTATTCACATCTAACTGAAACAGACTCCATTTAAACTGCACAACTAAAGCTATGATACAACGAACAGTAATCATTTTCACAACTGAAGAGAAAGTTTCCTCATAGTCTAGACCTTCTCTTTGACTATAGCCTTTGGCTACAAGTCGGGCCTTAAATCTCTCAATTTCACCAATAGATTTATATTTTATCTTGTATATCCATTTACAGCCTATTGCTTTTCTACCAGGAGGCAAATCAGTTATGACCCAAGTCCCATTCCTATGTAAGGTTTCCATCTCGTCATTCATAGCATTAACCCAATTCAAATCTTTATAAGCTTCTTGAATGGTTTTAGGTTCACTTGATTTATTCAGATTCGAAACAAAACAAAAATTATCAATGGAAAGACACGAATAGTTAACCACTTTTCCTATTCCATATTTTACCTTCCCTTCAACCACAAAATCATCAAAAAATTTAGGTAAAACAGATGGTCTAGAAGATTTTCTAGCAATTTGCAACATACTAGATGACGGATTATGAGTTCCCTCAGAGAAGACGAAATCACGAGAAGGATCATTACTACTTCTGTCTATTTCTTCAGGCTGACTAGCAACCTCTTGATTAGTGCTAGCGGCTGAGTCAGAACCATTCAATGGTTGCCAACTGGTAGCTCGTCCTAGATTATCTTCATTACTAGAATTAAGTCTATGTTGACTTTCAAAGCTGCCTAGAGGCCTCCTATTGACAGAACTAGTTTGGCCACCTAGCATATCTCTATTATTCGGGTCTGAAGAAATATTATGAGCAGATTCAGTATTATAAACGTCTCCATTCTCATCATTGGGCAAAGCAACACCAAATTTATCAGACAATTCATTTCCAGAGTCAAAAAAATTCAATTGATCAAGGTCTTTATTCTTAGATTCACTCAACTATCAGACTTCATTTTAAATGGAAAAATGTTTTCATAAAATTTCACATCGCGTGAAAGAATTTCTTGGAATCCAAACTATAAAGTTTGTATCCTTTTTTCGAATTGGCATAACCCAATAAAACACATTTTTCTGACTTTGGAGAAAACTTATCAGAAATATTTGGTAACACAGTAAAGCACAAACATCCGAAGTTTCTAAGATGAGTGAGAACTGGTTGAAAACCATAGATGAGCTCGTAGGGACACTTACCGTTTAAAACAGAGGAAGAGGTTCTATTAATGAGATAAGTAGCTGTAAGAATGCATTCATTCCACGTGTTAAGAGGGATCCCTCCCTGAAACATAAGAGATCTAGCTACATTAAGTAAATGGCGATGTTTACGTTCAACAACCCCATTCTGTTGGGAAGTGTAAACACATGAGGTCTGATGAATTATTCCTTTATCTTAAAAAAAATCATTTAACTTTTGACTTGAAAATTCTGTGCCATTGTCACTCCTAAAAACCTTAACAGTTTTACCAAATTGAGTACTGACCAGATTGTAAAAAGTTATGATGTTTTCACAAACCTCATGTTTTCCTTTCAACAAAAACACCCAAACCGCCCTAGTGTAATCATCAACGATGGTCAAAAAATATTTATATCCTTCTCTACTCTGTATATGGTAAGGACCCCAGACATCAAGGTCAACTAACTCACCTAGGTTTTTTGATTTGTGAACACTTAAATCAAATTTTTCTCTAGTTTGTTTTGCCTTATGGCAAATTTCACATGGTCCACTACCCTCATTAGCAATATTGAGATGACTCTTAAGCACGCTCAAGACTTGATGTGAAGGATGACCAAGTCTACTGTGCCACAGTTGAGTGGAAACCAGACAAGACATATTTTTATAGTTTGGAAACAGGAAGTCTTACAATTAAGATTTTTATCAAAGAAATAGAGACCATCCTCCTGGCTACCAGTCCCTACGACACTCTTTCGAGGAGAATCCTGGATGTAGCATTTCGACTCATCAAAACTTACAAACACCTTGTTATCCTTAGCAAGTTTATGTACAGATAATAGATTCACATTAAAGTCTGGGACGACTAAGACATCAAATAAAGTGACATTGTTGGTTAATTTAAAATAACCTGTTTTATTTATCTGAGCCTTAGTCCCATTTGGATGACTGACCCTGATATCAAGGTCAGAAACATCCACCAGATTTTCTAAAAAATTGGTGTTATGAGTCATATGTTGGTTCGCACCAGAGTCTATTATCCACCCAGTTTTAACAGAACGAGACATACCTGCCATATTTGCAATGGCTCCTTCTTTCTGATCAATCAAATTTAGAATTTTTGCAATTTGTTCCTCGGAAAAGGTGAAGGTGGAGCTAGAACTAGCCTTTTTTGGAGAAAGAGAATCAGAAACAACATTATTTCCAACGGGGGGTCTAAAACTTTGATTTTGAGGTCTATTACGATTTTGGAAATCCTTGAGAAATCCTATCAGTTTAAAACATCTTTCGATTGTGTGACCAGTCATACCACAATGTTTGCAAATAAGATTTGAAAATTTTACAGTTTTCCTTTTGTTTTCAACAGTTTTGCTTAAAAAAAGCACTATTCTGAGTCTTAGTTCTAGTTTGAGACAGATTTACACCTCTGTGTGATTCTTCTCTTGAAACAAAAGAGAATGCGGTTTTTACAGAGGGCAAGGGATCCCTAGTAAGGATATTGCTTCTAATCGGTTGATACACATCATCGAGACCTATTAGGAATTGCATTAGCTTTATGAGTTGACTGTGTTCCAGGAACTCACGGGAGGCATTACAGGTACATGAGGGAAGTTTTACCAAAGCATCAAATTGTCTCCACATAGAATTAAGTTTGTGATAGTACTCGGAAACAGACATGCCACCTTGACTTAATGAATTTATTTTCTGATAAAGGTTAAAGGTAACAGAACCATCCACTTTATCGTATGTCTCTTTTAGCTCATCCCAAACCTTGGCAGATTCTTTAGAGAACACTTGACCAAGGAAAAGATCTTTGGTCATGGAACTCAAAATCCACGACATAACAACAGAATTACAACGATCCCATTATCTCTGTAGGACAGGATCATTTGAGGGTCCGAGACAAGTACCGTTTATAAATCCCATTTTATTTTTAGTGTCCAAGGCTAATGTCATGGCATAGGCCCAAACCTTATAATTCTCGGTACCACTTAATTTGAAATTTATTAATGGAGCTCCATTGGTATCACTCGGATGTAAGCACAGTGGATCTCCAAAGTCAAGCGAGGTGACTTTGGATTCCACAGGACTTGCCATGATAGCAGTGGTTCGATTCATTTAACAAAACTGCAAACAAAGCACACAAAAGAATCTGAATAGCTTGAGAGCAGGATTCCTAAAACACTCAACGGTGCTAGGTCAAGCACACTAATCAGATTCAATAGATAGAGACAGGAAGGAACAATAACAAGAACCACAACAGAAATAAAAAGAAGCAGTTAAACTAAACAATGATAACCACAACAGAAGCAGGAGAGATAAGAAATAAAGCGAGAAAACGAATCGCAAACCTGAACAGAGGGATCTGGATAAACGAACCAGATCTAGAACAACACTATAAACCAAAGAAAAATAGATCTATAGCTATGGACCAGATCTAATACAAAGTGATAACACCAGATCCAGAAGGACTAGATCTGAACGATGAATAAAACTATACAAACAGGTTACCTTCCTTTTAACCAAACAAGTTTTGCAAGAAATGGTAGATCGAGATCTTAAAGGGATTTTACAAATCAACCTTACTTGCGTATGAACTTGAAACAAGAGAACAGAAATTTAAAAGGAAGATACAGAACATATAGGCAAAACCAAAAGCCCCAAAAAGAACCATCAAGTATTGCAAGGAGAACGGTCAATCGAGATTTTAACAGAAAAAACTCGCAATCCTATTACTCACTTGCTCATGTACTCAACAAGGTAGAACACAGAAACTACCAGATAGACAATAGAAACAAGATCTAAACAATATACAAGATCCAGACAAACGGAGAAGAAATACCTCAAGAACACACAAGTATAGCAAAGAACCAAGGTAGATCGAGATCAACAACAGATCTCGCAATCCTTCATAACACTTGCGCACTTACTTGTATCAACGAAAAAAAGAGATCGAAAAACTAACCTGGAGTTTCAAGTCGATTTTCGCAACGAAAAGTTTCTCACAGCCACAACAAGAATAGATCCAACACAAGGTGTGAGGCTCTGATACCATGTAGAAATCTATAACCAAACCACCATGTATTGATAGAAGAAAAACTTACAAGAAAACTATGTATCTTAGCTAAGATAGCTAAGATCTATAAGAAACGTAAGCTAAATCTAAAGAGAGAAACTGAAGTAACTTTTCAAAAGAAATTACAAAAATGAATCGAGATGATTCTTTGATAACTGGATATAAAGTTTATATAGTCTGTCCAATAAATGCAAAAAGCTCCCTGACTTTAAACATATTTGTTTCGCTACCCTTGATGTTCCAAGAAATGTGAGGTGCAGTCCTCCAGTCCTTAATCTTTCTTGACTTGAACATTTTTACCCCTTATGTTTATATTCTTTGCAAAACAATACAAAACAACCAACAAACATACAAAAGTTAAGATTGACAATTTAATAGGATATCATATTTTAACAAGTTGACAACTTGAAATTTGAAACATATTAAATTAATCATAAAATATTATTATACATTATATTAGAAATATATATTTGTTATATATCACGATTCTTTTTGTTTTATTACATATATATTTCAATCAGGGTCGTCCTTTAACATGTTAAATGTGATATTTTGAACAGGGTTTTCAAAATTTTGGGGCCTAAATTTACATGTGTTCAGGATCTTTTTATCGACTTGTGTAAAAATATAGCCGGAATTTTTTATGTTCAAACCATTAATTGTTTGGTTATAGGTTTAAATCATTAATGATTTATGTTTAGTTTCAGATTGTTAATCGTTTTAACTTTAGTCCATTTTTGTTCTTATCATATATTCTCTGTTATCTCATTTATACAATGTAATCAAAAGTTTTGGATGTAATATGATCTCCAAAAAGATTGGAACGTTCTTGATTTTAATTAAATTATATTGTAAGACCCTAATTTCAGAGGTTATTATATAAATAAAAAACGTTAAGGTTAAATGTGATTAGCGCTAAAAATAGTTTAATCTAGGGGCTTAAGTGTACGTACGTAGCCAAAAGATTAAGACCAAACCTATTGAGTTATGATGTTGTTCAAAACATGCAAAGAAGTTGAGAAAATTGGGGGAGGGAGTAGTTAGGGATGTGAACTTACGATCAAGTAAACATTTATTAACAAAGTGAGCATTTAGAGTGTGTACAATTTGCGTAGGTAAGAGCACGAGCAACTTCGGAAAAATCTACATATCAAGGTGAGTTCCACAAACTCCATTTGTAATGGAAATATGTGTTACAGATCTGTGAGCTATGTTTATATTCGCGATCTTATTTATTTGCCATGTTACTGCGGAATCTAAAAGTTAGAATGCTTACGCATTTGGCGGTGTGCCAGGGACGATAGTACCCAAGGGGTGAAAGCCCGTAAGTGAGGACCGGCTTTGCAGTGTCAAAAAGCAAGATAAGACTATTCAGCCAGTGAGAATAATTGTGATTGCATGAGAAATGTTGTAAGCTCTTTGTGTGAGTTTGAACTTAATTATTGTGATTAATAATGAATGAATGCTTGATGTTGAATACGAGAACTTACATAACATTGTAGCTTGCGTTGTTTGAGTTTATGTTAAAATTGTGGACTCACTGAGCTATTCAGCTAACGAGAGAGTTGTATATAACAGAACTATTCGGGTCAAGTATACGCATGGAAAGGCTAGACACACGTAGCAACTCTTCCACATACTATTACCAAGTTAATTTAACGTAGCGTAGGCAATAGTCAAGCCTTTGTGCTTGTTTTGTATTTACTTTTCCGTAGTTAGCAAAAACCAATTTCGGTTATGTACTTGATATTAAGCTTCGTTTTTGTTTGTAATTTAAGAAAGATGTAGTAATCCTCTAAGGTGGATTTGAGGGTGTTACAGCATGTATAAATCGATCTCAATCGTCTATCTAGTCTAATGTATATATGCTTCAAATATTCAATGAATAGCTTGGTTATTTCATAAATATAAAGCGTTGATCAATAATATATGAACTCTAATAATATTTCATAAATACTCAGATAATAATAAATGAACTCTCATCATTCTCATAAATATTTTACTTAAATGGTTTGTATGGTTTGTACTAATAATGAGTTTGTAAATAAAACCACCCTCTATATATCATCTAAAATATACGTAAAAACATTGTACACATTAAAAAAACATATCGAATTAGTTGATAAACTATCAAATACTAACGTTTACCCGATAAACACTTACATGTAAAAGTTCACACTCTACTTACTTTACCGGATAAGATTGTACTCATTTAACACGGTATCTTATACGACAATGTACCTGGTAGACGCTTAGTAGGTAAGAGTCGTCACTTTTACTTACCAAGTAAGACTTTTCATCTTATCATCATTCTTAATAGGAAGATTCTCGGTTATGTTCATTCGGTGATGTAAATAAACTGATAAAGCTTACTTTTAAGCGTTAATAAACAACCCGCAAATAAAAACCAACAAACTATTGTTAGATCTTTACCTAAAATATCTTCAGGGCCGTCCATGGGCCTGTTACATAGGCTATTCAGA
This sequence comes from Cynara cardunculus var. scolymus, assembly GCF_001531365.2. NCBI lineage: Eukaryota > Viridiplantae > Streptophyta > Magnoliopsida > Asterales > Asteraceae > Cynara > Cynara cardunculus. Next base: position 17,468,306 of record NC_037543.1, read on the forward strand.
ACAGGGCCCCCAACATCTTGGGGCCCAAATTTTACAGCCCGTCACTATGTGGACTATTATGGTACACCTCTCTTTCTCTATTCACAATCACACAGCGCGCCTAAAATCAGACCAGAACCCTAATAGCGATTCCTAAATCGGTAAATCCTAATGGTCGAAGAACGTTAGAACGAGTCCACGATAGGTCGAACCGTCGAAGAGAAGAATGCGTACGCCACTAGACGCCTCGATCTCCCCTCTCATCTCTATCTGCGATTGTCGATCGACTTCTTCAAAGAGGGCTAATGATGATATACAATGGCAACGAAAACAACGGTCAGATTTTACTATTTTAGATGATTTTTGTTAAGTATATAAGTACATGTTTGGTCGATTTGTTGATTACTCGTTATCTAATTGCTATTCGCTATTCTTAAATCTCAATCTCMACGATTTATTTGGTCCATTACTCTTGTTTTTTTGCTGATTTCATCATCTGTCGATTGTCATATGTGTTGTTGGTAACTTGGTTGGATGATTTTGACCTAATTTCTAAATCCTAAAGGTGAGAAGTATGCTCCTAACTTGGTTGGACAATTTTGTCAAATTCAATTCTTTATCTATAATTCTTTATACACAGCCTCTATCTCTATGATTATGATTTATGATTTATTGATTTATGAAGTATTTCGTTGGCTTCTTGGGTTTGGTGGCTTTGGACCTCTAAAATAAGAAGCATCATTTAGGAACTGTCATTTCATTTTTTTTAAGCAATGCAATGATAGCACTTGAAAATGATTTTTTTGGAGAAAATTGATTATGAAGAGCTTATTGAAGATTTTATTTCCAAGAATGTTAAAAGAATGATTTTATTCAAGTGAAGTTTAGATGTTACATTGTTACTTTATCTTGCTGTTTTTATTTGTAAGACTTTCAATATAATATGAACTTTTGTATTTAATTTTTGTTCGTTTTGTCGGCCAATCTACTTAATACTTTTTTATAATAGTGTAACAGGGCCTCCAAAAAGATTGGGACGGCCCTGAATATCTTCACAATAAATCCACCTCAATTCTTGAACTAAAAAAAAAATAACATCTCATTAATTCCTATAAAACTCAACAAATTATGAAAATGTTAAAATAACACCATATATGAGATCTGAAACCGTAACTTATCACCTCTGACATGTTGTTAGAATTGAAAAAAACATTAGAGATCTTTGGATAGTTTTTCTTATAGATTCTTTAAAATATATCTTTAAAACGAAGAAAGTAAACCATAAAGGTAGTGCCTGATTGGTTTAAGCTTGACTTCAAAGGTCAAAAGTATCATGAGGTCTCACGTTTAAATCCAAAAAGGAATAAAAATCCTATTGTGGCCACGGAGGTTCAAATACGGTGACTCCGGGCTATCTGCAAAGCAGGTGGTCATCCTGTGATTAGTCGGCTCGCATAGCGGGTTGGATATCCAGGTTAATAAAAAAACGAAGAAAGTAAAAAATTAAGTATGAAATTATCCAAATTTGAAAGAACTTCACAAAAAGAGGATCATTTAGTAACCATGAAAAATATAATAACTATACAAATATTTTAGAGCAATCACAATTCATTGTTATATTAGGTTCATCTCCCACCAGGTAATTAATGTTGAGAGTATAGAGGTAATTTTTCTTTTTGTTTAAAATCCATTTACATTAATAGGCCGTTACAATATCATTCAATTTCGTGATTATAGCTTATTAATATGTTTATTTTTTACAATATCATCCAGTTCCATGATTATAACGTAATTAATGTTTTTTTTCACAAGCACACATGTAAAGATTGTTCATTATTTGTTCTTTGTGAGTTCATATGTGAACAATGTGTAACAAGTTGTGAACAATGTTTAGCATATATGAACAATGTGTAAAGGAAGAGTAATGGAACAACGTGAACAATGTGTAATGGAAGAGTTGTGAACAATGTGCAGCGTGTGTTCATGTGAACTGTAGCACCCCCAATTTCATATTTGCATAAAACCATGTATTTCATATAATAAGAAACACAATATTACACATTCAGTCCCAAAATATACAAAAAGCTACATCATAAAGGTTGCTACTAAATTTTTCCACAACTTTCTTGTACATAACTTGCATATACAACTAGTACTTCAAAAATAACAGATAACAAGCTCTTTTCCATATCCATGTAAGCATATACGAATTTTCACATTTTTTCCTTTCCCTTATCTCTAAATTGTGTCCGACATGTAATGCATATTATTGAAACACAAAATGAGGATTAGACCTTGAGGTCTAATGAGAAATCCTTTTTTATGCGATTACAGAGTGAAAATCACCAAAACATGTTATAAAATCATATTCGAGATTATAACCAATATATATATATATATATATATACACTAGAAGGGTACTCGTGCAATGCAGCAATATACATCTTCATTTTAATGTTTCGTTTTATCTTTTGTCTTTATTGATATATAATACAGTTTATGTGGTTTTGATAAAAATGATGTTTTTTACTTTTGAATAAAAATAAATTTGAAGTTAGCATAAAGTTTTCAAACAATATATCAATATTAATATCAAATTAACTATTTAAAAGCTCTCTTTTTTTGTACAATTTCTTTAATTCAATTTTTTATTATAATTTAATTTAGGTCTAATAGCGAAAATTTTATTTTTGCCTTAACAATTTTATTTTTATAAAGATAATGATTTTGTTAGAACTCAATGATTATCCTAATTATATTTTAGAATTTTTATATTTAAAATGTGATGTTTATCATGTATTTGATTATGTTTATCTGCGGTTAGTTATACGAATTCAAAAATGGAACTTTAATAAGTTGTACTTACGCACTATTTACTTGTAATCTTAAATTTTAAGTAACGTGCATTAATAAACAGTACTTCATGCATATAGAATGGTTTTTAAGAATTATTGTCAAATACTTTATAATATAGTATAGATATATAAATATAACCTTTTGATAAACATAACTCAAGTATTGCTTTCAAAATACCCAATATCTTGAAAATTATAACATAGTAAAATTTATCTTATCATATAGGGATTTATAAAAAAATTTCTCGCATCACACGGAGCGAGACCACCTCGTTCCTCGCATCACACTGTTCTGAACTCCTCGCATCACACTAAGCGAGACCACCCCGAGCCCCTCTGGACGACCAACCAGAGCAAAGCCACACTTAAAATAAGGCCAATTAAGGTTAACCAGAATCAAGGCTTATAAAAAGAGTGAGGCCAACCAAAACGCATGACCAACCAGAGGCCCTCTAGACGACCAGAATTTCAAGACAAAGCCACTTAGAAACATGGCCAACTTGAAACAAAAAAAAAAAAAAAAAAAAGGACGGCCAACCAGAGGCCCTCTAGACRACCAGAGCCTCTGGTTCGCCTAACCAGTTCTTCTTATCATTGACCAAAAGTAAAGTAAATCTAGAGGCAAGCCATCCAGAGCCCCTTTGGACTACCAGAGTCTTTGGTCTTACCAACCAGAGCTTCTGATCTAAAACTTCAAAACCAACAATAGGACTTCTAGACGACCAGAGCCTCTGGTTCATCTATCCAAAGCTTCTGGAAACCAAAATGACTTGCACTTGAAAGAAAATAAATTTTAAATACAGCCAGAGGCTCTCTAGTTAAACATGAAGATCAACCAAAGCCCCTCTAGTCCTCTAACAAAGGTTTGAAAATGGTTTAGTTCAAAAGGATTTAGTTATAAAATGGCCTAGAACTAAGAGCCTAGATACAAAGTTCGAACACAGCTTGCATACATAGCTTGGACACAGAGCTTGACTTCCAAACACAGAGCCTCTGGATCAAGGTATATTAAAATAAGTGAAAATGATCTTAGAACCTAAATATGGTCTTCTGGTTGGACATGAAGATCAACCAGAGCTCCATTGGTTCCTCCTCAACCACTTATTTTATCAAAATAACTTGAAGTAAATCCATCAAGAACCAGACCAACCCAGAAACATGGTTAATTCAAAAGCATGGCCATTCAAGCCTCTCTGTTATAAACAACTTCCTCCTCATCATCTCATCAATTGAAAACGACAACCTAAGTCATCGCATCACGCAGATGCGATAACTCATGGTCATTGCATCACAAGGATGTGATAATGATGCATATGATAAAACCCAGATTTTACAATTGCCACCCTTATCCCAATATACACCTCTCCTTGATAGGTCACCCTTATCCCAATATACACCTCTCCTTGATATGTCTCCCTTATCACAATATACGCCTCTTATCCCATTATACATCTCTCCTTGATATGCCACACTTATTTCCAATAAGATATAATCATAACAAAATCCATCATTTTTGCCAATAATGGCATCAAAATAGTTTCATAACAGAAACCCATATGAAGAACCTTACGATTCTATACCCAGATTTACCATCAAGCTCAAACAGCTTCAAAAACAGTTTTATCACCTTTCCATATAAGAACCATACGGTTCACTTTTTCAAATACCAAATAAAGAAAGTTGATAGCACAAACTCACCTTATTTTCATGTATATGAAGATGAATTCACAGTAACAATCTTCCAAAAAGAATCACAGAATCAACTTCTTCTTTCTCTTACATGATCATGTAAGATTCACACAAGAGAACACACAGTAAAGTTTTCTTTCTCTCCTTTCTTTCCCAAACAATGAGATAAGATAAATCTTATCCATTACTTTTTACATTGAACCAAAACAGGCAGTGGAGGTTTAATATTATTAAAATTAATTATCTCACAAAATAATCATCATGGTTCACACTTTCCCATGAGATAAAACAATTATCTCACATAAACAAACATAAACCATAAGAGGCGGTGAGCATTAATTCAACAATTAAGCACATACACAATTAAACCCCTCCACTTACCAACATTTTCTAAACGGCCCCAAACTTCAATATTCAATACCTGGTTATCACATGAACAATGTGTAACGAAGAGTAATTAACGGATTATAATTGGAAGTAAAGAAATGTTATGAATTTTCTTACAATAATACCCTTGTTCGTGTATGTTCATCTTGCAAGGTAACGTATCATGCTCATTATTATTGCAAAAATGCAATCATAAATAAGATCCATTGATTTGCAAGATGAAGAGTTGTGATGGTTCACAAAGTTAACACTTTGAGTTAACAAAAAACTGTACCCCTATATATATAGGGGGGGCAATCATTTGTTAACCATGAAAAAGTGTTAACTATATTAACCAATCCAGACCATTCAATAGTTAGATCTATGGTTGAAATAAGATCGTGTCATATTTGTAAATATATAGACAATGGAGCACGTGTTCAAAATTGAAGCCATGGTGAACCTCAGTGAATAAGGGTAAGTTTGTAATTTGACCAACCACACAAATTAGGAAAGATATCACAATTCACTAAAATTACTCATTATCCCATTAATTTGTTCCAATTTTGGTGCCACTGCCAAAGAAAATCATAATATTCTACATCAATTTGAAGAACATGAACGATTCACGACGATATAGATGCAGAGGACGAGCAAATTGAATAACATCCATAATGCGGAGAAGTCTAAATCATCGAAGAAAAAGAAGAAACCGATTGGTACGGAAGGTAATAAACATATTTTTAAGTTAAGAAATTTATGATTTTTTGATTACTGAATTATGTAACTGGATTACTTTGAGTATAGAGTGAACATTGGTGAAGAAGGTGAACCAAAGAGTGTTTCACATATAGGAATGGAACTCATTCACTTATAAACATGGAGTTCCTTCACTTATGAACATAGGACTAGTTCATATGTAAGCAAGGTGATCATTCACTTATGAACATATGAGTGGTCCAATTATGAGCGAATGAGTGATTCACTTATGAAAAATTGGGGGGGGGGGGGGGGGGGGGGTTTACTTATGTAAGTAGGGTGGTTCGGTTATGGACATGGGATTGTATCATTTATGAATATATGCTCATCGGAATACAAGATCCATATTACTAATGACATTTCGGCCAAATCAAATAAAATCAATTAATAAAAGAATTAATTAAAAAAATAACTTTCAGAATTATTTATCCTTAAAACATGGAAACACTATTATAATTAGGGGTGAGCAAAGGCGGGTACCCGCCCTTTTTGACCGGAACCGGAACCGGCGGTTCTTGAGATATTGGAACCGGAAACGGAACCGGTTAGAGCGGTTCTTAAATTTTTGGAAGGCGGTTCCGGTTCCGGGTACCCGCTTCCTAAGATATTAAAATTTTGTTATTTAGAAATAAAAATAAAACATTGTCAAAACACTAAATAAATAAGCAAGAATACAAATCAGACAGAATAATTGTTATAAATATTGTTTAACGATTACAAACCATAATAGACTAATAGAAAATGTTCAAAGTTTAACGATTACGTACTATGAATCCAAGTGAACACACAATTTGAAAAAATACGGATCATTATATATGAAGAATTTAGATGAAGAATGAAGATGACGGCGTGCTTTTAAGATATAAACCTAATATAAATTTGGTATTAAAAAATAATAATTATTTTTTTATTGCAAAATACTGGGTACCCGGCGAGTAACGAATTCAGAACCAGAACCAGAACCGGAACCATTCTTAATCGGTTCCGTATTTTAGGAACCGGAACCATTCATATCGGTTCCAGTTCCGGAACCGACGGTTCCAAGGCGGTTCTGGTTCCATAGCCGGGTACCCGATTTCGCTGCTCACCCCTAATTATAACTACCATAATTTGAAAAATACAAAACTACCCCTTATGAAAAAAGGCAACGCCAGTTCAAAACAAAAGACATGAATAGTTTTAATTGGTCAGAACTAGTTAACAAAGTTTGCACTTTTTGTTGGTTAACAAATGAAGGGGACTCTCTATCTATCTATCCGTCCGTCCGTCCATATATATATATATATATATATATATATATGCAAGTTTATTTGTTAACCCAAATTATTGCGTTAACTTTGTTAACCAATCTTGACCATTGATCTTTGAAATTTGTGGCTAAGATCATTCATGATATGAAGTGTAAATAACTGCACATGTAGACAATGTAACATAAGTGAATAATATTTACAAGGGGTATTTTGGGAAAAAAAAATTAGTTGTCCATTAATGACAATGAGATGTTTTGTAACTGCACATTAATAACAATGCAACTATCTGGGAATTAATCTTGTCATCAAATCAAAACCAACAGCAAAATCCCCGACACTAAATTCTTCTACAATTTCTTTTGTTAATGATTCATATGTGAACAAATATTCGATATTTATAGGAATTTTTCATATGTGAATAGATGTGTATATGGAAAAAAGTTGTAAAGATTTTGGTAACATCCATGTTTTATTTTAGTAAACACATACACTATGTAGTCTTGTTAATATATGAAATAAATGTGGATGATATTTGGTTCACCTATGAACAAACATCAAATTATGCTTATGAACAATGTTCATGTGTTTACTACTGAACATTATTCAATTGTTTTTAAATAATGGGTAATTTGTACATACCCAGTTTTTGTGTTCATTCATAATTGCTTGAACGATACCGAAGACTTTACTATCGGGTCTCCTCCACCAATCACAAATTCATAAACATTAAAGATGTAAGATCAATATTAAAAATGCACAAATCATGCGATTTTATGATCTTGTAACTCTCAATTAATGATATAGGAGTTGCATAAAAAAGAAAATTACTCATATATCATTGTCATTAAATTCTAAGATAGAGAAGAACTTAATACTAAGATGAATTGTGATTGGTTGAAAAAGTTTATAAAGTTAACACAATAGTTTGGGTTAACATTTGAACTAAGCGCTCTCTCTCTCTCTCTCTCTCTCTCTCTCTCTCTCTCTATATATATATATATATAAATGTAAGGGTTTCATCATTTGAAAACTCTGAGATTTGTAAGACCCATAAGAACCATCCTAAGCCACTAGTTCGAGAAAATTATTGTTACTTAAATAAACATTAATGCATTTTTTAGGAAAGTCAAATTCCAAAAATATATGTCTGTCCCTTTCTCACCTCCTCTCTTCTCTCTATCCATACAGATACACACGCCCAATTAAATGTACAATAAGATGAACACAATGTAAACAATTTTAAAAAATTCCTTAATAACAAGGTTCATATGTGTGTTCTAAAGTGGTAGGTTTTGTTAGTTTAGTTGGCGGTCACAATGAATAGCAGATCTTGTAGATTCAAATTGTATGCACAATGTGTTTACAAACTATAATAGTATTATTATATATGAAAATATTTACAATGTGTTTCACTTTAAGTGTATTGTGCACATTCAACTATGTGTATATGTATGTTACCGGAAAAAGGGGGGGACGAGAGAGAAAAGAGAACTTTTTTCAAAATATATTATATTTTAATTTTATCTATTTCTTTATGGTCTAAAATAGATCTTATAGACTTCATGGCTTAGAAAGTTCTCAAAATAAGTACCCTATTATATTATATAATTAATATAATATAATGTATATTAATTAATTAAATTTTATTTTTTAAAAGTAAAATTGAAGGAAAATAAACACTTGTAACCAAGAGTTATTAGTGAAAGGAACCGAATGGTTAAGGGGTCGTTTACCAATGCTTATTCGGATAAGTGCTTACTAAGTCGCATTAACTCACCGGATGGATATGTTAAAAACCATGAATCTTGTCCGGAAAGAGCGAAACAAGGACCAAGAGTCTTACCTGGTAAGTGAAGGCGACGACTCTTACCAGGGTAAATTGTTGCATGTGATGTCGTTTTGATGAATTAAAATCTTATCCAGTAAGTAAATAATAGTGTTAAATTTTATTGATAAGCATTTATCGGGTAAGTATTTGGTAAACAGCCTCTAACACGTAGTACCAAAACTTATAGAAAAGAAAAGCGTTGCAATTGACAAAACTACAAGGACCAAAATTGTAGTTGACTCAAGTTTGTAATTATAGATATATAAATGAATAAGTTTTGTGTTTAAACAATAGACGACCAAGTTTTATGCAACAGAGTCCACACTTTAATGGTGAATCAAAGCAATTAATTAGGTTCACTTTCTCAGCTGTCTCAACTGGAGACGAAAATGGCGAATTCAAAAATTGTTGCTTCTCTTATTTACAAATGAAACATATTTTTAAAAGGTTTGCAACCTGATCGATTCTAATTAATTATAATAAAATGATACAACAAGGAGTCATAAACCACTTGAAATCGAATTTAGCAAGAATAATAAGTTTCCAAATATTATCATATTGACACAACGTAGATTTGCGGAAGGATCGACAAACGTCTAAACCCTTTTGGGTTGAGAATTACAATTTGTAAAACTCGATAAATTAATAGAAAAACTCTTAAAACTCACAAAGGAGAAGAAATTGTATGGATAATAATGTGTATAATAATAAAAACAATGAATCCTATTTATAGCTAAACTAATTAAGATAATTATGGAAACTAAATCAATCTTAATTCTTAATTAACTAAGAAACTATTTAAATAATAAAAAAGATAAACTAATAATAATCCTAATCTAATTTAGAAAACAAATAACTAATCCTAAGTTAATTAAGAAACAAAATAATTAAATAAAGAAATAAATGCAATATGCTCACAACTATTAAGAACTCGCATGTGACTAGGTACGCAAACCCAAGTCCCGAGAGAAATTGCATAGGCCACTGTTAACGAGTTCTTGATGTATATTTCGGGTCTTTTTCGAGTTCGTTTCTTTCTTCTCTATAGATCGAAGAAAAGCCTTGTAAACTGGCGAAACCTTTCTGTATCACATATGGTTTTTCAAAACAAAAACCTATACAAAAAAAATAAAACACCATTCTTTAAAATATTTTATTTTCTTTCTTTTCTTCCCAAATCCAAGAACCCAACGGAAGTGTAGAATTTGATTAATTTTATTTTTGAAAGTTTGGAAATAATGATACAGCCATTGCTTTGATCAGACTAATGGATAAAAGGGGTTTTAAAGCTATTGTTGTCACATATAACACCATCATCGATAGTCTTTGCAAGGACATGATGGTAGATGATGCTCTAAAGCTCTTTAAAGAGATGATATTCGACAAAGGCATCCTACTAGATGTTGTCGCTTACACGTCTTTGATTCGTGGACTTTGTAGCTTAGGTCGTTGGGATGATGTCTCTAAAATGCTCAAAGAAATGGAGGACGAAAGGATATCTCCAAATGTCGTAACCTTTAGTATATATATTAGTAGATGCATTTGCAAGGAAGGTAAAGTTGAAGATGCGTAGATTCGTATGAACATCATGGTCGAGATAAAAAAGGATCCTGATGTTGTGACATATAATTCCCTTATTGATGGGTATTTCTTGCGGGATGAAATGAAGAAGGCAAGGGAAGTTTTTGAATCAATGAGGATTAGAGGTCTGGTCCCTATAATGTTGTGACTTATATCAGGCAAGACTCTCGGCCCTAGTCATCGCTCTTATCGGGTAAGATTATTGGTTTTTTGTCATGTTCATCCGGTAAGGTAAAGGGATCCCATAAGCGCTTACTGGGTAAGTCTTCAGTAAACGCCCTTCAGTCTTGGTCTCAAAATGGTAAGTTTTTTACTAAGAATGTAGAAACATATGAATATCTTTTAGCTTTTTGGTATTTAAATGATAAAAGAGATAAAGAGATCCCTTATCTTTTTGTTATTTTTTAATTTCTATAGCTTAACAGAAAAGAGTAGAAATCAATAGTAAACATTGTACTCTGTTTACTTGTTACCATTTTATCCATAATGTGGCCTTGCCTATCATTGCATTCATAAGTTGTATGTTAGTAATATTATGCTTTATGCATATACCATTTAATTACCCCAATGAAACTCTTTGAGGAATTAGAGTTCCGATTGTGACTCTTTGGGACCTTTACCAAATGTTTGTTAGGTAAGCGTTTACCAAGTCACTTACCTTATCGGTTGAGCATGGCAAGGATCACGAATCTTACCCTGTGAGAGGCATGGCAACAACCGAGGTTCTTACCCGGTAAGTGAGGGAATGCTTACAAGCAATCAATTTTGATTGCCGAGAATGTTACCTGGCAAGGTAAGAGAGGGTGGTAATGTTTTTCGATAAGTGCTTACCCGATAAGCATTTGGTTGACGACCCCTTAATCTTTTGGTTGATAATGAATTAGATGTATAGTTATCTTACCCTAGATATAATACGGGACAATAAAAACTGCTAATCTAACTATCAGGGCCAGCCCTAGCCACGTGAAGGCATCAAAGCCCAAAGGGGCATCAAGTTGTCATTTATTACTAGTTTTAGGTTTAATAATTTGGAAATTAAACAACTAAGCTTTAATTATAAAAACAAGGTGTAGTAGTGTGATGAATACTGAATGCACATCATTGAAAAAAGTTGGTAAGTTGGAAAAGTTTTTTTTGTATAAAGTTGTCTGCATGAATAAAGTTGTATGTATGAATTAATCTGTTTGTACAAGTTGAAAAAATTTTTGTTTAGAAGAATTTTTTTCACATATGTAAGGAGCATCTTTTTAGTTGGAAGGGACGTGTTTGAAAAAAAAAAAAAAACTTGTCTTTCTATATAAAGCTCCCCCGAGAAGTTTATTGGATAAGTCGTTTTCTATATCATTAAGCCACTACGAAATAGTCATACATAGTTGACCGAATAAGTTGTTAATCCATTAAACTTATGAAGCTGCTAAGGGATGTCAAACGACAAAGATAAGGCTTTACATATTGGACCCTTTTTCGACTGTTCCAAAAATTGCGGGTGTTACAATCACATAAGCCCATAAGTATCAAATCGGAGAAGGTTGGTTACATCCCATCAAACGAGTTAGAAGAACCCATAAATTCATTGTCTAGTTTCAGTTGTAAAGACTTGCGTTGTGAGTTGTTCTTAATCTTGTTGCATGTTGAGATAATGTGTATGTTGATGATGTTGATTTGTGAGATAAATATGATGTGGGAGAATCATTAGAATATATAGGAGAAAGCAACAACATTTCAATTCAACTACAACAGGAGAATCATAACAACAGCCAAAAAGACACCATCTTTGTTACACACTAAACAAAATACAGTCGAAAATCCAAGTGTTGATTAACCGACTTTAGGCACTTCTTTGACAATGTCGTTATCATCAACGAAAACCCTAACCCTATCACATCGGATATCGGTGCTCACCACACTGCCTTCCTCGACAATGATTGCGTCCACGTTTCCATTTTGCCTCTCGATTATGATCGTTGCTGCTTGACCTCGTGTCCCGACGAGCTCCGGCCATGATTTCTTGCCCTCGACTGCAATTCAAGTAATCATAAATCAAGAAAAAGAATCCATGTCAGTTGATGTACCAATCACATTAATTATGATGCTTATGTAAATTCTTACCATTTCTACAGCTAGCCATCGTCGTCTCTCCTTTGAAATTATTGATATGAAGTATGTACAAGTATGTTTGAGAATTTATAGGGAAAGAGGGTTGCATGATTCTACAAAATATGCCATTGTCTTTGTTCTGTTTGTTTTCATTTTAGGGTTTCTTGTCAATTTTATTGTTTCTTTAATCATTAAAGTATTGGTTGTATGATACCTTAAAAGTATAACTTTCCGGATTTTAAACTCTTAAAAACCATTTTTATGCATGAAGTATTGTTTATTGATGCATATTACTTAAAATTCAAGATTACAAGTAAATTATGCATACGTACAACTTATTAAAGCTTCATGTTTGAATTCGTGTAACTAACTGCAAATAAACATAATCAAATAGGATAAACATCTCATTTTACATATAAAAAATCTAAAATATAATTAGGATAATCATTGAGTTTTAACAGAATATTTAATTATCATCTTAAAGAAATTATTTTTTCAAACCAAAAATAAATTAGTTCGTTATTAAACTTCAATTAAAATTATAATAAAAAATTGAATGAAATAAATCACATAAAAACGATAACTTTTAAATAGTTAATTTGATAATAATATTGATTATTTTTTTTAATTTTATAATATCTTCATATTTATATTTCATTTAAAAAAATAAAAACATTTTCTTTTTCTCGAAAACCCCATAAAATTGTATCACATAAAAACGATAACTTTTAACTGTTTATTGATACATATTACTTAAAATTCAAGATCACAAATAAATTATGCGTAAGTACAACTTATTAAAGCTTCATTTTTTGAATTTGTGTAACTAACTATAGATAAATATAATCAAATAAGAGATATACATCTCATTTTGAATATAAAAAATCTAAAATATAATTAGGATAATCATTAGTTATAACAAAATATTTAATTATTATCTTTATAAAAATTATATTATTAAACGATAAATAAATTATTTTGTTATTAAATTTAAATTAAATTATAAATAAAATATTGAATTAAAGAAATTATACAAAAAAACAAAAACTTTAAATAGTAAAATTTGATATTAATATCGATATTTTTTTCAAATTTTTATTATATATTTAAATTTATATTTTATTCAAAAATAAAAACATTATCGTTTTCTCAAAACCACTAAAAACCGACATAGATAAATAATAAAACGAAACATTAAAATTGAGATAAATCTCGCTATATTATGCGAGCACCCTTCTAGTCATGATTAATACTCTTCACAATAATAATGATTAATCAACCTCTTATAATTACAAAAAAAAGAACAAAATGAAAAATTATGATTGGTTGAATAAGGTTTCTACGGTTTAAAAAAAAATACTATATGAAACAATTCCATAAGATTAAATAATTCCATGAGAAAATTTCATAAAATTAAATAAATTAAAGATCGACGGATGATAAAAGTTTGCACGTTTTATACAAATATAGATGGTTTGTATTTGACCGCTTCTAAATATATAAACGAGCATTTGATTGTATATAAAACACAGATCACAATAGAAAAAGAAACCGGAAACAAAAATCAAATAAAAAATTATTGTTTGTGTTTCTATTTTCCTTTTAATTAAAAATTGTCATCATTCCTGTGCCGTTAGTTATTTTGTTTACGAAAAAGTTTTTTCAGTTTATATTTTTATAAATATTGTAGAAAATTAATTAGTTAAAAGTTAAATATGATGATTATTAAATTAATAGCCAACCAAATCGTCCGGCCATAGCCTCCCATTTTGGCTCTAACATTGTCTTAAGTGACCAAGAAAGCAATGGTCTACAGATTTATTGGACCCGTCAACATATCAAACATAGTATCAAGCCAAAAAAGTGCCGTTTTAAGTAAAAACTTTTTTGGTGAAATTCGATCCCGATCATTTGATTAGATATTACTGACTTGTAAGTCTTTCTTAAATCTTGTCGACCAGGTCTCCAAACTCTGTTTGATATTTGTTTCCTTCTTCTAGATGGGCAGGTTCTAGTCGGTTTTTCCCTGTTAGCGAGTTTTTGTTCTGTTTGGCTTCATTTGTTTTGTGTTTTTGGGCCTTGACGTTTCTGCACCTTGCAGATCTGCACCTTGTAAACTTTGTTTTATTGTTTCATAAGTTTTTTTTTCTGTTTTTCAAAAAAAGATGACCGGGTAATAATTATTAGTAGTTGGTCAATATTTTTTGATCAGTTTTAATAGTAAAGAAATCTGCTTTTTTTTATTTCGATATCAAAAATTACAACCGAAGAGGAAAATATATAGGAAAAACAAAAGCTACAAACTAGGAAACCTAAACCTAAACCTAAAAAATAGGAAGTAGATATGGAACGATACAATAAATCGTAGGAGCAAATTAAGGAAAAGATAACGAAATTCAATACTCCCCCTCAAGATGGAGCATGTAAGTTTCCCATGCCCAACTTGCTAAGTAAAGATTCAAGTTGTTGAGTTCCTAAAGCTTTGGTGAAGAGATCTACTATCTGCATCTTCATATCAATGTGAAGTGGCTCTATCTCTTGAGTTTCAACACATTCCTTAACAAAGTAACAATCCATCTCTACATGTTTAGTGCGCTCATGGAACACTGGATTATTCGCGATATGTCGAGCCGCTTGCTTGTCACAAAAGAGTGGTGTGGGGCCACTTTGCTCAGCTTCAAGGTTCTTAGGAGCCAACGCATCCAAATGATTTCACTAACAGTGGTAGCCATGGCACGGTATTCGGCTTCAGCCGAGGAGCGGGAAACAACCGACTGTTTCTTTGACTTCCAAGATACTGGTGCCCCCCTAAGAGTAAAACATAACCAGTTCGTGACCTTCTTGTGAAGGGACATCCTAGCCGATCGGCATCACAATATGTGACTAAATTGGTTCCTCATTGCTTTGAAAGAAAACACCTTGTCCTGGTGTCGCCTTTAGATATCTCAAAACCCTTGTAGCCGCATCCATGTGCTTTAGGTGTGGATCAGAAATGAATTGACTTAAGTGCCGAGTGCGTAAGGTCTGGCCTTGTGTAACACCCGAAATTCTTCCCCTATTCCATGTTAAGGTATGTCATTTATTTATTTACTTTCTTTTCTTCTTCTTTTAGCCTACCTCGTCTTGTAGGTCTCTTA
>NC_037543.1:17485496-17490715 GCF_001531365.2 Cynara cardunculus var. scolymus
TCTAGACATAGAGTAATCTAGATTAGTAGGTTGTTATTTATCTGCTCAGTTGTTGAATTGTAAACGCTATACTATTACCTTTTGGTTGGTTGAATTCTTAATTCAAGATTCTGGTTCTTGTTAATCATTTTCGTCTTTATTATTATTATTTTTTTACCTCCTTGTCTAGGGGTGTTTCAAGTTGGTATCAGAGCCCTAGTTTAAGTGAACTAGGTAAGGATCTAAGACGCCTAGACTTAAGCTGAGATTTTAAGCATTAATTCGTGAGCTATGGGTAGAGATTTTTTTTAGATAKGAGAGCTCTAAGAGTCAACGGAGTTGCATAWTTCATGAAATCRTTTTGATGGTGTTGAGGATCCTTATGTATAACCTATTCAAAATTTCATCTAGCTAATGCTATTTTGAGTAAGTAGTTGCATGAGCATGCTTGGACTCACTGTTATTACAAAAATTATGATTGTGTCGGTACCGTATTATGTTAGCTAGATATATGTATATTTCCTCCTATCCTAACTTTCTATCGCTCTCTTGTATGAACAGACTTTATGGTGAATACTCGGAGTAGACGAGAAACCTCACCAGAAGGTCAAGCGGTGAATGAATCTACCGCGGATCAACCACCACAGAACACCACCGCAAGGGTTCATCCAAGGCAAAGCAATTTGGGCGGTAGAGTTGATCATGTTCCCCAAGTTGACCTTGCCACCTCTAACCCCCTGATGGAAGAAGAGACCCCGGAGTCAAGGATATTGGGCACAATGATGAACRCTATGAACAGAGCCATGACTCAGCAACAAGAGTTCTTTACGAAGTTGTTGGAAGATAGAGATGCTAACCACCGTAAGCACGAAGCGGTTGCCGAAAACGTAACTAATGTGGGATCCTGGGGCACTGGAAATGGAATCCCCACCCAGGAAATGACAACGATTGAGGCAAGGCAGACGGGTAGAGTTTGCTCATACAAGGCTATTTTATGTTGCAAACCACCGGAATTTGTGGGGTCAGATGACCCCGTGACTTGCATGAATTGGCTTCGAGAGATCGAGCAAGCCTTCCGGGCTTGTGACTGTGAAGACGGGCAAAAAGTGAAGTTTGGCTCTCAAATGCTAAGGGGTGCAGCCCTTACCTGGTGGAATATTGTCATCTCAACCATCGATGCTACTGAATTGACCAAGATGTGTTGGACCACATTCAAGAAAAAAGTAATGGAAGAGTATTGCAACGAGCAAGAGATGGACCGTATAGAAGAAGAGTTTCCGAACTTTAAAAAAAGGAAATCTGACGGTAAGAGACTACACTCGACTCTTTATGGAGAAGCTAAACCTGGTGGGATACGTGGCCCCAACGAAGAATGATAAGATGAAAGCCTACCTTAAAGGGCTACCTGCTGACATGATGATTATGGTTAGGAATTCAAGAGCAACCACCCTCAGGGAGGCAATCGAAGAAGCCAAGGTCTTGGAATCAGTTTATGCTAAGATAAGGGAAGAAAGGATGTCGAGTGGGGAGAAGAGGAGGTGGGAAGGGCCCTACGCACCATCCAAAAAGCCAAACCACTTTGGCAACAGCAATCGCGGAGCTCATCTCAATCAAGAGACAAGATGGTGTCCCAAGTGTCGCAGCAAACATCACGGCCCATGTAGCACCAATCCTACCCCCACCAAATGCTTTAAGTGTGGGAAAGCAGGCAACGCACGAAATGAGTGTYCGACCAAGGGACCCATATGTTTTGGATGCGGAGAGCYAGRTCACTTCAAGAGTGATTGCCCGAAGTTGAAGGCGGGAGGGGGTCARTCAAGAAAAGAAATTACTYCGAGAACAGCAGGCCGAGCCTTTCAGATGACAAYGGAAGAAGCTAAAGCATCKGCGGATGTGGTGTCGGGTACGTTCCTTGTTAACTCCGTACCTGCACATGTGCTTTTCGATTCGGGTGCTTCATGTTCTTTTGTGTCCAATGCATTTTATCAACRTTTGYGSATGCCCTCTAGTGCACTAGAAGATGCCCTGATCGTAGAGATAGCGAATGGTAGTAGAGTGCTAGTGCGTGAGGTCGTTAGGGGTTGCGTTTTGGAAATTGAGGGAAAGGAGATTCCGGTAGATCTTATACCCATGACTATCGGCGGTTTTGACATCATAATTGGGATGGACTGGTTAGCGAAGAACCAAGCATAAATCGTATGTTCTAAGAAATTGATTCGAATCCCTTTACCGGACGGGAATGCAATGCTGGTTTTCGGATAGAGGAATCAGGAAAGTGTAATGCTCTTGTCGATGGCAAAGGTGCGCAAATGCCTAGCTAAAGGGTGTCCCTCGTTCATTGCATACGTGTTGGATACCAAGCTAGAGGAAAGAAGAATGGAAGATGTGAAGGTAGTCAATGAGTTTCTCGACGTATTTCCTGAAGACTTACCCGGTTTGCCACCCGATAGACAGGTGAGATTCCAAATTGACCTTTTTCCCGGAACCGCTCCAATTGCTAGAGCCCCTTACCGTTTGGCCCCTTCCGAGATGCAAGAGTTGATGTCCCAATTGCAAGACCTCCTTGAGAAAGGATTCATTAGACCGAGTTCGTCACCGTAGGGAGCTCCGGTCTTATTTGTAAAGAAGAAGGACGGCACTATGAGGATGTGTATTGACTACCGAGAACTTAATAAGGTAACCGTGAAGAACAAATATCCTCTCCCCAGAATCGACGATTTTTTTGATCAACTTCAAGGAGCATGTTGCTTCTCAAAGATCGACCTTCGTTCGGGGTATCACCAGGTGCGAGTAAAGGAAGATGACGTGATGAAAACTGCTTTCAGAACCCGTTACGAACACTATGAATTCTTGGTCATGCCTTTCGGTTTGACCAACGCGCCAGCAGTATTCATGGACTTGATGAACCGAGTGTGCCGACCATTCCTTGATAAGTCAGTGATAGTGTTCATTGACGACATACTCATCTATTCCAAGGACGAGTCAGATCATGAACAGCACCTCCGCGAAGTTCTCAATGTGTTAAGAAAAGAGAAATTGTATGCAAAGTTCTCCAAGTGCGAATTTTGGCTAAAAGAGGTCCAATTCTTGGGTCACGTTGTCACTCGAGATGGGGTGAAGGTGGACCCATTCAAAATCGAGGCAATGATGAACTGGGAACCACCAAAAAGCCCATCGGAGATTCGAAGTTTCTTGGGTTTGGCGGGTTATTATAGAAGATTTATCCAAGACTTCTCCAAAGTCGCTTCTTCCTTAACGGCGTTGACTAGGAAGAATGTGAAGTTTATCTGGACAGAGAAGCAGGAAAATGCTGTTAGAACTCTCCAAAAGAAGTTATGTGAAGCCTCGATTCTCTCCTTACAAGAAGGGTCTGAAGATTTTGTAGTCTTCAGCGATGCTTCGAAAATGGGGTTGGGTTGCGTCTTAATGCAAAGAGGAAGGGTGATAGCTTACGCATCAAGGCAACTCAAGGACCACGAGAAGAATTACCCCACCCACGATTTGGAGCTAGCAGCGGTGGTGTTCGCCTTAAAGCTTTGGCGGCATTACCTCTATGGCACCAAGTGCACGCTTTTCACTGATCACAAAAGTTTAAAGTACATTTTCGATCAAAAAGAACTAAACATGAGGCAACGACGATGGCTCGAGCTACTCAAAGACTACGATTGTGAGTTGCTGTACCACCCGAGTAAGGCGAATGTAGTGGCGGATGCTTTGAGCCGAAAGGAGTACAGTGGTGGGACGAAAGCCGTGCTTATCAGGATTGATGTAATGTCCAGTCTGATCGATCAGATCAAGGTGGCACAGTCTGAAGCACTTTTGGAGAAAAACCTCAAGAGCGAAGTTATGGTAAAACAACACTTACTTCTTACGGAGGATGGTCGTGGTTTGAAGTTATTTCAAGGTCGTATTTGGATACCCAAGGTCGGGGGAAACCGTGAACTGTTACTAGAAGATGCGCACAAGTCTAAATACTCCATTCACCCAGGTAGCACCAAGATGTACCGAGATTTGAAATTGACATATTGGTGGCCTGTTATGAAGCTGGATGTGGCTCGTTACGTAGAGAAGTGCATGACATGTTTGCAAGTGAAAGTAGAGCACCAACGACCTTATGGTAGTCTTCAATCCTTGGAAATTCCCAAATGGAAGTGGGAACATATTACCATGGATTTTGTGACCAAACTGCCTAAGACACTCAGAGGCTATGACACTATCTGGGTAGTGGTGGATCGACTGACGAAGAGTGCTCACTTCCTAGCAATGCGAGAAACATTGCCAATGGACAGACTTGCCAGGTTATACATCGATGAGGTAGTTTCGAGTCATGGTATACCACTGTCTATAGTGTCAGACCGGGATAGCCGGTTCACCTCCCATTTTTGGAATGGTTTACAGAAAGAGTTGGGCATGAGAGTGAAGCTGAGTACAGCTTACCACCCTCAAACCGATGGCCAGAGTGAGTGGACCATCCAAACACTCGAAGACATGCTTAGGTCGTGTACTATCGATTTTGGCAGGAGTTGGGATTCTCACCTACCCCTAGTGGAGTTCTCTTACAACAATAGTTATCATTCCAGCATCGGGATGGCACCTTTTGAGGCTTTGTATGGTCGAAAATGTAGGACCCCGGTGTGTTGGCTAGAAGCGGGTGAGAAGCAATTTGCCAGTCCCGAGATCGTGCAGGAAACGGCCGATAAGGTGAAATGTATTCGGGAGCGTTTAAAGGCGGCTCAAGATCGACAAAAGAGTTATGCAGACAAGAGGAGTCGACCCGCGGAATTTCAAGTAGGCGACCGTGTAATGCTGAAAGTGTCCCCATGGAAGGGCATTATCCGTTTTGGGAAGCGTGGGAAGCTGAGCCCCCGTTTTCTTGGACCGTTTAGAGTTTTGGCTAGAGTGGGGCTCCAAGCTTACAGGTTAGAACTACCACCCGAGATGGCTAGAATCCATAACACATTTCATGTGTGWWACCTCCGTAAGTGCTTSGCAGAGGAAAGAAGTGTGATACCACTTGCGGAAATTTGCATGGACGAGCACAATCGATGTGTGGAAGAACCGGAAGCTATCTTGGAAAGCAAGACAAAGAGGGTGAGACACAGGGAGGTCGTCATGGTTAAGGTAAAATGGAAGCACCATCGAGGGTCGAACGTGACGTGGGAAGCGGAAGAGGACTTAAAGAGGCGCTACCCCCATCTTTTCGTGTAAACTGAAATTTCGAGGACGAAATTTAGTGCAAG
>NC_037543.1:17492435-17498226 GCF_001531365.2 Cynara cardunculus var. scolymus
TCTAGACATAGAGTAATCTAGATTAGTAGGTTGTTATTTATCTGCTCAGTTGTTGAATTGTAAACGCTATACTATTACCTTTTGGTTGGTTGAATCCTTAATTCAAGATTCTGGTTCTTGTTAATCATTTTCGTCTTTATTATTATTTATTTTTTTACCTCCTTGTCTAGGGGTGTTTCACCTTGTGGCTTGGAGGTATAACAACCTTACCACAAGTCTTCGGTATTTGTTAGCATTTACACGTACTTCTCCATCATCTTTCTCAAATTTCAAGTTTTGCTCCATGGGAAAGGAGCATGGACGACACCCTAGAATCCCACTATCTTCTAAAATGTCTAGGGTGTATTTTCTTTGGCTTAGGACAAGTCCATCCTTTGTTCGAGCCAACCCTATCCCACAAAAGTACTTCAAAGGACAAAGGTCTTTGATGCTAAACATTTCGTCAAGATATGTCTTCGTTCCTTGGATTTTGTTTTGATCATTTCCCACGACAATCACATCATTGACATATATAAGAGCAGCAACAAAAACTTTGTTTTCTTTGTATATAAAAAGAGAATGATCAGCACGAGATTGTTTAAAACCAAGTTTGAGGAGAGCTGATGTGAATTTTTTATACCAGTTCCTCTTAGCTTGTTTCAAACCATAGAGGGATTTTCTTAACCTACAGACTTTGGTTCCTTCCCCTTTGTCGTAACCTTGTGGGATTTTCATGTAGAACTCCTCTTCCAAGTCCCCATGTAGGAAAGCGTTATTTACATCCAACTGGTGAATGATCCAGTCCTTTTTAACAACTGCAAAAAGGATTCTAACAGTGACCAACTTTGCTACCAGAGAAAAAGTGTCATGGTAATCGACTCCCTCCATTTGAGTAAAGCCTTTCGCAACGAGCCTCGCCTTGTACCTCTCTATTTCACCGTTAGGTTTGTACTTTATTTGTAGACCCATTTCGAGTCAATGGCTCGCTTTTTACTCGGTAAGTCTTGAATGGTTCAAGTCACATTTTCTTCGAGTGCCTGAATCTCCTTTTTCATAGCATTTCTCCAATTTTCGTCCTGCACAACTTGATTAAAATCTTTCGGCTCATCATTAGAACTAATGGCCGCTAAAAAAGCTTTGTGTAAGTTCGAGAATTTATCATAAGAGATAACGTTTTCCAAGGGATATACGTTGAGGATTTTTGATCGGAGACGGGATGTGCATGGTCTATGGATGGGGGAAGCTTGACAATGTAGTCTTCCAAATGTTTGGGTCTAGACCTGGTTCTTTTCTCTCTGACTTGCTCGACGTTGGTCCCCTCCAATTCATCGGTTTCATTTTGATTAGTTTCATAATTATTAGCTTCAAACTCATTTATTCTGTTGACTTCTTCCATAAGATGCGACTCCCCTTTATCGGAGGGACTATTCACGGTGCTATTTTGGTTTAACTCATCCACTTCGACGAGTTCTTCATCAATCTCATATAGTTCACCGTTCACATTTTCTTGGTTAGTAACACGTTCTTCATCGGTGGGGATATGAGGAACTTTAAATATATCTTCTTCTTCACATTTATCTTGTTTGAGATTGGTAGAAAAAGGGAAGACGTTTTCAACGAATTTTACATCCCTTGACATAATGATCTTATTGTGACTCAGATCATGAATTTTGTAGTCTTTCGTCCCGTGTGGATAACCAGCGAAAACCCCTGGTCTCCCCTCACCTCAAACTTGTCACCCTTGATTTTCGTGCTTCGATAGTATACCAAACACCCAAATATTCTCATATGATCATAATTGGGTTTCTGATCACATAACAACTCAAATGGGGTTTTTCCTCGAATAACCTTGGATGGTAATCTGTTGATGATATAGGTTGTTGTCAAGACACACTCGCCCTAAAACCTAACAGAAAGACTTCCTTCAATTTTCAACGCTCGAGCCGTCTCAAGCAAATGTTTGTGTTTTCTCTCGACAACTCCATTCTATTGTGGTGTATGTGGCAAGTTGTTTCTATGATTATTCCTTGCTCGACATAAAAATTCATCATTTGGTGCGAAGTGAATTCCCCACCATTATCACATCTAATTTTCTTGATATTCTTTTCAAAATGTATTTTAACCATCTTGTGGAAATCAATCAAACACACACTTGCTTCGTGCTTATGTTTAAGAATAAAAACTCAAACGACTCTACTATAATCATCCACAATAATCAAGAAATAATTAGCCTTCGAAAATGAGGGTGTTCGATACTTTCCTCATATGTCACAATGCAATAAATCGAAACAAGCATTTGTTTTGGTAATACTAGTAGGAAAAGGTTGTCTCGTTAATTTAGACTTAGCACAAGAATCACAAACATGGTCTTTATTCTTACAAGAAATGCTTCTAAGACAATCTGTTTGAGATAATTTTTCATCACTAGCATGCCGTGACCTCTTGTGCCACATATCCACCATTGTTATCATCACCTTCCTTTCGCTTTCAAACATCCCCATTTAATATAGACCACCATTGCACCTACCCGCTCCAATAAATCTTCTCGAACACAAGCCCTCCATGATAAAAAATTTGGGAAAGAAGGTTACGGTACATTGTAAATCCTTTGAAAGCTTGCTTACAGGCAAAAGATTGCAATAAAACTTTGGAACATGCAAGACGTCTTGCACTTTTGTTCCATTTGGTAGTGTGTGGTTCCCTCTTCACGTTACAGAAACGGCTTCTCCATTAGGAATGGTAATAGGCGCTTCATTGATCGATGCTACTTTATCCTCAAGAATATCGGCTATGTGAGTCATGTGTTAAATGGCACCGGAGTCGACAATCCATATATCATAATGACTAAGTTTACCTGCCATGTTTGCTGTTGGTGGTTCATCATCTTTAATTTCTTTGTTTTCAGGAGTAAAATGCTTCAAGAATTGTTGGTACTGCCCCTTTGTTAAACCTGCAATCGAACTTGATTCAACCTCAGCACAAGCTACCCTGGGTTTCACCTTTTGTTCGCTTGTTCTTCCCCGGCCACCACTCTGGATAACCAATCCGTTTAAAGCAGTCGTCACGGGTGTGACCGTCTTTATCACAGAAAATGCATTATACCATTTACTTCCCATCTTTCTTTACAAACTTTTTGATCTGTTGACTCGATCCCCTATCGCGTTTAGTGAAGGCTTGGAATGTTGCTGCTTCTACGGTAGGTCTTTTAGCATTGGTTATGGACCTTTGCTATTCATCTTCTGCAACTAGATGATAGGCATTCCTCAAGGATGGTGTAGGCTTCATGGCAAGTATTTGTGTTCTCACAATTGAGAAGTCATTGTCTATCCCCATGAGAAATTCATAGAGCCTTTCTTTTTCTTTGAGTTCATTAAGAGATTTTCTAATGCCACATGAGCATCCATTAAAAGAACATTGAGGTATTAGAAGAACAGACTATATTTCCTCCCATAACACTCGGAGTTTTGTATAGTAGGCCGAAACCGTCATACCATCCTGTCGAGGGTTGGAGATCGCATGTTTCAATTCGTATGCTCGGGGTGGCTTTCTTTCCCAAACCTTTCTTAGAGATCTGACCATATTTCTGCAGCAGTGTTTGCATTTCACGCTACTCCGGATGTCCTTCTCCATGTCCATAGTAAGCCATCCTTTAATCATTGCATCACATCTCATCCAAGCCATGTAATCAACAGCAGTTTGTTCCAGTTTCTTGATTGTTCCATTGACGAAGCTAGTCTTGTTTTTAGCAAACAAGAAATTCTCCATCTCTTTGGCCCAATATATGTAGTTGTTGTCCATCAAGGCATCATTGACGTGCATCTGTCTCTGATAATTCGATGGATGAATGTAGTACGGAGAGTTCACATCGGGAGTGGTTTTGTTTTCGTCGACCTTGTCACCGGCCATGGCGGCAGCGGAGTAACTAGGTTATATCAATCGAGTGGTGTTAAACCCACTCTGATACCATAAAGAAATCTGTTTTTTCGATATCAAAAACTACAACCGAAGAAGTAAATATATAGGAAAAACAAAAGCTACAAACTAGGAAACCTAAACCTAAAAAATAGGAAGTAGATATGGAACGATACAACAAATTGTAGGAGCAAAGTAAGGAAAAGATAACAAAATTCAATACGTTCTGTATCAATAATTTTGAATTTAAAATCTATTAAAGTGATAGATACACAATTTCAAAGTTGTTTTTCCAGAAACCAAATTAAACAGATATAATACATACATTATGTTAATATTGAATCTTGAACTCATAACTATCAGATTTAGAGATTCAAATATGCATGAATATGATATTAATAAAAGTGTGATGCTAAATGCAGGGGCGGACCTGTTGTGGTGGCATGGGTGGCATATGCCACCGTATTATTTAGCCACCGAAAGGTAAAAAATTTAGGTTTGTTAACGGTGCTACCGTATCGTTTTGAAAGGTGCTACCGTATTTTTTCTGAATTCAAATAGTGCAACTAAAGTCTAAAACCCAAACAAAATAAAGCCCAAATAGATTATATAAGTAAGCCCAACAAATAGATTAATCTAATAAGATAAGTTTAGTAAGCCCAGCCCAAATAAAAGAATGCAGTCCAAGATTAAAGCCTAACACCTAATTCCTAAAGCAGTAAAAAGTAAAGCCCTAAACGTACCTGCTAGTGGCCTGGTGCGAGTGCAAATTTAGACGACGACCTGGTGCGAGTGCGAGTGAGCGAGTGTGTGAGCGACAACGAGCCGACAGCGAGAATCGATTTGATTCATCGATTGGAACGAGTCTTGAAGACTCGGTACTGAGTCACTCCGCTTCCGATCGGACGATTCTTGAAGAGTTGAATACTCACTCGAACGATTCTCACTTGATGAGTTGATGATTTGATCTCTATTTTCAGATTTACCCATTTTAGGTATCCATTTTTACTCTTAATCTTAGACTTTTAGTTGATTACTTACTTGATTAGTGATTACTTAAGTTAATTTTTGATGATGAATTGATGATTGAATAAAATTGAATTGTTGACTGTGACACTGTGTTAACCGAATACTGACTACGGAGTTACAAAATACAAATTGATCTATTCATTAGTAGATTACTTAAACGATATTGCCGACCTCGCCAGATTAATGGTGGCAACAAGAAAGCATCTTTCTCATCCTTTAGTCTATCAGTTATTGAAACTAACACTGGTTTTGCCTGTTGCAACTGCTACGGTTCAAAGATTTTTTTCAGCGATGAAACTTGTTAAGACAGATTTACGTAATCGAACTGCTGATGATTTTTTGAATTCTGCCCTCATTTGCGCCATAAAAAGGAAGCCCTTAGTAATGTTAAAAACGAAGATGTCATCGGTCGTTTCCAAAAGATGAAGACACGCTGAGGACAAATTTAGGAGTTGTTTCTCAATTCTATAAAAACCATACTTTTTGTAATTATTTTTGGGTATATATTGACCGTTTTCAAAATATGAAGACGCGTCGGGTACAAGTTTAGGAGTTGTTTATCGATACTATAAAAACCATATTTTTTGTAATTATTTTTAGATGGCCACCGTATGAAAAATTTTCTAAGTCCTTCCTTGGCTAAAAGCATACCTTTTATATTAGAATCAAGTCAAGTAATACAACGGATATATCAAAAATATTAAAAAAATAGATCTTGATGTTAATATGTATGAAAATAGAAATCTATATATATATATATATATATATATATATATAAGGAAGAACCAAGAGTATTGAGGTGGCATCATGAGAATTGAATATTGAGGTGTTGGTGAATTGTGGTTGAGTTTGAGATATCCCACATTGGTGA
>NC_037543.1:17501001-17502783 GCF_001531365.2 Cynara cardunculus var. scolymus
ATATATATATTAAAGGAAGAACCAAGAGTATTGAGGTGGCATCATGAGAATTGARTATTGAGGTGTTGGTGAATTGTGATTGAGTTTGAGATATCCCACATTGGTGAAGAGTTGAAAATTTTGAATAAAATGAAGTGTATAAGAAAGGTGAATTGGATGCCTTTGTGTCAAATATGAGGTTTGCCTAAAGTTGTCTTTCTTTGGATGACCCTTTTGAAATCTATAACCATGGTTGGAAACCAATCAAACCAAATGGTAGAATTCATAGCGCAAAATTAATTATATTCTATTATTATATCTTCATATATAGTATATATATATATAGGAAGAACCAAGAGTATTGAGGTGGCATCATGTGAATTGAGTATTAAGGTGTTGGTGAATTATGGTTGAGTTTGAGATATCCCACATTGGTGAGAGATTGAAAGATTAGAATAAGAAGGCGTGTATAAGAAAAAAGAATGAGACTTATTGTGTCAACTCAGGAGGTTTGAGTCATAAGGTTATCTTATTTGGATGACCTTATTTTTGCAAAACAAATCTTATATTGTGTTAGCGTAACGAGTTATAAAGTTATCTTATTAGGATATTGAGGTGACACAATGAAAATTGAGTATTCTCAAATGGTGGATTGTACTTGAATTTTAGTTGTCCCACATTGATGAAGAATTGAAAGATTTGAGCAGAATGGAGTGTATAAGAAAGTGGATTGGATGTCTTTGTGTCAAATAATGAGGTTTGCCTTATTTTAAATGATTCTATTTGAAATCTATAACCATGGTTAGAAACCAAACCAACCAAATGATAAAAATAATGAAAAATTTATTAGGATAATGTTGTTTTCATAATTTTAAAAAGTTTAACATTCAACCTTTCATTTTCATTCTTAGATAAAACAACCTTATTCTGATGAATTTCATATTTTAAATACAGGGATGGAAAAGTCTTTTACATATACCAAATATTTTAAAAAATAAAAAATCTAAGAAAAAAAATGGGTTTCTAATCTTTAAAGGATAACACCTCATTATGTTTGGTTTCTTCTTTAAGAATTAAAAATATTAGAAAATAATTAGCAAGCTCAATGCTAAAGAAGAAAAAAATCACAATAGACCGATCAACATCAACAAAAACCCATGTCATATTTGTTTTATTGAATGATGCCTCAAATCAATAAAAAAAATATCATATCCACAAAAACTGAATAAAGAAGAAGAATTGAGAGATTGAGAGAGATTATTATGCTAAACAATGTAACATTATTTCATCGAAGATTAATGTCACTTTATCCACAGACAAAAAAAAATTCATATATCTACATAATTCCAACTTTAGTGTGAATTCTCCAACTAAAAGACGAAATACTATACTTACATAAGCAAAAACTCATAACATGATTTGTCTTATTGAATGACGCCTCAAATCAACAAAAACGTAAATCGCCTCCACAAAATTATAACTGAATAGTGAGGAAGAATTGAGAGATTAATAGAAAGATTCATATGCTTGCATAATTCCAATTTTAGTATGAATGTCTCCAATTAAAAGAAGAAAATAATATACTTACATTAGCAAAAACTCATATCATATTTCTTTTCTTGAATGACGCCTCAAATAAACAAAAATGCAAATCACCTCCAAAAAAACTGAATAGAGGGGAAGAATTGAGAGGTTAAGAGTGATATTATGCTTAAACAATGTAAAACTGTTTCTTCAATGATTCATATGCACTTTATCCACACAAAAAGAAATCCATATGCCTACATAATTCCAACTATAATG
>NC_037543.1:17503428-17504105 GCF_001531365.2 Cynara cardunculus var. scolymus
GTACAAGATTTTCATTTCGTTCAAGATACATGGAGAATCCTATTGTAAAAGAATGTCAGAATAATGAAGACGATAAACGCTTGTAGTCTATGTTTATATCTGCACACATGCACAACGATCCTTGATTTTGAAAATGTTCATATATGTGCATCTCTTGCAGTCTATGTTCATATCTACACACATGCACAACGATCCTTGATTTTGAAAATGTTCATATATGTGCATCTCTTGCAGTCTATGATCATATATGTTCACCGTATGAACAATTTGTTTTCATTGAAAGACACAATCGTTGTTCACACGAACCCGTGACGATGTCATACGGTATGACATTGAAAAACATCACACCATATGAACATAGTGTTTACATTGTAAGACACAGATGCTGTTYAYASRAACATAGGGCCGACATGTGAACATATATGAACATATGAACATAGTGTTTATATTGCAAGACATAGATGCTGTTCACACGAGCATAGGGCCGACATGTGAACATGAGTTGTGAATATGTTTATAACCAATCGTAGGTTACAAATCGGCTGGAGAATAGCGGGTTCACGATGCGTGAGGATTTATTACCAAAATACCATGTGAACAAATGTTCATAAACAGCCCAATTAATTTAATGATTAATTGATTATTTTTTAATACTCATTTAATAATGACCATTTGAC
>NC_037543.1:17504285-17528679 GCF_001531365.2 Cynara cardunculus var. scolymus
TCACATAGTTTGTACCATATGGTTGGTTTCTATTTGAACCAGCCCCTATATATATATATATATATATATAGGAAAAACCAAGAGTATTGAGGTGGCATCATGTGAATTGAGTATTAAGGTGTTGGTGAATTATGGTTGAGTTTGAGATATCCCACATTGGTGAGAGATTGAAAGATTGGATTAAGAAGGCGTGTATAAGAAAAAAGAATGAGAGTTATTGTGTCAACTCATGAGGTTTGAGTCATAAGGTTATCTTATTTGGATGACCTTATTTTTGCAAAACAAATTTTATATTGTGTTAGCTCAACGAGTCATAAAGTTATCTTATTAGGATATTGATGTGACACAATGAAAATTGAGTATTCTCAAATAGTGGATTGTACTTGAATTTTAGTTGTCCCACATTGATGAAGAATTGAAAGATTTGAGCATAATGGAGTGTATAAGAAAGTGGATTGGATACCTTTGTGTCAAATAATGAGGTTTGCCTTATTTTAAATGATTCTATTTGAAATCTATAACCATGGTTAAAAACCAAACCAACCAAATGATAAAAATTATAGTGCAAAATTAATTATATTATTATAAAGAAAGTGGATTGGATGCCTTTGWGTCAAATAATGAGGTTTGCCTTATAAGTTTGTTTTATTTTGAATGAATCTCTTTGAAATCTATAACCATGGTTATAACCAAACCAACCAAATGATAAAAATTATAGTGCAAAATTAATTATATTATATATATATATATATATAAAGTAAAACATTCGGGTGATGAGGTGGCACCATGAGAATTATAAAAGTAAAACCTTGGGGGTATTGAGGTGGTACAATGAGAATTGAGTATTCTCAAATGGTGAATTGTGGTTGAGTTTTARTTGTYYCACATTGGTGAAGAKKTGAAAGATTTGAACAAARTGAAGTGTATAAAAAGATGGAATGGTGCTTTTGTGTCGAYYAATGATGTTTGTCTCTTAGGGTTGTCTTACTTTGGATGATCTCTTTGAAATCTATAACCATGGTTGGGATCAAAACCAACCAAATAGAAAAAATATTTATCTTTATATATATAWAAGAAAACCTTSGGTATTGAGGTGACATCATGAGAATTGCGTATTCTCAAATGGTKAATTGTTGTTGAGTTTTACTTGTCCCACATTGATGAAGAGTTAAAAATTTTGAACAAAGTAAGGTGTATAAGAAACCAACTAAATGGTAAAAATTATAGTGCAAATATAAAAGTGAAACCAATGATGATAATTTGACAACATGAGGTATTTATTTATCTGTCATCTTGATGTTAATACTATCACGGTTTGACACACCCCTCTAATTACAATTCAAATATTATATCTGATATGTGGGTCATCGACCCCATTTGATATTAATTTTATTTTTTAACAGAAAAAATCCATTTTCTGAGATTGATGATGTGGTTCTTCATGCATCGTATTGGACTTCCACTATTGTTGCTACAACATACGCACTCCTTTAATTTTCACTAGAAATATTATAGAACGTTTCTTTGTCGTAACTTCAAAAATGAGATTTCAATTAAATTTGTTATAAAATTAAAATCGTGATTTTGTCACTTTAGATGAGATTTCAATTAAAACTGTGACTTCTAATTAGACAAACTACTAACATTAGTCAAACATTTGTAGAGTACTTTACAACACGATTCTCAAGCATAGTTAGATAACTTAAATTAGCATATGGTTCTAAGATTGTTGTCAAATCATCTTAAAAACTTTTAATGTTAATGAGTAGTTGTCACTTACATTTGTCTAAATTTTTTTAGAATAGTACTTCAAATTTAGTCTATAACATTTCTTTTGAAAAATATATTATCGCTACCGCGTAACGCACGGTTAGAAAACTAGTTAATAGATAAAAGTTAAATTTAAGCCACTCAAATTATTGAGATTCACCTTGTAGTGTCAATCGACTCACTCAACTCTTTTAAAACCGTAAGTTTTTTATTTATCTCGCACTCTTTTTACATATTTAGATCCCACTAAAATGTGATTTTAAAATATTTATTAAATTCTGAGTAAATTACGTCGTCCTAACGGTTTGTTAAAAAATTGGGTTTTGAAATTGCAGTTTCCATTTGGTTTACGGTTAATTATTATTTTTGTTTAAATATAGAAAATGAAAATAATAATAATAATGAATTAAAAATGAAGGAGCAAAAAGTTAATTTGCTTTTAAACTTTTGAGTAAACTATAATTTTGGTGCTTGTGGTTGGTTAAAAAATGACATTTTTGTCCGTACAGCTTTAAATTCATAACATTTGACCTCTCTCTCACGGTCGCTAAAAAAAACTCTTAAATAAGGAGCATTTTGTTCTTTTATCGAATTTTTGTCTTTTACCCGATCAAAATCAATTTTTATGTTTTTTGATTCCTTTGGTTTTTGATCAGGTAAAAGACAAAAAAAAAGACGAAAATGTCCTTCATTTGGTGGAACTTTTCAACAGCTAATTAGGACGGAACAAATCTTGATATTTTTACATACCATGATGGCCGTATTCTAATTTTAAAACTATATGAACAAAAAAGTGTTATATTTACAAACCACATTAAGGGGGTGTTTGTGATTGCTTATAAAAACAATTTATTCACTTATTCCGATGTGGTATCGGTAATAAACATTTTTGAGTGTTTGAATAAACAGCTAATTTAAGAAGTTTTTGAAGAAGTTAAATCATTGTAACTTATAATAAGTTAATAATGACTTTTATAAAAAATATAAATTGTTACAAATAAACAATCTCAAACATCCCCTAACTAAGTTTGTAGTTTAAACTCTTTATCCTTACCCTTTTTACCTTTCCAATTTGTTTAGCCCACTTGCAATCTTAATTGAAGTTTGATTTTAATCACCAATTTTTTTTAAAAAATGCTTATCTAAATTTTTTGAGCAGTTTGTTATTTAGAGTATCTTCAACAGTTATGTTATACCATATGTTATAATAGAGAAAAAGAATATAAAGGTGGAGAAATCTCTAATACCTCATATTAAAAGGAAGAAATGATATTTAATTTTTTTTTTTCTCACCAATTAAGTGTTTAAGAAAAAGAAATGATATTTTATTAAAAGTATTGAATGTTTAATAATATTGTTAATGATATAATTGATAAAATAAAGTAGCTGTTGTAGTTAAATATAATTTTTTTCTAAAAAAAGATTAACTGTTGATACTAGTATAGAAAAATTATAGTATAGTTATTGTAGATGCTCTTAAAATCATGTTCCTATTTCATGATTGAAATTATAAGTTGTTAGGTAATGTAAAAATTATATACACTGCTTAAAATAAGAATCGGGGTAACAATTAACGTACTCATTACATAGAAATTATAATAAAAATGAATCATATTCAAAAACATGTAGATGCTCAATATTTAGGTACAATTTTCCATAGTATATTTTAAGGATCATGTGAGAATAGAAGTTAAGCTAAGAAATATAAGAATGGATCTGAATCCTCAATCACTTTGATCTCATCCCCACAATTGCATTTATCACGAAATTGATCTGAATCGCACTAGTATTGATATTCAATTAGAATTGATCAAATAGTCTTCATATTTTTTCTCACCATAACTTTCATTCTTATCAGAACTCAATCTTAAAACGTAATCCCAAACCATACTCTGGAACTTATATGTAACAAAAACAAGAAATGGTATCGAGTCACGAAAATCACAAGAGCCATAGTTTTAGTATTAATAGATCTGACTTTCAATCGATAGAAAGAAACATACAATAGAGTAAAAACATAAAAAACGAATCAAATTCGAAATATATAACCAGGACACATATATGTAGCCTTAATTTGCTAAACAACCTCAAGATTTGCTAAAACTCGTGATGATTGGGATGATGATCACGAGTATGATGATGAGAAGAAGTATGATCCCGAAACACATACATTTTCGACTACTTTTTTGGTACCCTTTTGCCGTTTTGAGGTTTTTAGTACCATCATTCACGTAATGAGCCGCGTTCATGACATGATGCTCGATATCGTCCATCTTCTCCCCTTGCGCTTCCACCATCACTGCCATGTCTAAGAACACTTGGTGGAGCTCTAGTAGGCTTCTCTCGATCTCCTTGGCGGCATCGTGGCGGTCTTGTATCTCCACCACCGTCTCCAACACCTTCCCCCGCCCATGCTCCTATTTATCCAACAAAATTCGATCAAATTAGAAATGTAACAAATCAGAAAAGCCATAAATATCTACAAAACTTTTATTTAATTAATGGGATTTAAACAAAAAATTGAAATTTAAGGAGTTTTATATACATATAATATAAAATTTAATCATAATTTCACCAAGATAGGCCCACACCTATTTGGAGGAAGTTCTTCTACCAGATTCAAATCAATGTACAAATTGTATTGCATAAAGTACAAGTTACTAAAGCATTACTGGTGTGGATCCAACTATTGTAGCTCTGGAAATAAGCTCGAAATTGTGCATATAGAGTTAAATGAATGATTTGATACCTGAATGGCTCTTGATAAGAATTCTTCACCGCCATGTCCGTCGGTTCCATTGGAAATGATCTTTTCGATCACTTCTTCATTAGGCTGTTCGCCGGTGACCGTGAAATATGTCCGGCCAACCGTCTCCTTATACTCACTCATCATCCTCTGTCTCAGCCCTTGGAAATCCATCATCAACTCCTTAAGCTTCTTCCT
The DNA here is from genome assembly GCF_001531365.2 of Cynara cardunculus var. scolymus. Taxonomy (NCBI): domain Eukaryota; kingdom Viridiplantae; phylum Streptophyta; class Magnoliopsida; order Asterales; family Asteraceae; genus Cynara; species Cynara cardunculus. The sequence goes on from NC_037543.1 coordinate 17,509,000, forward strand.
CAGTCCATTCGCCACCGCCGTTCGCGTCCTATCCACCGGCGTCCCCATTTTACATCCCGACAGCCTCCTGCTCTCCGCATTCGCTCGATCCATCTCCTCCAGCCGTGATTTAATCGTCTTCGCCTTCTTCAACACAGTGACGATATCACCGTTGATACGACGTCGGATAGACTTCAACGCATCGGGATTGTGGAGAGTTTTTGACTCCTGATTCGCTGATTGCAGGTGAGCTAGGGTTTCACGAATGGAGTTCATCTCCTGCTTGACGAGCTCGGCTTCTTGGAGAAAAGAAGTGAGATTGTGATCTGGTTGTTGAATTGTTTGCATCTGGAGATCGAGATCCGGACCAGCTTCCAGATCTTGGTCTTTCATGGAAGATTTCTTCAGATCTACGTAGCTGGTGAAGGATTTGGTCATTAAATCATTCATCTTGTGGAGAAGAGTTTAGAAAATGGAAAGAATCTGGATGTTTATGGGAGGATGGATTGTTAGATTTGAGATGAAGGTTTTGAAATATAGGGGATTTATGGAGGAGATAGCCGTTGGGAAACATGGGGGCAACGGCTATATTCCCATTTGGAAAAATTAATTTTATTTCTCTTTTTCTTTCTTTGAGATATAATTAAAGTAAACACTTTGGGGTTATTTTACATTTTTGGTCCTTCAAGTTTTGTGAAATCTCTAAAGATGGTATTAAATTTTATTTAGTTTAGAAATTATCCTTGTGGTTTGTATTTCGTTTTGAAAATTATCGGTTAAATGAGGGGTACTTCAGTCTTTTTATCCTGTTTATTAATTAAATTAAATAAGATATTTATATTGTTTGTATTTATATAGAAAATTTCAGTTGCAAGCTTGTTTATTTTGTGAATTTGAGGACAAAATAGAGTTAGGTTTTAGCTTTTTAACAACAGTAATATAAAATACTCTCTCTCTCTCTCTCTCTATATATATATATATATATATATATAATATTTTCGTTAATTTTTTAAAAAACTTATAAAAATGGGTAAAAAGACAAAAATATCCTTCATTTTAGCTGAGTTAGTGTCATGCACGATTTCAAAGCAAAATGTGAACTACAAAGATGATTTTTAAACTTATTAAAAGTTAGGTACCATTTTTAGAGATTTCATTAAATCTCAAGGTCCAAAATTTTAGTTTACTCTATTTTTTTTTTTTTAAATATTAATGCTTTTTCTCTTTTAAATATTACAAAAAATTCTTTTTAAATTGTTTTAACAAATCTAACAAGTTTTCAGTATGTCCATGGCAATTATTTTTAAAGAATTATATATTTAGTAATTGTAATATTATGAAACACGTTTTCTAAAAATAGATTTATTCAATAATATATATTTTGATATAAATTTGTTTTTTTTAATTAAAAAACTTTTAAACATTTGATAAAATTTATTTTTCTGTTATTAAAATTGCATTTTTTTTTTCTTGAATAAAGTATTATTTATTTTGATGTTTTATGAAAGTTGTATGTATTTTTAATTTTCAAAATATTAAAAAGGTTTTATAAAAGCATACCCAACGCTTTCATAAAATACCAAATTTGTGGTCATTTGACCGGTTTGATTAATTACGACCAAACCACCATTACGGTTTGATTTATGGTTCGGAGGATTAAACCGTCCAAACCAGACTACGAACACCCCTATATATAATGATTTGATTAGAAGACCTAGATTTGTTCGTACATTGCTTTTTCTTTGGTTTGGTTATGGTTGTGTTTGATTTATTTGTGCTTGATTGTGTTTTTGTGTACATGTTTTTTGTTTTTGCGTTTGATCTGTTGTTGTGTTGGGTTCATGAAAGTAAATTGGTGTTCTGTATGGTGACTGTGTATATACTTGGTATATATATATATATATATATATTAATATTAATCAATAATAATATGTATTATATTAATTAATTTTATTTTTAAAGAAAATGAAATTGGTCATTTTAATATTTTTTCTAACTTTTTAAAATAATATATTATATTATTTTATAGAGTGAATTACATGTTTTGTCTGTATGAAAATAACTATGGGAAAAAGCTATGTGGTTTACACGAAATAACATCTTAGGTGCCGATGTTAAAACAGAACATAGAGACCAAACATGTAATTCGCTCTATTTTGTATTTCATTATATTATAAAGTAAATTACAATTTTGGGTTTTGGTTTACACGAGATAACATCTTAGGTCCCTAAAATGAAATGATAAAATAAACTGTTAAAAATTCTAAAATAGAGGATCTTAAATGAAAATCTCCAAAAAAAAATATTACATTAATCTCCAACAGATCCTCTATTTTAGAGATTAATATCAACTATATTATTAAAATATTTATTACATTTAATAAAATATTGTTTCCGTCTCTTATATATTTAATTTCAAATACTCTTATTGATGAGAACAATAAAATATTATTTCTCATTCATAAGTAATCGTTTTAGGGATGATGTTGAAGATGCTCTTATAACCTTATCCGGTAACAATAACCATTAGCGAAAGCAGAAGTTTTAATTTCAAATGAAAGAGAGGGTTCTGATTTCACGAATTTATGGTGAGATATATAACCGTTGGAGATTATGTGCAACGGCTATATTTTGTTTTGGAAAAATAACTTTTTTTTCCTTCCGAATAAGATTAATAAAGTAACCTTTCGTTTTATATTGAAGAGTAAACTACAATTTTAGTCCTTAAACTTTAGTGAAATCTTTGAAAATGATACCTAACTTTTAATAAGCGTAGAAATCATCCCTGTGGTTTGCATTTTATTCTGAAAATGGTTATTGACACTAATTCCCTTAAAAATTATCTGGTAAATTATGGGTATTCTCGTATTTTACCTTTTTACTAATTTTATTTGACAATTGAAGTAAATATTATATTGTTTATATATGTCGATGCATACGAAACTATATACACATTGTTTCTCCTTCCATCAAGCATACACGACGACGTCGTCTTTTTTCCCATCTCCATGTGTTTCTTCTTCCCACGCCTAGGGGTGGCAAAAATTGACTCAACTCACTAACTCAATCCTAACCTAATATAGAATTAGCAGGTTGGGTTGAGATTTTCAACTCATTTAAATAAATGGGTCAACCCGCCTAACCCATTTAAATAAATGGGTTGGGTTTGGTTGAATTTTTCTACTTGTTTTCAACCCGTTTATAACATGTTTTCAACCTGTTTCCAACTCATCTAAAATATTGTATAATTTTATTTTATTCTTAATATTATATCTAGTATTCTAATTTTTAATTTTGTTTTATTCTTAATTAAAAATTCTACCGTTGTGAGATGAAAGTCTAAATTCCAATCGTCTCCATTACTCTTAATTATCATGAAACCCTAAGAAAACCCTTTAGTCCATTACTCCATTATTGCCTCCAAAGTCCAATCCAACTCTTCAAGTCTGTTGTCCGCCTCTTGCCCTCTCGATCTCGGCTCCTTCTCTGTGCAGCGTTTTTCTTCCTCTCGGCTCTCTCTTCGTCCAACATTTGTCTAATTGTCTTTGCTGGAATGAGATACCCGATATCCATTATGGAAGATAAAGATGAGAGATGTTCTTATCCAACAAAATATGCATAAATTTATTTTGGGACGGGCATATATGCTTGGTGCTTGAAAGGAAGAAGAAGAAGAAGAAGAAGAACTAAATGAATTGAGAGCCTCATTCTTGATTCAATTGCATTTGTCTAATAATATTATATACGATGCTGCAAAAGAGGAAACAACTTGTCGAATATGGTGTAAGCTAGATAAAATGCTTATGACAAAGAGCTTGCCCAATAAGCTCCATATGAAGCTTAAGTTATATGCCCATCGTTTATCTGAAGGTGGTTCAATTACTGCATGCCTATTAAAATTTAAAGAGATAGTTGGTGACTTGAAGAATCTTGAGGTGAAATATGACGATGAGGATTTAGGTCTAATTTTGTTATGCTCTTTGCCATAACAACTTTTATGGATACAATCATTAATGGTATGGATTCCCCTACTTTTGAGGAGGTGTATACCGCTTTAAGTTTAAAGGAAAAGATGAAAAGCAATAATTCTCGATAATGAACCAAAGGCCGAGGGATTAAATGCAAGGGGAAGACTATTTTAAAAAGGATCGAGCTCTCCAAGAAAATCAAGATCAAAATCTCGTGGTAAAAAAGAATTTTTCTAACTTCTGTAAAAGGAGAGAGGTCATATTATTGACGAGTGTTTTAAGCTCCAAGCCAAAAACAAAAGCCAAGAAGAAGACAATGGGTTCCTTCGGGGATTCCGACATTGTTGAGCATGATGAAGGTGGAGCTAGTTAAGGTGAAGTCATGACAGTCTTTGGCGGTAAACCAAAGGCCATGGAAGAGTGGCTTCTAGACTTGGGTTGCACATTTCATATGTGTCACAACAATAGTTTGTTTCATACATATGAGAAAGTTTTCGAAGATGTTGTGATGAAGGGGAACAATGTTGCATACCTTATTGTTTGTCAAGACACAATTAGATTTTGTATGCATGATGGCATCACCTGAACACTTGGGAATGTGAAACATGTTCGCAAGCTTCAAAGGAATCTCATCTCTTTTAGTTCGCTTGATGAAAAGGGTTATGAGTTCTTGATAAAGGCATATCCATCAAGGTTAAACGGGAGCGTTAGTGGCAACGAAAGCTTAAAGAAAGTCCGCTAACCTTTATATTTTTCAGGGTCAAACCGTTACTAGTGACGTTGTAGTAGCTTCAAAATCAATGTATGATGGTGATATATCCAAGTTGTAGTATCTTCGTCTAAGTTGCATGAGCCTTGGTGGCATTACCAATTTGATTGATGTTGTTAGACATGAGTGGCAACAATTTTTGCCTTTGCAGACTGATGTTTATGACATTTCATTGGTTATCCAAATGGCAATTGGTTTATTAATTAATTTGATTGGAGTTTTACTGTTGTATCATATGTTTTTGTGGTTATTTCTTCTTGTAGACTGGATTCTTGTCTTTGGTCCATTTGCAATTTCCTAATTTTTAATTGGTCCTATTGGGATGGATGTATGAAAAACATATGTTAATAAATTAGGGGACTATTTATTTTGAATTCGTTCAATCTTTGCTTTTGCTACGACAATTAATAAGGTCTAGGGTTTGACAATTTCAAATATAAATATTCCTTCATAATTGATATGCTCACTTACATTTACAAAATTTTACATCCCACCGCATTACACGAATACACAACTAGTTACTCGTAGATTTCATTTTTTTCTAAAAGTTGATTTTTATTCAACAGAGGAGTCGATAAAATAATAATTAATGATTCATTCGCAATAGTTTCCAAACAATCAATTTCTATTTAACATTCAAGGGATGTTCGGTAATAGCTTAATGGGATGTATAGCATGTATGACTTGTGCAACAAGCCATATATAATGTTGTTCAGAAATGACTTACTAATTCAGAAATGCATTGAGTCGCTCAGTCCAATTGGTAGAGTCATATACGCTCAACCGTCCTCTTTCCATTCATACCCTTGTGATAAAACCAAAAAAAAAAAAGCACGCCCTGAATCTGTTATCCTGAATAATGGATTGATGCCTCCTAGATCAAAAAAATTACGATTGATTCTTCCCTCCCTCCCTCGCTTTTGGTGCGAACATTAGGTATGTCTCCATTTTCAGCTAGTGGTGAAGCTCGATGTTTTTTCCGTCAAATCTTCCCTCACAAAAGATGTTCTCCCCTCCATTTGTGCAAAATTGTAAGTATTAATCGAGATTAGTGTGATTCTATATGGGTTTTGTGCTTGAAGCTTTTGATGATTTTTGGATTTTAGTCGAGATTAGCCTGAATCTATAAAGCCTTTATGTTTGATCATATGGGTTATGTGTTTGAAGTTTCAATCGAAATTATAACGAATTTATATGTTAGAATTTTGTCCGGAATGTATTATACGATGCTTGATCTAGATTGAGAGTAAAATAGTCATTTTTATCATTCAAACTGATTATTCAACAACACAACCGAACAAGAATTTAATATATATCATACAAGAATTAATGGAAACCAACCAATAGGTGACTCAACCATAGAAACAGCCCCAAATAGAAACAGCTCCAAATCGAGGCTAGAGTCGAGTGTTTACCCACTTTTTACGAAGCCGTTCTCAGAGTATTCGTCCTTGTTATAGACTTCCGTTTCGTGGAATGCAGATGGGAGTCGGATGTGTTGCTTTGGTACGCATATCTGCTACTCCTCGTAAAGGTATTCTTCTTCTCGATTCAATGCACCCTTCGTTTTTGTTGTGGTTAGGGTTCTATAATTCCATGGACAATAATCTATTATCCCCTAATTCAATTTCAAAATCGCTTTCAACCACGCCTGCAAGATCTGGTAGGTATGTTAAGGGTTTCGATAAGCTCAATGATGCTGTGTTTTTGTTCAATCGAATGATACATATGAAGCCTCTGCCTTTGTTATTCGAATTCAATAAACTCCTTGGGGATATCGTGAAGATGAAGCATTACTCCACTGCTATTTCCTTGATCAATAAATTGTGGTTGCTGCGAATTTCTGTTGATGCCTATATGATGAACATTGCAATCAACTGTTTTTCTCATTTAAGACGAATCGATTTAGGGTTTGCTATGTTTGGTTGTATTGTGAAGTGTGGTCATGAACCGCTTGTGTCTACTTATAACACTTTGTTGAAAGGTCTTGTTTTAGAAGATAGGATTTTTGAGGCTGAGGTTTTGTTCAAGAAGTTGATTAGAGAGAGAATTTGTGAACCGAATGAAGTCACTTATGGAACGCTGATGAACGGGCTCTGTAAAGCTGGGAATACCAACATGGCCATTAGGTTACTTGCATATATGGAAGAAAAAGGTTGTAAACCAAGCAAGGAAGGATATAGCACAATCATTGATGGTTTGTGCAAAGATAGGATGGTTGATGATGCTTTGACCCTTTTGGCAGAAATGATTGGTAAAAGAGTTTTTCCTAATGTTGTTACTTACAATTCCCTTATTTATGGTCTTTGTAATTTAGGCCGTTGGGAAGATGCTAAGCAAATGTTAAGAGAAATGGACATCAGAAAGATCAATCCTGACATGCACACTTATAATATCCTCATGGATGCATTTTGTAAAGAAGGGATGATAGAAGATGCTGAAAGTGTTTTCTGTATCATGATTGAAAAAGGTGAGCAACCAGATGTTGTCTCGTATAGTGCACTCATTGATGGATATTGTTTGCGAGGTCAAATGAAAGAAGCTACAGCAGTCTTCAACACCATGATTGATAAAAATATCGAGCCTAACATCATCACTCTTAACAGCTTAATAAATGGGCATTGCAAAAGGTCGAACATAGATGAGGCAATGAAGTTATTTAAGGAGATAGCTCGCAAGAAGTTGGAACCCACAGTTTCAACGTACAGCACGATCTTGTATGGATTGTTTAAGGTGGGGAGATCAAAAGATGCTCTAGAACTTTTTGAACATATGCAATCTATAGGCCTAACTCCAAATTTTATCACTTATTCTGTCTTATTGGATGGACTATGCAAAAATCATCAGGTGGACAAGGCACTATCTTTGTTTCGTATTATAATAAAAAACGGGATACATCCTAATGTGGCCATGTACACTGTCCTTATTGACGGTAGCTGCAAGAATGGGAAGCTTGATACTGCCATGGACCTTTTCTGTGAACTTTATTCAAGAGGTTTGCATCCGAACATTGTGACTTACAATGCCATGATTAATGGGTTCTGTAACAAGGGCCTGATTGAGGAAGCAAAAGAGGTTGTTATTAAAATGGAGAAGAATGGAGTCTTTCCAAATAGTGTCACTTACAACATTATTCTTCAAGGTATTCTGAGGTGGAAAAAACCAAAAGATGTGTTATCACATCTGAAGGAAATGGATGCAAGGGGTTTTTCAATTGACGCATCTTCCTTTTACTTGCTACTTCATATGATCCCAGCAAAAGAACAAGATTCTAACTTTGCTGATCTAATCCAAAAACTTGTGCCAAATGATGTATTAAAATCCAAATTCCAGCCAGCAAAATAGGCACCTTCATCTCTGAGAAGGTATGTGTGACTTGTATTTTGTTGTCATTTGAATTGATTAGAGATTCTATATTGTATGGTCTAGAGGTATAATCGTCAACAAGTTAAATCATTAAGGCATATAGTAGGTGTAGGCTAAGATGCTTACGCATTATAGCAATGAAACCTTACTTCCATTTGTCTCTATATCCATGATCAAATTCACTCTTAGTTTACTTCTGTGCAAGAAACGGGATTCTCTTATCGCACGTGATAGCCAACTAGGTAAGATATTGTTAAGACTTTTTGGTTCACTTTCCTAAATTCTGCTGACAAGAGTTGGATATATGAAGAGGAAAACATGTTCATTTTAGTTGTTAGCTTGATATGCTTTCATAAACTTTTCTAATCAAATTAGTGGTTCATTGTTTTTTATAAGTCTAGTAATAGCGTGGTTTTTTGATTAGTTTTATGACAAGGTGAGTCAGACCTTGAAATCTTTCACAGTGAGAAAAATGCTCTTTTGATTTGGACAGAGGAAACCAACTATTACATGTATTTTTTTTCCATTAGATGTCACAATGTATAAGAAAAACTTTGTTGCACCTGCAGGTTCAGTTGCTACTTTTACATGAATGGTCATGCAAAACCGCCAAAATTTGAAGGATTGATCTCTTGTGGAGGCAGGATCTAGCTCTGTAATGTATAGAGAGCTCTGCTGGAGACGTGGCTTCTGAAAAACAGGAGAAAATACTGTTGCTGGAAACATGAAGGACTACAAGGAGGAAGTGAAGGCATATCGGATTTCATTAGCATATGCTTTTTCTGAAACTAAGGGCCTTGGGTAAGAAGTTTGTCAAACAGATAAAATGATGTTTACCTTGTCAGCAATTAATCCGTAGTTTATTTATGTGCTAGCCTTATAATTTCTTGCTTACAAGAAACCAATGGTAGCTTATTGGAAATTGTGCATAGTCGAGGAGGGAGTTGTTACTTTATATATCTTGCGTCAATTAGTCGTGAGGATACAAGTGCTAACTAAAATTGTCTGCATTCCATATTGTTGAATATGAAATTGAATTGGTCTCCCTTTATCTATATAGCATGAATGTGCTTCCTAATCTTGATATATTTTTGAATTTCTGTAGATGAATTCCTCCAGAATTAAAGATATGATGCATTTTGAGAATTGGCATCAAAATCGAAGTTTCTAGGTACTGATGGCAAGTCGTTTTCTTCCGAAATACGTGATAGGTAATCCTTGGAACTAAGTGTTCTGATTGTTTTTGGTTCATTGCTGCTGCATATAAAGTTCAGGGGTATGAGAAAATCTGTTCCATCTTTACCCGTTACCATTTGACTCCCTAATTATTTCCATATCCTTTTTATTTATTTTATTCATGTGGTTTAGGGTTTAGGGCACTTCATATGACAGTAGGTTCATTGGAAGACCATTTTTTTAAATTTGAATTAGGAAATCACATTTATTATACGAACTTAATTGCATATATGATATCTTAGCGTAGAAGCTCGTTCAAGTTCACTATCTGATGCTAAAACTCGGGAACCTTTGAGGATAGGATAGGTACATGGGCGCAAACCACCATCACATACTCCTGGCATAATTACAAGCAGCCATGAATAGTCCATTTTGTCTATTTTTAGTTATGATATACTAGTCGTCGTTGATCTCTCCTCAACGGTAAAGGTGTGGGTGTAATACATATGTGTGAGGTCCTGGTTCTAGACCAAGCACCACCTTCTGCCATTTAGGATGCACTGCTCAATTACCTCCTCATGATGACCGTGGGACTGGTTCGGTGGGGGTTGATATTTGATTAGGGGTTAGATTGAGTATGCTGTTACTGCGGTCAAAATACAAAATATGGGTCAGAACCGATATTCGATATTTCGGTTATATGTATGCATCCAAAAACATATCATATGCATTAATTAGAGTTTAGAAATATAGTTTCAAAATTAAAACATCACATAAACAAGTCTCACAAAACAAAATAGGAAAAATGTTCAAAAACGAGCTAATTGCAAGCAATAGGTTCGGCATCTGAGTCAACATCATCTAATACGTTCACTTCTTCGTGAGACTTGACCATTTGCTGGAGAAGAGAAAGAGACCGAGAAGAGAAAGAGACCGAGAAAAGAAAAGAAGCCAGACCGTGAAGATGAAGGAGACCGATAAGAGAAATAAGCGTGAACTGTGAAAGAACCGAGAAGAGAAGAAGCGTGAACTGTGAAGAACCGAGAAGAGAACAAGCGTGAGACCTAATATATGTGTTGACTGGTTGACCAAATAAAGAGGCCCAAAAAACTAAGCCCAACATGTAATGTCGGTTGGGTGTATCAGGAAGCCGGTTATAGTAGCCATGGCAACCGGTTCTTGGCCATAGACATAATCTTAGATCCCGTTTGGTTTTTGATAGGATTTGTATTTGAATTTCATTCTAATACTGTGGTTGGTTTGAGAAGGTGCTTAGATTTGAAATCCCGGGATTTCATTGAAATCTCACAAATATGGGATTTAGAATCTCATGGGGGTAGTTGATATTTTGCGATAGGATTTCTTTGTAATAATGTTATAAAACTTGTTAAAAACACTTGTTTTATAATATTCAATTAAGAAAAAGATAATTTAATTATTTTTATAATTATTTATAAAGAATGGAATTCAATTCCATTTCAAATCCTATAAACCAAACACACCAAAGATTACAAATCCTTCTAATTCTAAATACTTTCACTAAATCCAATCCCTCAAAAATGTTCCGTCAAACCAAATGGGCTTTATTGTGCGATAGCATGGAAACATTGATGTGCAGAGCTCTTTTTTTTTCATGGTGTGTAAACATGTAAACTGCTTTAGTTTCTCATTCCTTGAATTTCTTCGTTAATTGCAAGGCTTGCATAAAAGATTGATGACTTGAGAACTGGTTGAAGATGATGCAATTAGAATCTTGAGTGTTTATGCATCCGTCTCGAGGGTTCACCACAATTTATGCCAAGGAAACTCACAACGCTCACTGGTTACCAAGCAAAACTCACAACACAGAAGTTCACAAGCAAGTTGATTTTAGACCAGGTAATTGAAGTCAACATAATTCCGCACAATCTTTCCATAGTTTGCACAGTTCACTTTATATTTATCTCTTTCGCTCCGTCCTTTTCTTTATCCATATATGACTCTTGAGCCAACATCAAAACTAGCTATCCCTATCTATATGGACCTTAGGGTGCGTTTGAGTGGACAGGACAGGAAAAGAACATGAATCACTTTTCATGTTTGGCAGGACTTTTTTTGTGGAACATAGTGGAACAGGCTTGTTCCACCCTCATCTCATGGAACAAGCTGGAACAATGGAACAAGGTGGAAACAGACTTATGTTATACCAATATATTTCTCTTCTAAAACATCAAATACACTTTCCTCTTTACATTTTATTTATTCTTTAAATTTTATTTATTGTATTTTATGTTCTTTAAACTTTCACTTTACTGTTCTAAGATATAATTTTTATACGGTTACTATATTTGATTAATTTTTGTAATTTATTAAATATTAATAATCAAATGATAATATAGAAAACGTGTAAAATAAGAATTGGAAACTACATAAACTTTTTATTTTCGTGTCATTTTAATCGTGTTGACGAAAACTTTCTAATGATATATTTTGTTATAAAAATATATATTTTATTATAATTTATTAAATTACGTAATTAATAAAAATATGTAAAATATATAAACAACTCATTAAGGGTAACTTGGCCGTTTATTTGTCTTGTCTTGTCCAATTCTGTCTTACCAAACGTTGAACAAGTGTTTTGTCCTATTCTGTTCTATTTTGTCCTGTCTGGATACTAAACGTACCCTTAAGGGAACTTCAAATTAGCTTTCAAATGGGATTGGATTCTTATGCTCATGTTGGTGAAACAAGTGGAATCTCTAGGAGATATATAGGGATTTTAGATATATCATAATGCGAATCAAGCAGAATAAATGTTGAAATTTGCAGTCACTTATGTTCCGATGGTAGTAAATGCATTCTTTTGGAGAAGAGAATTAGGCTTACTATTTAGAGAGGATCAAGTGTCTTGTATAGATTGTAAACCCATACTTATGGTGTGACGCTGTTTCGACCTTGTTGGATCTTTGGCCATCATTTGTTCTATTCTTTTCTATTCCGGTATAGCCTGCTAAAGTTCTCCATTTTCCGTTTTTGGCTAATCCGGACCTTGTGATGCACCATTTTTCTCTACTATTCGTTTTCTTTTCTGTATTACAGCATGATTAATATTGACCCTCCAATCTCAAGGAGTGTGTTTGTTTTGGGCTTCATAAGTGAATTTATCCTTCTCTACGACGTTTATAACCTTATAGGTCTTATTTCCTTGATGTAAGAAGGACAATGATGCATCACAATTAAAAGGTTCTTAAATTCAAAACCATATTGTTATAGTGTGCTCTTTTGTCCATTTTAGGTCTCAGAAAAAGGACAAGCTTTTCGTTTACATTCAAGTCTAGGAGAATCAGAAGCATTAACAATAGTAGCATATACGAAAGCTACACCTACCATACACAGACGTTTTTTGCATACATCCATTAGCTACTGAAGGAGACATTGAAACTAAAATCATAGGCACCGACGATCACAAGGTAAAGCTCATCTGATGAAGAACTTCACAGTGATCATCATCATTATACACACACACACACACTACTATACGATACGAGATCCTTGCTTGTATAATACATAAAAACTAGAAAACAGAATCACTTCTTCTTGTTCTATTGAAGAAGATCTATTAATGGTTCGGATTCAGGAGATTGATTTCGTACTTCTTGCTTCATCATTTTGAAGTTATCACGACATTCAGGAGAACAATATGCTTCCAAAGCTCTGCACAATGATGAATCAAATTGTGCAGAGGTTTGGAACCATATCGTTCTCCTAAATGTCCTGATAACTTTAATAACGTAATGCAAGTGGCACAAAATCAATCTCCTGAATCTAAACCATCAATGGAGTCGGTCCATCGACCTTCAGTAGCTACTGGTCGCGTGCAAATAGTGTCTGTGTATAGTAGGTCCATTAACCAACGCTGTATGTCAAGTTATAGCCTTTTATATCTTTAGCAGTTTACACCTTCCAAAACTATGCTTTTTCATTGTGGACATTTATTTTCTAGGACAAAGGAAGTATTAATGAAATACTTTAGTTTGGAGGAAGGTTTCCGTGTGATTTAAGCATATTAATATCTAGTACAATAGTCGACTGATGGACCAATTTACAGGTCAATGCAGTGAGGCTAACAAAAGTGTCAGAATCAAGTTAAGTCATGCATTTGGAAATGTAAAAAGTAAGTATTGATTTTGATGTTCATGAAGAGAAAATTAGTAGGTAAACCTGCATGTAACTATATATATAGGGGTGCATTTTAGCTTAGCTCTAATTCAACCTATTTGACAGTAAGGCCAACAATTTTTTTTTTATTAACCTGGATATTCAACCCGCTATGCGAGCTGATTAATCTCAGGGCGACCACTTGCTTTACAGATAGCCCGGAGTCAACGCATTTGTACCTCTGTGGCCACAAGGAGATTTTTATTCCTCATTGGATTTGAACCTGGGACCTCCGGGTACTTTTGACCTTTTGAGCCAAGCTCAAACCAATTAGGCACCACCTTTGTGGTTTAAAGTAATTCATTACCACTTTACAAGTAACAAGTAGAACACATACCGACTTTGTTACCCCTAGAATCAATAAAGCCAAAAACACACGGACTGTGTTGTTGCTAGGGCTGTAAACTCTATCTGTGTTCGTTTTTTTTTTAACTTAACCAAAACCGAACAAACATGAACGGTATATGAACGAGACTTCTTGTGTTCATGTTCGTTCACTTATCGTTCACTTAATTTAATTGAACAAATGAACGAACATCAAGGATAAACGAACATATTTTTTTTGTATTCTTGTTCGTTTGTTAAAAAAGTGTCTTTGGTGGTGTGTTCATTAAGAAAATGTCTCTATTAGGTGGCGCTTGTTTTTTAAGAAGTGCTGAAGTCTAAAGTTTTAATTTACTTTTGATTGATAAGAGATGGTGTTGAAGTTTGAAACCTGAATCAGTAAGACTGTTTGTTTTTGTAAGCTGATAAATGTATAAATTCTTATTGTTAGAAATTTATTACAAAAATATTATAAAAATAAAAAAACTTTTAAAAATTTGTCTTATATTGGTTTAACAAAAATGTGACCAAATTATTTAATTCTTTATAAAATTAGAAAATAATAAATTCAAATTGAAAGTTTAGTAACAGAAGAAATTATTGTTTTCGTAAAACAACTTAAAACAAAAATAATATATTTGTGAAAATTAAAAAGGTAATTTTTAATGGTAAAAAAATGCAATAATTGATTGATGGATGCTTAAGAAAATAAGAGGCATTTAAGAAGTTAGACAACCGCCTTTTTTTTTGGGTCCATGTCAAGAGATAAGAGGCTTTGGATAACAAGAAAAAACAAATGGTCTGAACTATAAAACGTCTAATCGAATCAGACATAAGAGGTAATTAAGAGATGAAAAATGAAAAAAACAAACAAGGCTTCAATGTTCGTTCGTTAAGATGCTAAACAAACAATGTAAACGGACGAATTCTTTTGTGTTCATATTTGTTCATTAAGAAATTTGTTTGTTCATGTTCGTTTATTAAGACAATGTATTTATTCATGTTCGTTCGTTAAGATGTTAAATGAACATAAACAAACGAACTTAAATAAACGGACAAAAATGAAAAAAAAAACAACTTTCATTACTTATCATTACATTCCTTTAAGATAACATAATAAAATTTACAACGGGTAAATTTAGGGTAATAAACAAGAAATTCTTATAAACTTAGTTTAATTATTTATCTTACATATTAATGTCATATATAAGGGGGTCTTCTATTGAGATCTGTGCAATTTGTGGGATCTATGAGGTCCATTGTAAGGGGCTGTTTGACAATTGCTGAATGATTTGGTACAAAATAATTAAGAGACTCTTATGATATAGTGTAAAATGATATATAATTGTGTTGGCAATTGTGTACGATGAAATTAGGGCTCTTAATGGTTAAGGGAGATCCACGATCCTTTCAGCTACAATTTTTTTATTTTGATTTTATCTTGAGTTCTTGTATGCATGACAGATCATTACTAAAATTGAATATCATGACCAACACACGTGCATTTTTTTTCTTTTGCTCATCACAATGATTGCGTGAAGTTACCTCTTATACTAACCCAAGTAAATTGTTAAAACATTCTGAAACTAACTTTTTTTTGCTTATTGATTTACTTTCTAGAACTAAACAAAGCATTCTTGGTCATAATCTTGATTCATCTACAAGGACTTAGGATATGACATAAACCATATTTAGTGAATACTTGCTTATACACCATTATATTTTTGCAACCACTTCTTCCCTACCCTTGTTCCTTTCCTCCTATTCTTACAATGAAATGAGTGCATTGTTGTTCTTAAAGTTTGGGAGAGGAATTATCCAGAACAGATGATATAGTAATGTGTAACTATATGCAGAAGTTTAGAAAAATCAAGAAGAATCCAGTGAAAATGTTGGTGTAGCAAAAAAATAGATTGTTACGGTAAAGAAAGACAGAAAAAAGCATTCAACGATGAATATTATGATTCCATGACAAAAACCAAAATTCGAGGAGACCCATTGAAGTCCTATGGATCTTAAGTCCCATGGATTGAATCTAACAAAGAAATCTTAGTTTAGCCTATGGTAAGCATAAGCAAAATAAGATGGTAACAGTAACATAGTTAACGTGTTGAGGAAAATTTTGAAATGCATTAAAAGAATTAGGAAAAAAGAAGAACGAAATATGATATTGTTTTAGCTTTGCTCTATCCATGTTTTAAGTCTTGCTTTTGTTATTTTAGTTGCTTGGGGTCAAGCAACAATTCAAGTTTAGGGGTGTGATGAGTATGATTTATGTCCGTTCTATAACATAATTTCCCCCATTTCTTTTTGTATGTTTTACATCTTTAAATGGATGCTTTAAGTCTTTTTGTTGATTTTATATCTTTCTTGTTTTGGAGCTTCAAAGTGGAAATAATCTATCTTGATGAATTTTGGGCTGAACAGTGAAGTTGCTGCAGCAGTATGGAGGTTGCTACAGCAAGGGACGTCTAACGATTTGATTGGATTGAAAAAGTGTTGTTTATATTTTTGAAGATATTATCTACTTTCTACAAATATTATCTACTTTTTGAAATCAACTAATCAGAAGCATGCATGTAGCTAATTACATGGATGCTTTAAGTCTTTTTGTTGATTTTTGAAGATATTATCTACTTTTTGAAATCAACCAAACAATACAATAGAGAATACACTGTTTGTATAATGATGATAGGCTAATTACCCTGGCTTAGATCTGAGTGAAGGTTGGAAGGATAAGCCAACCGTGCATGAATTGCTTTCGCTATAGCTATCAACTGCACTATTCACTTCATTTCTTGATGTTTTGACGAGTGTCGAGTCCGACAAATAATAGAATTTTATAAAAATAAGCCTATTATCTCTAAAATACAACTTGTGATAGCGATAAAGTAGGGTCGTCTTCTCAGGGACTCGTGTTAACCGTAAATCCAAGACGTAACCGAGTGCAAATTCATAAAAAAATGCGTGTATATATAAAAGGGGGGGGGGGTTGGAAGATTGATAAATGGTCTAATTACGTAAATTAAATTGAGTACTTTAAACAATAACGAATAAATTCTAGTGATGAGTATAAATAGTTCTTTATAAAATCATGTATCATTGACTTGTATAAAAACATATTCTCAAAAGATTTTAGACCGGTCGTGAGTGTCGGCACGTGCCAAACACTCAGCTTGTCTTTATAATTAAACTAGCATGAGAAGCTCGGTAGACTAGTTCCTAATTGATTAAGTTGATTCTAGTCACGGACGCAAAATTCAACCTACCAATTGCCTTACGCAATAAACAAGCACCAATCCTAACTAATGAACGGAAACCCGAACATTTAAGCTAGATTACACAGTCCTATAATGCAAATCAGTGAACTTGGTTATCTATTGATGCACTATTTGCTACCAAGTGGAAATTAAGAACAATTACAGATTCCTAATCACAGCTAGCAATTCAAATTTAGGCTAAAGGATTCAAGGGATCCTTCTCAAAACCAAAATCCCAAACATGAACAATGGTTCTGAACAAGAATTGTGCAAATAAAATTCAAT
This sequence comes from Cynara cardunculus var. scolymus, assembly GCF_001531365.2. NCBI lineage: Eukaryota > Viridiplantae > Streptophyta > Magnoliopsida > Asterales > Asteraceae > Cynara > Cynara cardunculus. The sequence continues at coordinate 17,526,327 of NC_037543.1, forward strand.
TAAGTTTCAATGTTAAACAAGTCTCAACAAAGTTCAATGCAAACTAACTATAATCTCATCACTAGAATCAGAAAATCAGCAACTCATAACTCTATTTTGAAACAGAAATTGAACTTACAGACGGTAGAAATCAGTAGAGTATGAAGAACTGAAATTGAGAAATCCAAAATCGACTCCAAAAATTCTGAAAATCTGTTTACTGCTTCCTCYCGATTTCTCCTACCCGGTTTCTGCTTCTCATCGATTCTGTCTCTCTCGACTTCTGCTTCTTTTTACTCTCCTTTTCTCCAATCGAACAACCCTTTGCTGTCCTCTTCGATCGCTCCCTGTGTCTCCGACTTCTCCAATCGAATAGCCTGCTGTCCTCCTCTCCCTCCAATCGAATAGCCTTAAATCGCACCTCCATCTCTCTCAATCAACCCACGTTTGGCTACCCACGTCTCTCTCTCGATCTCGATTTTGGGTCTGGGCTGCTGCTGTTTCTTCTTCTTTTCTTTTTGTTCACGGGCTGCTGTTATGGGTAGCAACCTTGGGCTGCTGTTTGGGCAAAAAAAAAGAACACATAATCAACACATTTTTCTCAACTTTAATGGCCTCATATAGTTAGATTAACTTAAATTAAATTGCCCCTTTTTAAGCATATATTTAATATTAATTGTAAGGTACTTTGACGTAAAAATGTATAAATTTGCACTTATCATGTTTCATCTGATAATAATTGAAATATTAACACATCTCGTTTTATGATGAGGAGTTGAGCTTAAAAAGAAGACAATGCAAACAAGAGAGATTTAAAGAGTTGTAGAATGTTGTAGCTTGTTGCAGCAACTGATACAGTTATACCTATATAGAAAGAAAGATAAGTCTAATACCATGCTCGGATTTATACTCATTACTAATATGATAAGGTACTGTAGTGAGTGCCTGACTGCACTTTGAAAGACAGTCGTTTGATCCAATATTGTGATATTAAGAACTATTGTTGCAACAACCTCATGTTATGTTGTAGTAAGGATTTGCTTCACTCTGAGACGAAACTGCAACCAGATCTTACACCCATACTTTTACTTTCTTGTTGTTACTTATTGTTAATGTTACTCACTCAAACCAATTTCTTCGACTTCGCCATCTGAAATTAGTTTTTTCACCTTCAAATCTCATAACTTAAGAAATCTATCTTTGTGGAATACAATACTTGGTTCTTACCATTTTATTACTTGTTTTAAAGGGTTGTTTGTTACTTCCTAATAGTTCCATTAAGAAACAACATTTGAATCGTTAAGAGGTGAATCTTGTTTGGCAAAAAAAAAAAAATCTGTCTCTTAATGGTTCTAAAATCTTCTGAATGATTTTGCATCATGTACCTCACTTAACCATTCAGTGTCCTAATTCCATTATAAACAATTACCAAACAATTATATTTCATTTTATAATATATCATTAGAGCCTCTTAAACATTCTGATCACTTAAGCATTTTGCACCAAACCATTCAGCAACTACTAAATAAGAGATATTGGGTGGACATGTACACTTACATGCTTACTCAATTACCATAGCTTTTGAGGTTATGTAAATATGAGTACAGGGAGAGATCCTTCCATCCATAACTTTGAGCATTTTAGAGTCATCATCCAATCACCTAAGTTACAAATGCCACAATCAAAGAGTTGTAAGTGACAACATTATGTAAGATTCCTTATCGGAAGATCGTTTTCTAAAAACATATCAGTGATATTCTCATTATCTTTGTTGACAACCATGTCTACATTTGGTACTTTGATGTCGACATTTAGGATTTTAAAACCTTCCTTGTTTTGCTTACATTCTTAGACTCCTAATGAGTGCCTTAATTTCAGGTACTCTTATATCTATAAAGAACATGAATAAGATGTAAAGCTATAAATCGACATGGGCTTTTGATTATGAAACTGATGGTTTCAAAAATGTTTCGTTTAACTCTAAAATTTAAAATCAGTTGGAAAACATTCACATAAGGTTTATAAAAATCTAACTGATGTTTTAATTATAATATAATTATACTTTATTTTTTACAATAATTATTTAATCATATCTTATCCTTAATCACATTATTTTATATTCCAAAAATAATTATATTATAACTTCTATTTAATTATTTTGATGATTACAAAATAATTTTTTTAACATCAATTATAATATTAGCATTTCAATTATGTTTTAGTTTAAATATAATTATGTTTTATTTTAGTCCTATAATGCAAATCAGTGAACTTGGTTGTCTATTGATGCACTATTTGCTACCAAGTGGAAATTAAGAACAATTACAGATTCCTAATCACAGCTAGCAATTCAAATTTAGGCTAAAGGATTCAA
>NC_037543.1:17529063-17530921 GCF_001531365.2 Cynara cardunculus var. scolymus
TTATTTAATAATACAAAATTATACTTATTTTTAACATTAATTATAATACTAACATTTCAATTAATTGATATTTTATATACGTATTTTTGTTTCAAATAAATATTTAAATCCACCCTTAGTTTTTCATCTTTCGAATCAACCGTGTTGGATTGGCATGGAAATTTATGTGGATCATCTGCAATTTTAATGAGAAGTTTTAAACTTATAAAGAACTTGAAAAAAAACCCATTCTCATATCAAAAATTACCAAAGCTATGCATTGACTAAATCGAACAAACGCACATCATATAGTTCGTGAAAATTCACTCAAATCATATCGTATTAATTTATATTATATTATTATAATAACTTTCGTAACTAGATTTTTGCAAGAAGAAATAAATAAATATCATGACTAGATTAAAAAAATAATACCTTTGATATTTCTTTTTAGTATCACAACCAGATTTAAAAGCAGAAGATTTGTTTCTTTCGTATTGTTCTGTGTAAGAAGCTGGTTACTGTTCAGTTGTCAATTACATTTATATTATCTACTTTTATCGATATGAAACTTTTTAATTATCGTTTTGAACAAAAGTTATTATTCACTTTCATTAATTACCGACGTAATTTAAACCATTGAAGAGGTGCAAATAATACGACCCTTTATTTATTGCATATAAAGTATTACTTTGACGATCAAGATTGGCGCAAATATTAGACGCTAAAACAGGATGTCTTTCTCGTGTAATAGATTAATGATGTTATGCATTGAAAATGATACCACCTTCTATAACATCATATACTCCTACATTTACATATAACATGAATTTTATACAAAAGAAATATAACTTACATCACAAGGTCCCACTAGTATTAAGGATTCTATATACAGAATTTACAATTGAAAAATTTCGAAAGAATATCCATGTACCATCACATGTATTTTTAAAATATAACATACAATAGGTTGATCTTCAAAAGATAGATAAACACATAAGATTTTTTTTTTGATTAACCTGGATATCCGACCCGCTATGCGAACCGACTAATCCCAGGCGACCACCTGCTTTGCAGATGGCCCGGAATCACCTCATTTGAACCTCCGTGGCCACAAGGGGATTTTTATTCCTCCATGAATTTGAACCTAAGACCTCCTGGTACTTTTAACCTTTGAAGCGAAGCTTAAACCAATCAGACACCACTCTTGTAGGTAAGGAAAATAATTTTAGAAAAAACCGATACCAGTTTATGTTCATAAATACTTAAAGAAACTATTTTGTATTTCTTGTAACCAATTTTGTTCTTGATGATAAAAACATTTGTCTAAGATTTCTTTTTAGTATTGTCAGTGACCCTTATTTTTACGTCCTGGAGCTAATAAGTGCAAATTTTATACATTTTTACATCAAATTACCTTGAGATTAATGTCATTTAGATATTTAAAATATCCATTTTAATTTAAGATGATGTTTAATCTTATGTGACCATTTAAGTTGAAAAAAAAATGAGAAAATTGATTGTTGCGTTTTGGTTTTTATCATTAGCATCAAACAGCCCAAAATCAGGCCCAAACACAAGCAGCCCAAGTCGTGTAAAAGAAAAGAAAAGAAGAAGAAACAGCAGCAGCCCAAGGTTGCTGCCCACGACCAACAGCGAGAGGAAAGCGAGAGAGAGGTCGTGCAGCAGGAGATCGTGGGCAGCGAGAGCAGGAGATCATGGGCGAGTACGAGTGGTCGCAAGGGGCTGTCGGTACAGAAGCAACCGAGAGAGGGATAGCGCACAGCGGCTGTCGATTGAGAGAAAAGAAGGGCTGTTCGAAAGGGGCTGTATATAGGCGAGGCAAGAAGAGAAAAATCAAGGGGGAAATCGAGAGGAA
>NC_037543.1:17530926-17559877 GCF_001531365.2 Cynara cardunculus var. scolymus
ACGACTCACCCGACTAAGCACCAATGGAGTGATCCCAATATCCCTCTATACTTGAAAGTAGAATTCGTATGTTTGGGAAGAAAAAAAAAAGAAAAAAAGAAAAGAAAAAGAAAACAGTATATATATATATATGAAGAGCAAAATTACGTCGTCAATAAAAAAAAAAAAAAATAGACGACGAAAATGACGATACGGTTGAATATAAACGCTTTATCTTTATTCCCTATCGTCCAAAAAGGAATGAGCTTCAAAGATAGATACAAAAGTCCTTTGTGAAAAAAATAAATAAATAAATAAAGTGTGGTTAAGTTGCCGGAATTCTCCGTTGGTGTTAGGTCTTAGTCACTTTTCCTAAATATTTCCCTACCGTACCCAAGCCTTGTTTTTCGTTATACCTTTTAAGACCTTTTGATTTATAAGCATGTATTTTATCCAAGTAGTAGAGAGTGAGAGGTTTTTCAAGCTTATGGTAGATACATGTTAGTGTAGTGACGATTTGAGCGATACACTTAACCCAAGGAGTGAATCAAGTGTTGCTTTGTTAATCCCATTCGTGAGAGTTCTCGAGATTAGCTTGTGTCTACTTGATTGCGTGTGCATCCTCTTTTCAATACTTTGTTGCAAATCTCAAACTCATGATATGCTATATGTGTTGATATTCTCGTTAGATTCGATTTTTAACTACGTGTTAACTTAAGTCATTGCCGGGACGGACAAGGATCTAAGTGTGGGGGAATTTGATAAGTGCAAATTTTATACATTTTTACATCAAATTACCTTGAGATTAATGTCATTTAGATATTTAAAATATCCATTTTAATTTAAGATGATGTTTAATCTTATGTGACCATTTAAGTTGAAAAAAAAAAGAGAAAATTGATTGTTGCGTTTTGGTTTTTATCATTAGCATCAAACAGCCCAAAATCAGGCCCAAACACAAGCAGCCCAAGTCGTGTAAAAGAAAAGAAAATAAGAAGAAACAGGCTGCTGCCCACGACCAACAGCGAGAGGAAAGCGAGAGAGAGGTCGTGCAGCAGGAGATCGTGGGCAGCGAGAGCAGGAGATCATGGGCGAGTACGAGTGGTCGCAAGGGGCTGTCGGTACAGAAGCAACCGAGAGAGGGATAGCGCACAGCGGCTGTCGATTGAGAGAAAAGAAGGGCTGTTCGAAAGGGGCTGTATATAGGCGAGGCAAGAAGAGAAAAATCAAGGGGGAAATCGAGAGGAACGAGAGGCGAGGCAGCAGGTCATCGAGCGACACAGCAGGTTATCGAAGGGCTGTTCGATTGGAGCCGGTCGCGAGAGAAATAGAAAAGTGAGAGGGAAATCGAGAGGGGCTGTTATCGAGCAGTCGAGAAAGAGGACARCAGCAAGCTGTCGATTGAGAGCTGTCTATCTAGGGCTGTCAATTGGAGGAGAAGAAGGCTGTAAAATCGAGCAGCAGGCTGTCGATTGGAAGCAGTCGGCCGAGAAGAAACTGTCGATACAGAGGAGAGGAACGAGGGGCTGTTCAATTGTCTGCCAGGTAGCAAACAGCAGTCGGGTGAGAGGGAGAATTAGAGGACTAATCAAGATTTTCAAAAGGATTGGTCAGGACTGGATTCGGTGAAGAAACAGTAAGCTTATTTCCAGATTTTGAAGACAAATTCCAGGTTTCTTCACCAACTCTTAAATTCAATCATTTTGTAAGTTTCTTAGTTCCAGACATGAGTAGCTAATTTTTATTTCTAGTAATGGGTTTATAATCGACTTTGAATTTGGATTTGTTGAGACTTACGTCAATTTCATCATATCATTTGAAGCTATTTATGCGATTTTAGAGTTGAATGCTTATCGTTTTGAGTTGGATATTTTAAGTAGGATCCCTTATTATGTCTAATTCAATATCGAGTTGCTAGATAAACCTTTAAGTCCGTAATTTCTTTTCGGTTTATTGAAGTAGCACACGACACACAGTTGACACTTATGTTAAATGATGATGTTGTAAGATCGTGTAAACTAATTTAAACAATCGGCGTCCGATTGTTGGTTAGTGTTGGGTTTGTTTGACGTTAATGCAATTGACAATTAAATTCTAAGTCCGTGACTAGGTTTGATTAGCTAATTAGAGGTTAGTCGTAGAGCGTTCGAGACTGATCATGCTTTTATAACGAACATAATATTGACGCGTGTCGATGTCCTAACCAACGTAGTTTCTTTTGAGAAAATGGATTGAATGAGTCGATGATATATAATCCAAAGGATTAGTTGATTGATGCTCATTACTAGTCTCGTTCTTATTATTGTTTAAGTTCTCAATTTATTTTGCATTTTTAGGCTGTTTATAAATCATCCAACCCCCCCCCTTTATATATTGTTTTATTGTTAATGAATTTGCACGAGATTACGTCTTGGGTTTACGGTTAATACCGAGTCCCTGAGGAGACGACCCTACTTATCGCTATTACAAGTATGTTTTAGAGATAATAGGCTTATTTTTATAAATTATATTATTTGCCGGACTCGACACCCGTCAGTCTAAGATTTCTTTTTAGTATTGTCAATGACCCTTATTTTTACGTCCTGGAGCTATTAATCATAAAAAACCATGTTTGTATCATTCTCGTATTTTTACAGTAATACGAACAAAAACCGATAATTTTTCAATTCTTCAAGTCTATTACACATAAAAATTGCTCTCAAATAAGCAACCAAACAAAAATACACTCTTTTTCTTCATAACCATGATGTCAAAACCCCGTTTTAAGCCACACTCTTAGGTTTTAACATGTAAACACACAAAAATTTCACTCGATAATTTAACGTTGTATAAAAAGAAGCCAACCCAAATGAATTCATGACTTCGGAGACCTGCATTGCCTGATCCACCAAGATTCTCGATCTCGCAAATTCCAAAAAAAATTGTACCCGAATTATCAAGAGAATGTTACCATGAACTTATAGACCCAATGTTCTCCTTTCAGCTAGTTTGGATTTCAAATCTTTCACACCTGGAATTCCTTCATTCTTCGACGTTTCTTGCCACCATGCTATGAGTTCGTCCTACAAAAAAGAATATCACATTGTTTCAAATTGTAGAATCTTTAATATATGTTAAAGAAAGCATCTGCTTCAAATGAAAATTGATTACCACATCAGATATTAATTGTCAGATAGTTTTGTCCCATGTTTGGCAAATGATAGATGATGAGAGTAGCACGGGACAATTTTGTGATTTTTTTGTCCCACCAAAACTAAAAAGACAAGTATTTTTACATGCGTTGTTTCAAATTGTGAAACAACACATGAAAACTGGTTCTCATGGTCTTCAACCTTTTTGTAATTTTTCATTTAATTATTCTAATAAAAGAAAATTTTGTACAATGTTTTCAATACAAGTATTTAAATATTTACATGACATGTCTCATTTATAATTAATTATTATGATATAAGAAAACCCTAATAACACTTATTTAACAATCCATATTTTTGAGTATTTTAGTTTGTGTTGTATCAGTCTTTACATTCTAATCTAGTTTTATCATGTCCATTCCTAGTATAAAAGCAGTAGCGTTACCAACTGCTGCTCCAGGTTTATACAATTTTCTCTTCTTATCGCTTATCATTTGACATTCTATCGACCATACAAGTTTGCAAGAGATTTTCATGACAAAGACGAAAGGGAACAAGCTTAATTAATTACCTCAAGGAAGTCGCAATTAGAGACATATTGACTTTCGACAAAGCATTCGAGACGTCCTACTTTAACACGAATAGATTGCTTGAAACCTTTCAATGGGGTTTCTCCTCGTAATCCTGCAACATCATAGAGATGCACATTTCAATAATTTGCATCCTCAGTTACCTATTTATCTATCAATAATCATTACAAGATACTGATAAGAATGATCGTGGTTTACGTTTTCTTTTTTCAATTTTGTCTTATTTATTAATATTCTAGTATTTAATTAATTATTAGTCAAACCCTAGATTCGATCATGTACCAAGTCAAACGTTGCTTCTATCTTTTGGGACTTTAAGGTCGACCTTACATCCTTTCGGTTCATAGCCGTGAGACCGCTACGGTCGGGGGCGTTCCAAAAGGTGGCGACATACCCTTTTTGCCGAAAAAAGTAATCTAGATCTTAAATTTTTCTTTAAAGCGTGCACTTTTGGATATGACTCGGGCCAATTCTCTTTTTCTTCATTTCCATTCCAAGAATCAAATCCATTCTCAGCGATTCACTCCTACCAAAACTCCTACCGCCCCTCGGCCCATGGGATGCGTACGTGATTTACCACCTTCATGATGACCGTGAGACTGGTGCCTTTGGAGGTGCTGCATAGGGTGGCGATAACCCTTTCTTTAGTAGAGGTGCCAAACAACCTAGCTAGACCTAGATGGTGGAACCCAGAAGAAGGTATCTTTAATTATCAAATGCTTCAGAACGGCCTTGAGATATCGAAGTGGAAGCTAATAGAATGTGAAACAAGATGGGAGGGTAGTAAAAAACATAACTAGAGGAAGATGATAACCATTTTATACTTTGTTTTGTTCCAATTCAAGCCTACTCCAAATAGTTTGTGCAAAAAGAGTTCGGTAGCAGACAACCACCGAACTGGCCCACACCTCCGCACCCAAAGAGATACGTGGGAGTCAAATAAGTACACAGTGGCCTGTGCTAGGTGGTTGGCTTAAGATTCTAAGTGCCCACCAGAGCCAATCATATATAGGGAATTGTAACTCACACTGCAGCTGACCGCTGATAGACTCCAACCATCGGTAGCTTGTATAAGTATATCATCCCGAAACCAACTATGATACATCCTGTAGGCCACTCCAACTAGTTCCGGAATAATGGATTTTTTTTTTTAAGTATTATGATATTTATATACGACAAATACCCACGACACAATCATCACCAAATGTAGAATTGAACAAGGATTTAGTGGTAACTGGATGGTGCTGAAGTATGATCCTTTTTGATAAATGGATGGTTGTAATACATTCCCAAATAATTCGAAATGGTACCTGTTACGCAGGCAACATAGTACCTCGATCCCCCAGCTCCCTCTTCCCATTTTGCAAGCCGCAAACGTACAAAAAACCCATCTAAATGCGCAACCGACAATCGGGAATTTGTCCATCTGCCAATAACATAGTACAACATCAATAAAAATTCAAAAAAATGATCAAATAACTCAAAAAACGATAAAAAAAATCAAAGAAAAAGGTAGATTTCGTACTTCATGATATCTGTACGTGATAACCTAAGCCTCCTTATGGTGTCGAACATTCCTTTTGGTGCTTCTTTAGTTACTCTTTCATATAAACTTATGTGTTCCACAACACCCTTAATCTCTTTCTCTTCAATCTCCAAACAGTCAATCGATCCACGGCCACATTTGTCGATTTCTTTGGAGCTGCCAACATAATTATTCTCGATCAGTTTAATAGTTTGATCATGTGCCTTCACATCTGGTAAGAAGAGAGACTGAAAAAAGTTTTGAAATCCCATTTTCTGGCTCTCAAAACCACGAGTTTCATCATACACACTCATTCTCTGATCATAATTCTTGTACTCCTTTAAGCCTTTCAGCATGTTCGACATCCAATTCACGAAAGATTTGTCTTCTTTAACCATGCATTGATCATGATCAGCTTGTTTCTTGATTCTTTTGCTTCCAAGAATCAATTGTTCTTCCAACCTCAATCTCCTCTTTCTTTTGGCAACAGAAGTAGCATTTTTGCAACTTTCCATGCTTCCGTGGCTCTCAACCTCGTGTTTCTGATCCTTTTCTCGACAATAAATCGATCCTTCTCTATCTTCACCTGGAAAGAAATCGGCCTGTTCAACATCTTGTGCATTTTCACGAAAAGGGTCGCTAGAGCAACCGTCTTTGTCCATTTTAGCCATTTCCACGTGTTCGTGGGGCCCACATTGAGCCGAGGCTTCAATCTTCAAAGGTGATATAATATCGGAACCCGACTTGTCAACACCACTAGTCATTCCGTCTACAAACAAGCGTTCCGATGATGGAACGCTTGTTCTTTGGTTTTGTAGACCTGCAAGAAACCAAATTCCAGTTGAGCAAAGAAGATACACTTTGATTGCTGAGGTCAAATTTGTTACTTTGTAAACTCAGATTTTCTGGATTTTGTAACAATTTATGAGCATGTCATAGACTTCAGTAAACTAAACCTAGTTGCCGTGACTTTCCGGCAATTACCGTTTAAATCCATGGACTTTTTAACAGATTTCTAAGTATTCTTTGCATGAAACTAAGAGCCCGTTTACTAAACATTTACTTTGGTAAGCGCTTACCGGTTCAATTATCTTACTAGGTAAATATAACAAGGACCGAGAATCTTATCCGGTAAAAAAGAAGACAAGAATCAAAAGTCTTACCCGGTAAACACGCTTATTAACAATTCTTTTTTATCTCCAAGAATGTTATATAATAAGTTAACTTACCTTCGGTAAGTGAGGGTGAAGGTGAAGTCTCTGTTAGCAAGCGCTTACCGGATAAGCATTTAGTAAACGGGTCCGCATGCAATAAGGATCAATTATCAGCCGTACAGTACGTTTTTAGTAAAGATTTTTGCATAAAAGATTGTTATTTGCCACAAAAACAATACCAAATATAATGGCTTGAAAAGTTAGCCACTTCCAAAATTTCTCAAAGTTTAAAGATTCACAAAATGAATCAAATCGACTTCGATATGTACCTGCGTGGCCATGACTTCTGCTTGTCGATGTTTCGACTGTGCTTGAAGAATTGACGTGTTTTTGATCTTGAGTGTCTTCAGACTGTAAAAACCCCATATTGCTTGGACCAACTTCACACGTAAAACAAGGTTTCTTTTCGGCAAATTTGATGCTTAATCCTGTTCCCGGAGACCAAACTAGCTCGGCTAATGTATCTGATCCAACAAACGTCATTAGATCAACTCTTGAATTTGCATTTGCACCTGCGCCTGCAGCTGTACTACTATTCTTCCATTGGTTAGTAATATTGATAGCAAGCCCGGAATCCGCTTTAGGATCATTCACATCTGTCATTAGCCAAATGTTACATGAAACCGAAAATCCTGAAACTGGAAGTGAATCCAAGTTTAGATTCAACATGAAAATTAATATAAGTATCAAAGACAACTTTGGTGATCATTGATGTTTCAACTGAATTCCATACATAAACAATAAACCAAACCAAATAAATCCAGTATATCCCATTCGGAGATGGGGTTCCGGAAGGGTGAAATTTGTTGTTTTCGTGAAGACCCCGAACTTGTGTAAAGCATGCAAAAAGAAATGACAAAGCTTGCCCAAAAAAATTATGAAAATAGAAACATGAGAACTTGAAAAAAAGAAAGGCAGCGCTAAGATTTGAAAATACTTCCAACGTTAAGCAAGATTCAAATACACAGACAAACAAACAAATAGACAAAATTAGGGGTGTAAACAATAGGAGATAACTCGCGAGCTACTCGAGATCGACTCGATTAACACTCGATTTGAATAGGCTCGGCTCAAACTCAAGCTCGACTCGACATATTAACTGTTGGAATCCTAAGTCTTGGGGTCCAAGCAATCACGATTATGGAAACAATGACAAGTCGGTTCATACTTTCCATAATCGTGATTATGGAAACAATGACAAGTCGGTTCATACTTTCCTAATTATAAGCTAATACAAGTCGGTTATTAGCTTCTATAAATACATTGTTTTAGATTGAGTTTTTTAAATCTTTTGAGAAACATTGTAAACACCGTGAGCTTTGAGTAATTTTCTCACATTAATCAAAGAGTGATTTTGGTTATTTAGTTTTGCAATTATTCAATACCAAACTTTAATTGGTATCAAAGCCAAGAACCGAAGGCTGTGAGATCGAATTACCTTCCTGGTGAACAAGTCGGTCACCATGTCAGGAGCAGAAACACCTGCCGGTACGTCGACGAAGGAGAAAGAGACCGGAGCCACCTCGGTGCATTGTCCAATGCTCACGTCGACGAACTACACCGTTTGTGTTATGAGGATGAAGGTTGTATTAAAGATTCATAAGGCTTGGGAGATAATTGAACCAGGAACTACAAAAAATCAAGATAAAGATGATTTAGCAATGGGTTTGATTTACCAATCGATACCTGAAAATCTTATAATCCAAATCGGTGAACAAGATTCATCTAAGGGACTTTGGGATGCAATCAAATCAAGGCATATGGGGGCTGACCGTGTGAAGGAGGCACGATTACAGACTTTGATGTCCGATTTTGATCGATTGAAGATGACTGAGTCGGAGTCGATTGACTCTTTCACTGGAAGATTATCTGGAATTGCATCCAAGGCAGCAGCATTAGGTGAATCGATTGATGAACCAAAGATGGTGAAGAAATTCCTGAAGTCGCTACCGAGAGTAAAATTCATTCATATTGTCGCCTCTTTGGAACAGGTGTTGGATTTGAAAACCGTTGGCTTCGAAGATGTAGTGGGGCGATTAAAGGCTTATGAGGAGCGGATAAGGGAGGACGAAATCAGTGGTGAGGATCAACCGCAGGTTCTGTTCGTCAACCATGGTGGAAGTGCGAATCGGAAGTCACAGAAGGGGAGATCGAAGGAACCGGGTCCTAACAAGTCTTATAATTCGAATGGGTCTGGTGGATCAAACAATGCTAACCGGGCTTCTCATGGTGGAAAGGCCAAACAGCATTGGGCCAAATCAACTCGGTCCACAAATCAGTCCAATAATGACCCGAAAAGGGAAAATAAAAAAGACCGGTCCAAAATTATTTGTTACCGGTGTGATAAACCGGGTCACTTCGCGTCTCAATGTCCGGACCGAATTCAAAAATTACAAGAAAGTAATTTTACCAAAAGTGACGATACCGAAGCGACCGTATTTTTACACGAGACCGTGTTTATAAACGAATAAAAGGTGATACCGTCTCAATACGACTCACAAGATAACGATGTGTGGTATTTGGATAACGGGGCGAGCAATCACATGACGGGAAACCGGTCGTTTTTCTCCGAACTCGATGAAGGAATTAATAACCGGGAAGGTTAAATTTGGAGATAATTCATGTGTAAAAATCAAGGGAAAAGGTTTCATACTTTTCCAAGGCAAGAACGGTCAACAAAGGCTGATGACGGAGATTTATTACATACCGGATCTCAAGAACAACATCATTAGCCTTGGTCAGACAACGGAARCSGGKKKKGMMWTYSRAWKRAARGSMAMSKTTYKRMCWWKSMWKRWKSCMAWWAWYSKTTWWTWAWKRARGKWMMAARRAMYYCMAAMCSSCTTTWWWAAAWWAAAWTWAAAAWTKGRRKWMCYWWTTKSCYTYMWTYSRRRMYWARKKRRGRWWMSWKGSSRWKGSMWKSYWRRMYYSGGSMMMWYMAWTTYSRRKYMAWKRAAAARRWKKYCMARRARGRKYYWRKTWAARRGKTWMCCCMAWTTKRWYMWKRRRAWYMAWYKKKSMRRKYYTKSYTKGKKGGSMARSMAAMMARRAARKYMWTYCCSRMYWWKRMSRMMWWMMAAGCAAAACGACCATTRGAACTAGTTCACGGCGATTTATATGGTCCGATCACGCCGGCAACCAAGGGTCAAAATCGGTATGTTTTCACACTAATTGATGACTTTTCACGATTTATGTGGATTTATCTCATGAAAGAAAAGAGTGAGGCGTTTACACACTTCAAAAAGTTCAAAGCTTTGGCRGARAATGAAATCGGAAAGCCTTTGAARGTTTTTAGAAGTGATCGAGGAGGTGAGTTTACTTCTCTCGAGTTTAAAACATTTTGTGATCAAAACGGAGTTAAACGCCACCTTACCGCCCCATATTCACCGCAACAAAACGGAATTGTRGAAYGAAGAAACCGAACACTTATGGACATGACACGAAGCATAATGAAGGCAATGCATGTTYCAAACTACTTATGGGGAGAAGCGGTAAAACACTCTACCAACTTGATCAATCGYGTTTACACACRAGCCCTTGGTGATACAACTCCATACGAAAAGTTGTATAAARGAAAACCGAATTTARAAAACGTTCGTATATTTGGGTGTCAAGCATATGCAAAAGTTGAACTGGTAAACCTCAAGAAGTTGGATGCAAGGTCAAGACCACTAGTACATCTTGGTTCCGAACCGGGTACAAAGGCCTATCGGCTATTTGACCCGACGACACAAAAGGTAATCGTGAGTCGAGACGTTATTTTTAACGAAACCAAAGGGTGGGATTGGCATAAAGAAGCAAGAACCAACGATGAAGAACCAAGCTCGTTCATAGTACCATGGGATTGCTCGGAAGAAGAGGCAAACCACAACCAAGGAAACGATGTAAACATTGTTGAACCGATTGAATCGGATCACAAGTTTGAAGACGGAGCGGAAGTACAAGATAACGAACAACCAAGTCCAGTCAACAATAATGTGAACAATGTTCAAAACCAAAGGCCTACGAGACTAAGGAAACTTTCAACTCGATTGCAAGATTATGAGCTTGACCTTGATAACCTTGATGAACTTCTCCTAACAACCAATGACGAGCCGGTATCGGTTGAAGAGGCGAAGAAAGAACTGGAGTGGGTCAAAGCCATGAATGCGGAGATCAGTTCAATAAACAAGAATAATACTTGGACTCCTCGTAAACAAGCCTATGGGGGTGAAGCCAATCAGACTCAAATGGGTGTTCAAATTGAAGAAAAATGCAGATGGCACCATTAATAAATACAAGGCAAGGTTGGTTGCTAAAGGTTACGTGCAACAACCCGGTATTGATTTTCAAGAAGTATTTGCTCCGGTAGCTCGAATCGAAACTATCCGACTTCTTATAGCCTTAGCCGCAACTAATGGGTGGGAGCTTCACCACTTAGATGTTAAAACGGCTTTCTTGCATGGAGAATTGAAGGAAACCGTTTACGTATCGCAACCGGAAGGCTATATAAAGAAAGACAACGAGCATAAAGTGTATCGCCTTACGAAAGCACTTTATGGCTTAAGACAAGCACCTCGAGCATGGAACACGAAGCTTGACGGAATTTTGAAGAGCATGAAATTTCAAAAGTGCATGAAAGAATCAGTGTACCGGAAAAACGAAGGAGCTAACTTGTTGATTTTGGCAATTTATGTTGATGATTTATTTGTCACAGGTACAAATTTGAACATGATCAAAAGGTTCAAATTAGAGATGTCCAAGAGCTTTGAGATGTCGGATCTTGGAAGATTAACTTACTACCTGGGCATTGAAGTTAAACAAGAAGAATCGGGGATTACTATAAACCAAGAAGCGTATGCTTGACGCATTCTAAAAGAAGTTGGTTTAAATGATTGCAATCCGACCCACATTCTAATGGAACCGGGAAATAAGTTGTCGAAGGCCGAAGACGAACCCGAAATCGACCCGACACAATATCGAAAGGTGGTAGGATGCCTTAGATATCTCTTGCACACAAGACCCGATATGGCATATGCCGTAGGAGTTGCTAGCCGATACATGCAAAGTCCAAGAGAGTCACATGGCGGAGCAATCAAACACATCCTAAGGTACTTACGAGGAACAACAGGATACGGAATCAAGTACGAGAGGATGGGACAAAACCGGCTTATTGGTTATAGTGATAGTAGTCACAATGTTGACCCGGATGACGGAAAAAGCACAACCGGTCATATTTTCTACTACGGGTCATCCCCGATAACATGGTGTTCGCAAAAGCAAGATACTGTTGCTTTATCATCTTGCGAGGCGGAGTTCATGGCGGCCACCGCGACTGCGTGTCAAGCAATATGGCTTCAAGATTTGCTAGGAGAAATCATGAACAAAGCGCAAGAGAAGGTGGTTCTAAGAGTTGATAACAAGTCGGCTATCGAACTAACGAAGAATCCCGTTTTCATGGAAGGAGTAAACACATTCACACAAGGTTTCACTTTATTCGTAATTGTGTTGAAAACAAACAAATGGAGGTGGAGTACATTCCCGGTGAAGAACAAAAGGCGGACATTCTTACTAAACCACTAGCTCGAACCAAGTTCAAGGAAATGCGGAGCTTGATCAGGATCGAAGACGTCTCTAGAAGGACTTAGAGATTCGGGGTTGATTGTTGGAATCCTAAGTCTTGGGGTCCAAGCAATCACGATTATGGAAACAATGACAAGTCAGTTCATACTTTTCCATAATCGTGATTATGGAAACAATGACAAGTCAGTTCATACTTTCCTAATTATAAGCTAATACAAGAAAAAAATGGAAAGTCATCATCGGTTATTAGCTTTTATAAATACATTGTTTTAGATTGAGTTTTTTAAATCTTTTGAGAAACATTGTAAACACCGTGAGTTTTGAGTAATTTTCTCACATTAATCAAAGAGTGATTTTGGTTATTTAGTTTTGCAATTATAAATACATTGTTTTAGATTGAGTCGAGTCAAGCTACCCAATACCCGACTCGAAATGCTCGTGAGATACTCGATTATTTTATATACAATTAGTTTTTTAAAATATAATAAGTTTTTATGATAAAATTTGTAAAATATAAATAACAAAAATGTCTTATATTTTCAGAAATTTAAACAAAATTATACATTTTTAATTATAAAAACTAATCAATTGTTTTTTATTCGAGTTCAAGCTTGATTTGAGTTGCAGTTCGTGCTTGTTTCGAGCTTGAGTTCGAGCTTGAGAAATAATTATCGAGTTCGAGTCGAGCTTTGATTTTTATTACTCACGAGTTTTTGAGTCGAGTTCAAGCTTGGAAATTGGGTTTCGAGTTCGAGTCAAATATAGTGATACTCGAGCTTGACTCGAAAGACAAAATACACAACCAGCAACATGTACAAGAAAACATAACCACGTAGGAAGAACTACACATCCTACTCTAACCCAGGACTCAAGAGATCTAACTGCCAACCCACTAAACCTACTTTCCCTACACCCATGCTTTACCTTTCCAAATCCCCTTCTCTATTCAGCTATCCTAATATTGCATCCCAAGAACTCTTATTTAAGATCATGTCCTCGGATGTGCCTAAAACTATGACCGTTTAAAACGTTACGTATGTTAACAGCGGGAATGATACGAAAATCTAGTACCAACTTCACGTTCATACCACTTTGAGTGTTGATATGTTCTTTTTCCTCTTAAAAACGATTAAAACTAACATGAACTCAAAGTATTCTATATTCCTTCCATTTGATTATAAATGAAAACATGTGTTACAGCTAGTACAATGCAAATCTAATGATCCGTTTAGTTCAAATTTGATTATTTTCGACTTTCGAGTAATTTACAAACCATTATCGACTTTCAAGTAATGGGTGCAAGTTTAAAATCAACAACAAATATTTAAAAGAACAAAAGATATGTGATAACTTGATGAAATTATGAATATGTACATAAAATAAGAAGATATTGAGCTTAAAGAAAAAGACAATTTATCAAATAGTAAAAATGCTACCAGAATCAATAAATAAATCGACTCAAATGACCATTTTTTACACTTAAATTGGTTTTTTAATCATTTCTCATTCGGGTTTATCAATATTCAGGTCCACAATATAGCTAAAAGACAAAAAAAAAAAAATCAAAGTTTACCGTCGCAATTACGGACCCCGCGTCACAGTTGCAAATTTGTGTTGAATTTGATTCATTTTTTTGCCTTTTAATTAATATTAGGGACCTGAATATTACGAAAGTAGTGATATTTGGATAAACATTTGAGAGAGAAATAATTAAAAGATAAGAAATGTTCATTTCAATCAATTTCTCTCTAAAATATCATCATCAATTGATGATGTAACCACGACAGTGATTGATAGATATGTTTTAGACTATAATCTTTCTGGAAAAAGAAAATATTCTCAAATTAAAGCCATCCACAAAAAGAAAATATCACAATTAAATGTATGTTCAAATTCTCAAAATAAAGTAAAGGGTTAATTGCACTCCTCTACGATGTTAAATGCATGCTTACATATTGGTTTCATCTTTGTGTATATCAACAACAAAACTCAATTTTTACATTTTTAATGTATGATTTGACTTGCTTTTGACAAAAAAAAAAAAGAGGTGCAAATAGCAATTCCCGTCGGCAATATTACGGACCTGACTAAAATACAAAAGGAGATTCAAATTTCATCGGGTTAGCAAGTGACATCGTCGTAATTACATACTTGGCCGTCACAATTGCGCATCTGGGTTGAATATGATACTTTTTTCTGTCTCTTTTAGTCTAGTCCACATTATTGCAGACGTGGATATTGTTGACATAGTGACATTTGGGTAAACCCGAAAAAGGAAGGACTACGAGTCAATTTTCCTACAACAAAACCCATAGCTACACCCAAAACTTAAAACAAGATCTAGTATTTTATATTATTGACCTTGATCTTCTAATCCTGAAGGAAAATCTGAGGTGATCAAATAACAAATAAACCTAAATGACAATAACATCACTCACAATTTCTCCAGTTTTCCATGAAAATCTAACACACAAAATGAGGATAAAAGAAACGGTTCACATTTGAATTCAAATTTCAACATTCAAATAACTAAATTCCCCAGAAATCGATTCGACTCATCCTCAAAATCCTTATTTGTTAGACAAATATCCAAACTAATTCCAAAAATTGCCCAAAACTCCCTCAGTTTTTCCAGGAAAATTCAACACATCGAACATGGATCGAGAAACATAAGGTAACCAATTCAAATTCGAATTTCGAATGAATACATATATATGCATTTGAATAACGAAATGGAGATGATCCTCTTACCTTGCACTCCATAAAGCCATGAAACTCGATTCAATTCTCTCTCAAAAATTGTATTTCAGCACCGATCCTTTTCTCGAATTTAGTCAAGGAAAAAGTCGAATCGAGATGGAAAGGAGACTCTACTGGAATTCCACAAATGGGAGAGAGAGAGGGAGAGAGATAAAGAGAGAGAGAGAGGGGGAGAAGAGGCGCCTTGATACAAACTGTGACATGCATTGAACTATTTCTCTCCATGTGGATGATGATGTGCCACGTGGAAGCTTGTGGATGGTAAGGAAGTTTTAGAGAATATATACAACATTTACCCCTAAAGTTTCTATTTGTGTCCGTTTATGGTCCCCAAACTTTTAATCATCACATATTTGGACCTTAAATATTTATTTGTTTTCTACATTATCTTTCGCTTCCATTGATGATCACATGTAGGGATGCTTATGGGTTGGGTTGATCGGGTTGAAGACATTTGATCAACCAAACTTAATGCTTACGGTTTGAAAAATCTTAACCCAACCCAACCCAACCGAAAGTGCAACCCAACCCAACCCAAACCGTGTGGGTTGGTCGGGTTAGTCGTGTTAGTCGGGTTGATACTTTGGTACATTAAAATATTCTTCTAATCTTGAATATGTTATTTCTCTACTCATAATTTATTTTTCATCATCAACCATTTAATGCAACTTATCTATACTTCTTACGCATATCACATTCAGTTAATTTTCTCAATTTATGTATATATGTTTAAAATTACTAAACATATATACGAATGAGTTATATAGAGACGTGAATAAATTGAAAAGAAATGTGTATATGAAGAGCGTACGTGATAGTGTTATTGTCTAATGCATATATTAATAGAAATTCAACAATCATATTAAATCCAAGAAATAAAAGGATATCGGGTTCATCGGGTTGGGTTGAGTTCAAATAATAGTAACCCAATATCAACCCAATACTTATGGTTTGAAAATTTTACAACTCGATTAGACATTGGGTTGCTTCAGATTGAGTTATTTCTCGTTGGGTTGGGTTGGGTTGGGTTGATCGGGTTGATCGTGCATGCATAAACATTACAATCTTGTATAAACATGAATGCAAACAAATAATTATATGATTCAGTTATAAAAGCTTAAATATAATTACATTAAATTAACAATTTTTTCGTCAAACTAATCATTTATTACACGGAAATTGAGAAAACATCCATTTTTTTAAGAGTTTTAAAGAAATAGCTTATGTCAAATTGACGGATTCCACTTTTTGTTACTTGACGGGTCAAATTAGCAGAAAAATCAAATCAATTACGTATCTTGAAATTTTAAAATCTTAACGAATTTGGCGAGAATTTGGTGAAATCTACGTGTGAACAAATGGTTGATTGGCGAAATCATATATTGATCCGAAGTGTCAAGTTGCCGGAATTCTCCACATAGTGAATTCATTTTAGTGGAATCTATCGCTATTTATTTTAAAGTTCTTTAAAAAGTAATTGGCTTTTTGAATTTTCTTACCGTAAATGATTAGTTTGATGAAAACCCTTATGTTAAATGTTAATTAGAAGGGTAACAAACGTGGATAAAAATCGTCTTTCTTAAATTTTTGTAACACCCCATAATCCACATTTGCATATAATCATGTATTTCATATATCAAGAAATACAAATACACATTTGGTCCCAAATATATATACAAAAGCTACATTATAAAAGTAGCTAACAAAATTTTTTCACTTACAAAACTTGTACTCATAAACATCATGCAGGTACAAGTAACAACATATTATCCCAAAATCCATACGTAGGCAATCATATATTTCTTCATAAATTTCCCAAAATCTTATTCAGATTATAATCACAGAATCAACTTCTATTCCTCCCCCCTTTTTGGTTCCGGTTTCTCTCAAATTTTAGAAAACCTAAGTTTTTCTTTATTTTTCTCCAAAATCGGTGAGATAAGATAAACATCTTATTACTTATTTAAATATTAAGAGGCGGTGGTGGGATTGATATTTTAAAATATTTTCTTCTCACACCCTCCCTTGAGATAATAAAAATATCTCATATAAAATAACCATATAAACAATAAGAGGTGATGGGGATTTATAAACATTTAAGCACATAAACAAATTAAACTTTAAACTTATCACTATTAATTGAAATTAACCCTCAACTTTGTAACCAAAAAACTCGGTTATCACATTATCCACCCCTCAAAAAAATTTCATCTCGGAATTCAATCAATCAGATAACACCTTGGCATATACAGAGTTGATAAGAAAGGTACATGTTACCACATCAGGGGTTTTCCTCTGCTTTTCCCTCGGTCATCTAAAAAGATCGGTCCTCGCCCTTTCTGATTCCCCTCTTCAGATAGTGACTCCCCCATTCGTACTCAGAGTATTTCCACCCAAAGTCAGCCTTAGAGCCTTTAACTAAGGACAATCTGGTCTGATATGGTCAGAGTGTAACATCCATCTTTCTAATACGCTTAATTATGTGTCGAAAACATCGACTTTTCGGGTTTGGTTTTAAGTACTAGGTTCTGGAAATGGAATCTTTTATTGGAGCTTGTAGGTTATCTCGTTACGGACGCGTAGGCGAAAACCTCATCGAAAACGGAGTTACGAGTAAAAAGTTATGCAAGTTTTAATTTTTAGTGTTTAGGGGTCAAAAGGGTACCCAATCGGGTCAACCTGACCCAACTCGGTCTTTAATTCGCAAATCATCAAATCAGCCCCATTTTCAACCCGTTCTCTCTCAAAATCAGTCTTGGTGTTCTAAGGTGCGATTACACACACTTGGGAGCTAATCTACCCATAAATCAAGTGTTTAGTCAATATTGAAGGATTTATAGAGAATCAAAGGTAAAACTCCTATTTATCTTTATTTTGATGACATGCATAAAGTTTGAGTCCTTGCATATGATGATCTACTGATGAAATTATGATATTATGTTAGGATTAAGTGTTGACTTTTAGGAGTCAATTTGAGATACAATGAAATTAGTAGAAAACTGGTGTTATAATCATGGTTTACCTCTGATTTATTGTGAAATTTGGTAAAAATAAGTGAAACTATGAATTTGGAATTTATTGGGCTAGTATTGGTGATGTTTTGGAGGAAATTGGGTGTTTTGAGCATTTGATAAAGATGATAACAGCCCTGTTTTTTTTTTTTTTTGGAAATCATAGAAAATTCGAAACTAGGAATAAATAGGTCCTAGAAAGGTAAGAGAAAGGGCTACAACTTGTCTTTAGATCTGAATTGGTGATTTTGAGTTTTAAAAGGGTAAAACAGCCCTGCATGTTGAGTATTTATATTGAAATCCAAAGTAGAGTACTTTAATCGAAATAAGGTTTGAGTGGGTTTTTGTTGAGCTTCACTAATGAGACTTTGAATATATCTTCCAGGGATTGTTTGAGCTTGGGTGGAAGTCTTGGAGGTGGTTCTCCAACTTTGATTTGGAATTGGGATTCGACCACTCGGTTTGACATTCGGTTTAATTCAACCGAATTCTATTGTGAGTTTACTTGGATATGTGCCTATTATGTGCTCTATATAGGTGTATGTGTTACTCACATTGTAATCATATGGTCACTTCTTGTAATTGCGTTGTTTGATGCATTGTTTGTTGAACTCAGATCTAATAGTAGAAGGACCAGAGGGCCGATGGACGGCTTACTATTTTCTAAGTATAAATGTTGGACCAGAGGCACTGGTCTATACAACCAGAGGCTCTGGTAGAGGCAAGTAGAAGGACCAGAGGATCGATGGACGGCTTAGTATTTAGAAGGACCAGAGGATCGATGGACGGCTTAGTATTTTCTAAGTATAAATGTTGGACCAGAGACTCTGGTCTATACAACCAGAGGCTCTGGTAGAGGCAAGTAGAAGGACCAGAGGATCGATGGACGGCTTAGTAATTTCTAAGTATAAATGTTGGACCAGAGGCTCTGGTCTATACAACCAGAGGCTCTGGCAGAGGCAAGTAGAAGGACCAGAGGATCAATGGACGGGTAAATATTTTCTAAGTGTTGTTTGAGACCAGAGGACCGATGGAAAGTTTGAAACCAGAGGACCGATGGAAAGGATAGACCAACCAGAGGGCCTCTGTCCCTGAAGGACTTAGAGTCCAGAAGCTCTGGTCGTTTTCCAGGCTTAATCATTTTAGCACAACAATATCTTCAGATCTTCCAGTCTTGGCCTGATTGCTTGATAATTTTTATAATAATTAGGATCAATTTTGGTCCTAATATTATTCATGTGTTGGGCGCCGGTTGTCGGACACCTTTGGATCCTGGTGAGACAACCGGAGGGGCTGTCCCTACTCATCGGTTCCGGGGATGGAGGATGGTTATTGCAGGAAGATGAGTAGAGGGTTTGTACACCATCCGTGAGTGGACGGATACGGATTGGTCAGTCAAACCTAATATTTGTCAGATGTTTTGAACTTAAATTGTTGATTAATGTACTAACCGGAGGGGCTGTCCCTACTCATCGGTTCCGGGGATGGAGGATGGTTATTGTAGGAAGATGAGTAGAGATTGGCGTGTTTGTGTTATAAATTCATCTGATTGTCTTTGCTGTTTCCTTGAAGTTCTACTTCTCGTTATCTCATGCTTTTGATGATTATTGACGTATATATTTCTAGATTTTCTTATAAATGCACTTACATGAGTCATGATGTGCATGATATCCATTTAAACTCACTAAGCTTTGTTAGCTTATCCTTTTAGTGGTTAACCTTTCAGGAAAAGAAGTTAAAAGTAAAGGAAAAACGGTAGATCGCTGAGGATTTGTATTGGAATCGAAGACCGTCGTATTTTAGCTTGCGGTAGTATATATTTTCGATCCTCTAGATGTAAATGTTGATCTTAAACTTATCTTTTGATGGTAAATATATACATGTATCCCGTATTTTGTTGAGGATTGAAATAAAAAATTTGCTCAAGATCTATCCATTAATTATGGTTCGTTAAAGGGTGTGTTACACAGAGGAATTACAATGAAAACATCTTTGAGAATTCTGGCAATTTCTAGACAGGTGACTTGACTCCCGACATCTGAAACACTTCCTCTGTTCATAATTACAGTCACCTTGATGAACTTGGTGACATCTCATACATGGTCTTTCATCAAAACCGTTGTGTAGAACGATTCTTTGTATTTACAAATTTTAGTCTTTATACTCAGTCGAAGACCCTTCCCATTTTCTTTTTTCTACAATCTTCTCCTCCCCCTACCTTATTTTGTTCCTTTCAGTTGTTTCTGCAACATCTACTGCTAGTGGAAAAGTTGAAGGATTCATGGCAATTACAAACTCTCGTATGGAAGGCTCTAATCCCTAGATGTATCTATCGACTTTACGAGATTCTAATGAAATATAATGTTCTGCGAATCGAGAGTGCTCAATAAATCTTTCAGTGTACTCATGTACCATTTGATTACCTTGTTCTAGTTTCAAGAATTCTTCTTCTAATTGTCTGACATCTGCTTTTGGATGGAACTGCTCCCTGAATTGGTCAACAAACTCCAACCAGGAGATTGTTTGCAAAATATTAGGTCTTGCTAGTGATTCAACATCCCACCAATACAGTGCATTTGACTTCAGCATTGATACAACAAATCTGACTCTATCTTCGTATGAACACTTACTAATATTAAATACTGATTTTATCTCATTTAGCCAGCACATTGCCTTCACCGGGTCTTTTTCTCTAGAGAATGTTGGAGGTTTATAGGCTAAGAACATTTTGATGTTACCCCCTCTGGTGCTTGAAGATTGGATTTGTGGATTTATTTCAACCCTTTCTATTTCTACTCTAGCTGGTACCCCCAGAATAGACGTCAAAGTATTTCTTAACTTGCTCTTTTCCTATGTTAGCATGTCCTTAATAATATACTCAAGATGTTGTATAGGAATGAATCAATTAACATTATAGATTGAAATTTTATTATCTCTTACACTTATATAGGTTTCATAAATACCATGACATGGGGTAGCCTTAAAATAAAGCATTTCGTCTTTATAAACAAGGATAGATCCAATATCAAACCCAAAATCAAAACCATCTTTATACAAAGTATAAAAAGAAATGATGTTTCTAGCCATATCGGCTGAGTAGTAATAATCAATTAAAACCATAGACAATCCAGACAAAAAAGAAAGCTTGTAATTTCCTATAGTGTCAACAGCAACAATCTGCGTGTTACCCATGATCAGGTCCAGTTCCCCATGTCTCAACTTCCTACTTCTTTTTACTCCCTGCACATTAGTATAAATGTGAGTACCATATCCCATATCCAATACCCAGGAATTAGAAGTTGAAGTACTATTGATTTCAATCATATATAGACCTGAAGTTCCTGCTCCATTAGCTTTGAACTTCCTAAGCTCCTCCAATGTCCTACCTCCTTGCAGTGAAAACATACAACATCCTCAGGAGTCTTTGATTGAGGTATATTAGATTAGGATTTTCTTTGGCCTTTTGTTTTAGGTTTGGGGTTGGGATGAATAGCCTTTCCTTTCCCCTTGACTTTTGCAGGGGCAACCTTTTTCTTCTTTATACCTCCCTCCCTGATGGCCAGTATTGGAGCAGCGGGCTTGGACTTAGCCATGTTAGACTCTGCAGTCTTAAGCATGCCATGGAGCTTCATTATAGTTTTCTCCATGTTGTTCATGTTAAAGTTCAAAACGAACGATTCATATGAACTAGTCAGTGAGTTAAAATTAAATCTGTAGCAAGCTCTTGACTAAAGGGGAAACCTAGACACTCAATTTGATCAATGTACGATTCCATTTTTAGAACATGTACACTGACGCTGCTTCCGGGGCCATTTTGCATTATGTCAATCATATCGCTCTTGCCTAGCCTACTATTGGAACATGTCCTTTAGCTAGTTGATCATATCGTATGCTCCAAGGCTTTCCATACCCCTTTGGAGTTCTGGAACCATGGTCGCCAACATTAGGCAAGCAGCCTCATTTGATACAGTCAGACGTTTTTCATACTCATCTCGAATCGCCCGAGATGCTCTGGCAGCGGGTGCCTCAGGGAGTGGTTCCTCTATGTCCCTCTTTTTTTTCCATCCTAAGAACTATTCTCAGGTTTCGAAGCCAGTCCACATAGTTCAAGCTCGTAAGTTTGTCCCTTTCGAGGAGCCCTTTCAAACAAAAGTTTGAAATCGATGAATTCGCGTTGTTTGACATCTATCAAAATAGAAAAACATTATTTTAGTGATTTGAATTAAATAATCCTTGTTAAAAGAAATTACCCAATTGTTCAAAACAAATTTAATTTAACAAGGCTAAGATCCATATTTCACTCTCAGTTACGACGGGTTTTGTTGCTGATCGCAACTAGAAGCTATTTTGGTAGGTAACCATTTTACCAATTCCATCTTTATGAAATTCTTAGATCCTTGTGGGTTTCATTGACATCTATTATGTCATTTGTCATGTTTAATCCATTCTACGCAAATCCTTTCTCGTGACAGATTTGCCATGGATCACTAGTCCAGATCTTAAATCAACCATATTAAAACACATGACATTGGATCCAACACTCTCGAATATTGTGAATGTCATTATTCCTAAAATCTAACTGACGCGTTGGCTTTATCACCTTCCACACATCGATAGATTATTAGTTCAAATGCACGCCTTAAATGGGTAGCGTGTGATTTACATTAAAATCAATTTTTGTTTTTCTTAGTTAAAACATTTTTAACCGTATCATTTTTGCAAATTTCGTTTCAGCCATTTTAAAACTTTACTATAAAACCAATTTTATTAATCTGCCAAAATGCACTTGCAAATTTTTTATTAACTCTTCACAAAAATTTGTTGTGTTTCAAAATATTTTAAATTATCAAACATGCAAGACAGATAATAAATAAAACACAACCACATGCAAGTTAACGGTAACGTTTGCCTCAAAGCTATGCGTTTTTCCCATGAGCCACCACGAGAAAAATATGGCTAAACTAAGGGACTAACATCCAAAATTATGTGTCGGCTCCCACTAAACTCACCATTTCTTCAATGCTCGAGTGGGTCAACGCCAAGACTTCAATCTGCATGAATCTTGTTTGTTGATTCCGGTCTTCTTTTACAATTTGTAATAAAAAAAACTTCTAATCTACTCTATACTATTTTACAAATACATAGAAAAGAAACGACTCGCAGGTCGGGCAAAAATTACAACCATAAAAAAACAACCAAAAAATAACCAAAACATCAAATCATATAGGTCTAATTGAGGCAAACTATTACTGGATTCATACAAACACAAATTTTGTAATCTAAAGCAATGGAGTACCAAATCCATGCAATTGTCAACACTTTGATAAAGATTGATTGTTACATACACTTATGCACTTTGAATATTTTAATGTCATCAAAATCAATTTTTTGATAAATAAGCATACAAGCATACTCTATACTTTTGTAAATATGGTTTCATGCCAAAACCACGCAAACATAAAGTATAAAAGTGAATCAACGGTTCAGGAAAATATATTTAAATAAATTTTAGTAATTGAAATAAGAAATCGTATTCACGGTCTTTTCTTGAAAAATTTCGAATATCTAGTTTTCACAAAACCCTAGAATCTGAAACTTTAATTTTAAAATACTCATAAGTCTTAAAATAACTTTTCCCAAAGGGAAACATTAATCTTCCAAAACTTCAATTACAAGATTTCCAAAATAAGAAACTTTATATTTTGTGAAACTCAAATTTAGGGTTTAAAACCCTAAATTTGAGTTTCACAAAATATAAAGTTTCTTATTTTGGAAATCTAGTAAATGCCAAAATAGAAACTTTTGTTTTACAAAAAAGTAATTTAAAGTTTAAAATCCTAAACTTCCAGAATTGAAAACTTTATATTTTTTAAACTTTCGAATTAAGACTTCTAAATCCTAATTTTCAAAATCTTCAAAATCTATGTTTTCAAAAAAATCTTAATTTCAAAATTTAGGGTTAGAAACCCTAACTTTCAAAATAAGAAACTTTTTGGTTTTGAAACACTCAAAACTTATAGAAAAAAACTTTAGAATTTCTATGTGTTTCATAGATTCAATTTTCCCCCTGAATGTATGACAATACACTCAAAAACAAATTCTAATCCAAAAAGAAGATTTCTTTGTACTTGTATTATTGTAATTGTGGCTCTGATACCACTGTTAGGTTGTGATAGATTTCGATAACAAAAAAAATTAACAACGGAAGCAAACAAAACGAAAATCACAACCTTCCAGAGATCTTGTTACAATTCGATACAAGTAACAAAAAAAACATAGAGAGTGATTAGAAAAAACCTTTTAGATGGAAGTGAAGAACCCAATAGCACGATCCTCTCTATCATGTTCACACCCCAAAGCTTCGATCACTTGTAAACAGCAAGACATTACCTTTCTCTTCTCGTGCAATCCCAAAAGCACCACACTTTATATTGATAATATGTATGTCTTTGTGGTTCTTGGCCACACCCTTAAGGAAAGGGTGTGGTTGTCGTTTTCTAGAGGAGGGGAGAGGAAGAGCTCAAAAGTGAAAATTAGGTTTAGGGTTTAGGGATAAGCATCATTTTTAAGGCCTAATCCAACTAAAACCTAACCCATATTAGATTAACGCCCAATCTTAATTAATCCCAAATAGGTTTAGACTGATAACCGGTTAGTCCCTCTAGTAATTAACTAACACTTTCAATTAATTACCCATTAAACCCTTAAATATTACTTCTTGCTTTTACATTGATAAAACTTTGTGTGCGACCCAATAGGCCCATGCATTTAACTATATCACTATTTTGTTATGTCTATGAGCATATCTCCAACAAAACCATTTCCTCGCACCTTAAGGATGTGATAGCCCACTTTGTCGCATCACAATGATGTGATCACTTTAACTCGTCGCATCCAATAAATGCGATAACCCAATCTCATCACACCATACAGATGCGATAACATAAATACATAAGATCAAAATCTAATTTAACTGTGAGTATGTCATCCTTATCCCAATATACGTTTTTCCTGATTATGTCACACTTATTTCGAAATATGCACCTCTCCTGATTATGTCACCCTTATTCCAATATACACCTCTCCTGATTATGCCACCCTTATCTCTATATACGTCTCTCATGATTATGCTACCTTTATTCCGATCATTTGATAATAATATAACAACCTCAAATTATGCTAATATATAGCGTATAATCAATTCCAAAAACACCTAATTACGAACGCATACAGTTCCATATAAAAGCATTTCAAATAAAGCTTTGGAATAAAAACTCACCTTGAAATCACAAGAAGATGATGACTTTAAACAACAACAAATTTCAGTTAAAATCATGTAAGCTTCTTTTTCTTTTCTTCTGTTTCTTCGAACCCATGAAAACGAATTTATTCTCACCAACTTTTGTTTCTTATCCCAAAATAGAAGCAAAGAGAAAAATAATATATATATATATATATATAGAGAGAGAGAGAGAGAGAGAAATGAGTTATTATCCAACCATTTACATTTGTACAACCAATACAACTCAATCTCAACCGTCTATTTAATTTGATGAATATGTGATTTCATAACAGTTTAGATTGTTTTCTAATATAAAGTACTAATCATAGTTAATGAACCATAGTCATATTCCATAAATATTTAAATCATAATAAATGAACTATCATTATTTTCATAAATATCTCAATTAATTGAGTTGCATTGGTTGTACAAATGTAATGAATTGTATTTGAAGTGCTCTCTCTCTCTCTCTCTCTCTCTCTCTCTCTCTATATATATATATATATATATATATATTTTGTTTAACTTTTCGAATTATTTGAATATATATATATATATATATATATAGATTTATGGGATGAGCGGGTGAAGTAATAGATATTTTAAAATAATTTTTTGAATTTCATCCCTCAATTTTCACACCTTAACAAAAACTACCCTTAAACTTCCAACCCAATTTTAATAACAACCACAGACTTAACAAACTAATAACCCATGTATCACAGTAATCATATGAGAAATCTATATACTGTGATAATTATGGGAACTCTAGTATACTGTGATAATTATGAGAACTTTTACTTTCAAGTATTGTTTTACATAAATTTTTTTAGCTAAAGCTAACATTTAATGTATTGATAAACATATATGTATATAATGTGTTTGTTTCATTTGTATTCATTTCACAATATGAAATATTTACGAGGAACTTTTGTTTTTACAAATAGACTAAAAAGATTCATATTGTGAAATAAATACATGTGAAACAAACATATTATGAAACAAAAATATATTAAACAATATTCTAAATTTTAGTCATAGATGGAAAAAAATCATATAAAATAACACTTGATACACTAGTTTTCAAGTTTATAATAATTTGATTAGTAGGTAGAGGACACACACTCAAGTCTCATTAACCAAAATGCAACAAAACAGACGATTTTGGAATGAAAAATAAAAACGAGATTATCAATGAATCTATTGACATATTGATTTATAGCCAAGGGGTATATATATATATATGTGTGTGTGTGTGTGTGTGTGTGTGTATGTATATATATATATAAATAGATACATAGGACAATAATCAATAAGAATTATAAAAAGGTTACAAACCCGTGAGAACAAATATAAAAATATTTTTTTACATGATTTTTTTCATCAAAACTATGATTTTAGCTATTGTTTCACATGTTTTTGTTTTCATATGGTAAAAAAAAAGTCCATGTAAAACTTTTTTTGGTTCAATTGGTGAAACGAAAAGTACACGAAAAAAAGGTTTCACAATGGTGAAACAAATGCATTTCCTACCGATCCATGCCATTCTTCATAGTATACCTGACAAAGTAGGAGGTGTAGCCGCAATAGCACCAGTTTTTTATATGTCTTTTGGCTTTACCTTTTTCTAAAAGTATGTATATACGTAGTTCAAGTTTTCGCCCGATTCACCAAGGAATATTTTTGACTCTCCCTCTACTTTATTTGACAGGAGCGGTGAATACCACTCTATCAATAACAAGAAAAATGTAGCAATTCTCAACATATAAGAAACAATATCTTAAATCCTAACATTTGATAGAAAAAAATCGTACAAAAAAAAAATACTTTTAACAGGTTTTTACGAGTTTATAACCTTTTTATTGTGGTTCTGATTTGATTTAACTCCTACATACATATACATAACATGTTATGACATGATACAACAATTTTCTTTATCAGAAAATTAGAATATATACGAGGATAGATTTCTGATAGATATATTTAACGATTTAAAAATTAAATTAAATGGAAAATATAAAAAAAAAAATAGGATGGATTTGAATGGTGAAAATCAAAGTGGGGGTGTCTATGAATAATCCATTGGCAACCAAACAAAAAGTCAAAGAAAGTAAGAGACACACCACACCACACCACACCACACCACACACCACTCAATGCTTTCAACTTGTCACTTATGTTTCACCATAAAGATATCGATAACAACATGTTGGATTGGTTGTGCTCATCTCTCTCACCTCTTTCTAGGATTTATCATATAAATTATAAGATATATATATATATACAGTATTTTGCAAATCACGTTATTTGTATAAATTGTACGATCTTTATCAACCGATCATAATTTTAGTATTTTTTTTTATAATTATGAGATGTTGATTAATCATTTTTATTGTATAGGGTGTTAATCATGGATATTATCATTTTTATTATATTAATTTTAGAGAAAGACATGAAACAATTTCATTAAAATTTCATAAGTATTATATGAAACAACTTCATAACCATATATGAAACAATTTCATCTAGAAAAATATTATTATATGAAACAATTTCATAATATTAAACAATTCCATTAAACAAATTCATTAAATTAAACAATGAAATCGACGAATAAAAATAGTTTGCACGGTTTATACAAATATAGATGGTTTGCATTTGATCACTCATATTATATATATATATATATATATATATATATATATATATATAGAGAGAGAGAGAGAGAGAGAGAAGCGTTCAAATAAAAATCTGACCCATTTGTGTAAACTGTGTAAACTAATCTCATCCATCCATTTTCTTGATCAATGACCAAGATTAGTTTACTTTATTTTAGGAAATTAAATATATATATATATATATATATATATTAAAATTTTATTTTATTTCAACAGTAAGGGCAAAAATGGTAAACAAAATTTAACATTTGGTAACATCATTCTCGATATTAATGACACTATTTTCATTTTTTAAAACAATATATTATTTTTAACTTTAAATCACATCCATCAATAAAATATATCAAAAAAAATGAATATAACACATCATATTCAATTATATGGAGTAAATCGTTTTACATTTTGAATTATATTATATGAACGAAATTGATTTCAAAATTTAATCAACAGACTAATCCACGTAATATTGATCATATTTCGTAATTTTCATTATACTGGTAGATGGATCCGTTACACTTAGATAACGAAAATTTTCCATCGATTACTGACTTCATAAAAGTTTATAATACAACATGAAATTGTTTCACTTATGCAACCATTTCACTTATCAGGCTCAATACTGTCATGAACCAGTTTCACTTTCATGAAAACTATTTCATGTACAGTAATTTTCTTATTTCACCACCAATTTGATGGAATCATTCATTTAGTTCTTACAATCTTGAAGATTCTGGAGCAGGTTACAATCTTCAAGATTATGTAGCAGATTAAAATCATTTCCCCGTTTCATCATGCACTTCGTTCATGACGAGCGAAAAACAAATTGGCTCAACTACACCATCAATGCAACGGGTTCACCATGAAAATGTTTCAGTTCACATAATTATTTGCAACAAGACCCGGTTTCACGTTCATGAAACCTGTTTCATTTTCCTTTTAATAATTTATTTTCAAAATGCACCGGTTTTATTTTCCTTTTCATCAACTACACCATCAATGCAACGGTTTCACCATAAAAATGTTTTGGTTCACCTAATTTATTTGCAACATAAACCGGTTTCACGTTCATGAAACCTGTTTCATTTTCCTTTTCATAATGTTTTTCAAAATGCACCGGTTTTATTTTGTTTCTCATAAAAAAAAGGATTAACTACACCATCAATGTAACGGGTTCACCATGAAAATGTTTCGGTTCACCTAATTTCTTTGCAACATGAAT
>NC_037543.1:17563707-17566850 GCF_001531365.2 Cynara cardunculus var. scolymus
TCTCAAAATCACATAAAGTCATATTATAACATCGACTGAGATAAAGAATAAAATGAAATATTAAAATCACGATGTATCTCGCTGCATTGAGCGAATACGCTTTTAATATATATATATATATATATATATATATATATATATATATGTATGTATATATATGTAACTTCCGTAAAGTAGTGCTCATCCTATTCATATCCATATAACATTTGCAAAGGTATAAAATTTTAAATCTTTTATAATTCAAGTTTACAACTTATTATTATATACTTATGACTTTAAAAAGCTTCGTGTTTGAACTATATAAAATAATTGATAAATACATTTAAGCTATCTTTACTATAATAGTAAACAACACGTATCTTTCAAACGTAGTGGCTCTTAATAAACATGATCGAGGCTTGATAAGCTTAAATGGGTCTTAATGAACTTGATTAGCTATTAGTGAGCTTCAGACTCTTAATTGATATTGAGTTGTATTGGGTATTGAGAAGTTGTATTTGACTTGGTGGTTATTATTGAACCTCATTGGGCCTTCATGGGCTCAGTAGTTGTTAATGTACTGTATTTGGCCTTTAAAGGCTTTAGTTGTTCTAAATGGATAGTATTTGACTTAGTGAGTGTTAATGAACGAGTGTTAATGAACCTCGTTGGACCTTATGGTTTGGTGGGTTGTTTTTTGACTCAATGAGTGTTAATGAACCTCGTTGGACCTTCATGAGTTATAATATCTCTTTATGGGCTTCTATGATTATTAGTGAGTTGTATTAGGCCTTGATGTTGATGGGTCGTCATATTAGACTCGGTGGTTGTTAATGAGCTATATTGTGCATTCATGGGTTTAAGTGGCTCCTAATGAACTGAATTGAACTTTGGTTCGTTAAAATGACTCTCAATGAACTATTGGGTCTTAGTGGGCTTAAATGGTGCTTAAGAAAATGTATTGGGCCTTAATGGGATTCAGTAGCTCTTTAATAAACTGTAATTGGCCTTGATGGCACGATAAAAACCCAGTTTATAGTAGTGGTATGTATGTATATATGTATGCATGCAACGGATGAAAAATATGTATGCATGTAGTGGATGTATGTATGTTGTAAGTGTATACATACATACATACATACATACATACATACATACATACATACATACATACATACATACATACATACATACATACATACATACATACATACATACATATACTAAGGTGACATTGTTTTTTTAAGAGATGCTGAAATCTGAAGTCTTATTTCACTTTTGATTTATAAGAGGTGGTGTTGACGTAATCAACAAGACTGTTTGTTTTTGTAAATTGATAAATGTCTGAATTTGTTTAAATTGTGTATTTTGTCCATTAAAAAATTATATTATTGAATTTAAAGATAAAATTAATACAAATTCACATATTTATTCATCATCATTACGAAATTTACATCTAAATTATAAATAATATTCATTTAAACGAAAATATGTCATTAATGTATTTAACACATTTAAATCCTATTAAAAAACATTAATTGAGAGACATGAGGATTGATTAAGAGAAATGATTGATTAAAGTTAATCGATTGAGAAACGTCGTTGTTGAGGGTTTGAAGAACAATAAGAGGCAAATAAAAGGTTGGTTTACCTCTTACCAGATAAGAGAACAATTAGACATAAGTGCCTCTGAAAAATTGGAAAAAACAAACGGTCAGAATGGTCTTACCTCTTAACGAATCAGACATAAGATGCTAATAAGAGTTTTTTTTTTATAAAAAAAAAACAAGGCCTAAATCATATACATAAATACGCTCGGTTATACACAATCCATTAAATAATACACTTATACATACACACTTTCATATATACTAAAACTGAAATACATAGTTTCATATCAATATTATATAAATGATCATATGTTTATACATCAAAATTACTCCCACAAAAAAATTAAAAATTAAAGTCAAAATATCCGTAGGAAACCCGACGATATTAGTGACAAACTTCTGACGGATATTTCAGTTTTTTATGTTTTAAGAAATGCTAATTAAATTTAAAATAGAAAATCCATCGGTAATTACCAACAGAATTTCGATGGATATTTTTATTCTTTTTAAAAAAACTAAAATGAAATTAAAATATCAATTAGACGTCGGTAATTTCCAGACAGATACTTTTTGGTTTTAATTGATAATTTATCAATCCATCGAAATTTCTTTAGTAATTACCTACAATTTATTGAAGGATAAATTATTTTAATTTTTTAATCGATAAGTTTTAAATCCATTGGTGATTCGTCGGTAAAATTTTGTCGGCAATAGTCCCTAGTAATATGACAAAATACTTGATAAAATTGATAACCAATTGAAGACTTTATCATTCTCTCAATATTATACAAATTCATAAAATAAATTTAAAGAGACAAAATAGAGATATATTGTGTTGCATTGTACAAATACACTTTTACTATAGATTATAAATAAATCTAAAATAAATTTTGTATTTTTAATATATACATACACACATATATATATATATGTAGTTTATATATATACATTTAAAATATATATATATATATACATATATTATTTTTATATATTTATTAATATAAGAATAGTGACTTAATCATTTGAGAACTCCAAAATCTATAACATATTTGAGATCCATTATACCTACCAATTTAAATTATTAATGTTATTAATTAATAAAATAATTAAAAAATAATTATCATTATTTATCAAATAAAAAATAATATGAATTTTTTTACTAGAGTGTTCAAAATGTGTTTACAAAGTTAACATGGTGTCCACAAATGGTAGATTTAGATTTAGTTTTATTGGTTTAGTTCATGTTCACAAACTGTACCAGATCTTGTAAATTTAGATTGTTCTCACAAACTATAATAATATTGCTAAGAAAATGTTCCCCTTATATGCATATTTAATTACTAGAAGCGTACTCGCGTAATGCAGCGAGATACATTGTGATTTTAATATTTATCTCAGTCGATGTTATAATATGACTTTATGTGATTTTGAGAAAGCGATGATGTTTTTATTTTTTAATAAAATATATGTTTGAAGATATCATAAAAATTTGACAAAAATATATCGATATTAGTATCAAATTAACTATTTGAAATTTCTCATTTTTTTTGTGTA
>NC_037543.1:17566950-17572337 GCF_001531365.2 Cynara cardunculus var. scolymus
CTCATATTTGACACAAAGGCATCCAATCCACCTTTCTTATACATTTCATTTTGTTCAAAATTTTCAACTCTTTACCAATGTGGGATACCTCAAACTTAACCACAATACCAACACTTCAATACTCAATTCTCATGATGCCACCTCAATACTCTTGGTTCTTCCTTTAATATATATATATATATATATATATATATATAATACTATAATATAATTAATTTTGTGATTGGTTTCCAACCATGGTTATAGATTTCAAAAGGGTCATCCAAAGAAAAACAACTCTATGAGCCAAACCTCATATTTGACACAAAGGCATCCAATTCACCTTTCTTATACACTTTATTTTGTTCAAAATTTTCAACTATTCACCAATGTGGGATATCTCAAACTCAACCACAATTCACCAACACCTCAATACTCAATTATCATGATGCCACCTCAATACACTTGGTTCTTCCTTTAATATATATATAGATTATAAATTTTTGAACTAATTTTATAAGATCTTAATTAAATTTTACGGATCTCATAAATTATAGAGTCTTCAAACGAAGATAACTACAAAAATATATATTATGTATTACATATTTATATATTTTAATTAATATTTTATCATTACCCAGTTGCGGACACCCCCTTATG
This sequence comes from Cynara cardunculus var. scolymus, assembly GCF_001531365.2. NCBI lineage: Eukaryota > Viridiplantae > Streptophyta > Magnoliopsida > Asterales > Asteraceae > Cynara > Cynara cardunculus. Next base: position 17,567,590 of record NC_037543.1, read on the forward strand.
GGGGTGGAGGAAGGGCCCTAATGTAACTAAATCACTGCAAAAAGAGACTTTCCCCGACGAAAAAATCCATCGGTAATCCTTCGCTAAAAGTCGGATTCGTCGACGGAAGTTTGTCGGAAAAAATGTCGTGGGAAAAGGTATCACCGATAGATATCACTAATAGGTTATCGAAGAACACCTTTACCGACGGATCACCGACGAATCCAATCAACGATGTATTTTATCGACGGATCTGGTCAACAACGGATACCATTACCGATGGATCACTGATGTTAGTTATCCAACTCCCTCTTGTTACCAGGAGTATCTGAGTAGCAAATTGTCAATAACTAGCATATATGATTTGATATTATGGTAGCAATTTTATGTAATCGAACGCATGATGCATCATCTTTAAATCAATTCAAGTTCATACAATGCGTAACTAACGATATATTTACTGTCATTTTATATTTACTTTTTATACTTCAAAGTTTATTTCATTTTTTTCTCATTTTAAGGATCTATCTGCGTCGCAAAAACATCATGTGCAAAGCACAAGTACCCACATCAATTGAATGATCCGGATACATGGGACTCAGGGAAAAGATTTCTGGACAATCTTTAAAGGTAGATTATATACCCATATCTGGGAAGGACGCTCATGTTGCTATAAATTCACAACAATCTAAGACTATGCCATCTCAAGTGTTGACGAATGAAGGCCCAATGGTGTGTTCTTTAAATGTATTACAATTTTTTTAACGTTGAACTTTACTATGTTCACACAGAATATATTTTTACAGAATATAAAATGCAAAATGGCACATCCAGATCTAAGAAACATTGTTGCACACGGGACTATCTTCTACTCATCTTCACAACAAAGCGTTCATGGAGTTCCACTTCGGGCTGATTGGTACAAGCTCCCGATCGACAAAACAACTAAACCAGCTGCATTTTTATCCATCCAATCAGGTGAGCACAAGACTGTACAAGAGCTTATCATAGTTTTGTCACGTGGCCCAAAAGCCTCGTGATCCTCGAATCAAAACTCAGTTGCTTATCTAATTTAACTCTTCATTTGTTTTAATGGACAATCTTGCATGGCTTAATGTATTCAACCATGAGTATCATGATATTAACTATTTGATTACCATTATATCTTATACAACTTATTTGTTGGGAAGCCATTGTAAAGGTTTGAGCCTTTAGAATGACCATTATCCCCAAAGGCCTAATTACCGTTATATTTTGGGGAAAATTTCATTAAAATGGAACTAATTTTAACTTGATTTCTATTTTGGGAAACCAACTTTTAAAATTGTCATTTAAGGGTCTCTATCGAACTTTTTGTTTATTTAAGGATCTGGTTAACCTGTTAATGCTGACATCATCCAGATATCTTGCCAACTAAGATATTCCACGACATATTAATTTTTTATTTTAAAACTAATATTCTACGTCATATTTAAAATTGCAAAATAATTATAGAAAAATAACTAAAATTCGTTTTTTTTTTAAATTATTGTAATAAAATTTATTTTTATTCAAATCTCGTTTTTTTTTAATTCAGATATAAAATTGAAGATTTTTTCAAAAATGGACTTCTTTACTCACAATTTGATATCTGAATTTTTTTTTAAAAAAAACAAGATTTGGAATGAAAAATATATTTTATTACAATGATTTTTGGAAAAAAACGAATTTTAGTTATTTTTTTATAATTATTTTGCAATTTTAAATATGACGTGGAATATTAGTTTTAAAATAAAAAATTAATATGACGTGGAATATTAGTTTTAAAATAAAAATTAATATGACGTGGAATATCTTAGTTGGCAAAATATCTTAATGATGTCAGCATTAACAAGTCAACATGTCAACTAGACCCTTAAGTAAACAAAAAGTTTGATAGAGACCCCTAAATGACAATTTTGAAAGTTTGTTCCCCAAAATAAAAATCAGGTGAAAATTGGTTCCATTTTGGTGCAATTTTCCCTATATCTTATACAACTTATATGTTGGTTCAATTTGATTTTTTTAGGTACCACAAATCACTTCTGATGAGCATAAAAAGAAGCAAACTAAGAAGACATAAAAGAATTACACAACTATTAATCAGCTAAAGACGTCAAAGCATACAAAGAGTATATTTAATAAGAAAAACGTTGATTTAGATTCCTTCTCTCCCACTTCACACCTCGAACGTGTCGTTCCTATAGAGATAAAGGCGCTTTGACATCTTCTTAACCCGAAATGGCTGGAGATCATGAAAAGCATTTCCAAATTAGCAAAAACCATATCCAAAGGCATGTCTGCAAGAGTGCAATGCGTTTTGCTTTGTCCACTACTGCTCGTGTGGGCGCTTCACTCTAAGGCATAAGATTATTATAGGTGTTTCGAAACAAACTTTTTGACACAATGAATTTGTTATTATTTGTCTTTGGATACTTTATTCATATAATTATCAATACTAGTTTAATGGTTTTTTATATATTGACAATCATTTTCATTTTCATACACATCAAAAGTAGATACAGAGAGAAGGGAGAAAAGTTGCAGGTGGGGGATGGTTATCGATGGGGAGGCGTGGTTAGACTGTGGGTATTAGGTGTCGATGGAAGAAGAGGTTGAAGATAGGAAAGGGGAGGCCGAAGGAGAAGGAATCACATGGGTTTAGCTCTCTATATATCTACATCTATATATATATATATATATATATATATATATATATATATATATATATATAGAGGAGCGATCAAATGAAAACCACTCCAATTTGTAAAAACCGTAAAAACTACTCTCATTCGTCGATTTCATTGTTTAATCTTATGAAATTTTTTCATGAAATTGTTTAATCTTGTGAAATTGTTTCATATAAGACTTTTTTTGATAAAGTTGTTTCATATATGGTTATGAAATTGTTTCATATACTACTTAATGAAACTGTTTCATGTATTTCTCTAAAATTAATGAAACTGTTTCATGTATTTCTCTAAAATTAATGAAACTGTTTCATGTATTTCTCTAAAATTAAAATAATGAAGATGATAATATCCATGATTAACATCATCCACAATAAAAATGATTAATCAACCTCTCATAATTACAAAAAAATGAACAAAATAAAAAATTATGATTAGTTAAATGAAGTTTGTACAGTTTGTACAAATTAGGTGGTTTTTATTTGAACGCTCTCCTATATATATATATATATATATAGATACATATATATATATACATATATACATATATATATATATATAGAGGTTCAAACGAGAACATCTCTATTTTATGAGAATGTGAAAACATTTTTGGCCTCCAAATATTTAACCTAGAATTAAACCTAAAAGAAAATTAAAGTAATTGATTAAAGATAATCATATGATTAGTTTCCTATTTATCTGTAATTTTGTTGACATCTTTATCTCTAAATTTACATACAGATAATACGCTAATTGATATAAAATAATTATCACAGCAAAATCACATAATGAACAGACAGGTCGATTAATATAAACATGATTATCGTTGATTTTTTATTATCACAATATTATCACATTGTTATCAAAAGAAAAATCGTATAATTATTACATTAAAATCACATCATAAACAATCTTCTATTTATCAAATCATTATCACATTATCATGGCAAAGCTAGATTATTATCACATCATTTTATCGACAATGGACGCATTGACATAAAAAATCTCCGTTGATGATAGCAAAATTTATAGGATAAAGATAAATCTAGGATAATAGAAAATGTTGTGGATAAATACTAATTTATTTTCATTTATTCTATTTTTTATTATTAGTTAATTAATTTTTATTTTCATTTATTCTATTTTATATTATGTACTAATTAATTTATAGGCCAAAAAGTGTTTTCGTATTTTCGTAAAACAAGGATGTTCTCATTTGAACTCTTCCCCCCCCCCACACACACATATATATATATATATATATATATGTGTGTGTGTGTGTGTGTATATATATATATATATATAGAGAGAGAGAGAGAGAGAGAGATGAGCAATCATATGCAAACGACCCATATTTGTACAACTCGTGCAAACCATCCCCATCTGTCGATTTCATTGTTTAATCTTATGAAATTTTTTCATATAATACCTTTTTTTTATGAAGTTTTATTGAAACTGTTTCATGTATTTCACTAAAATTAATATAATAAAGATGATAATATCCACGATTAACACCCTACACAATAAAAATGATTAATCAACCTCTCATAATTACCAAAAAATGAACAAAATGAAAAGTTATGATTGGTTAAATGAGTTTATACGGTTTGTACAAATAACGTGGTTTACAAAGTAAAACTCCTATATACATACATAAAGGAGCGATCAAATGCAAACCATCCAATTTTACAAATCGTGCAAACCACCCTCATCCGTCGATTTCATTGTTTAATTTTATGAAAAAATTTCATGAAATTGTTTAATCTTGTGAAATTGTTTCATATACAACTTTTTTTGATGAAGTTGTTTCATATATGGTTATAAAATTGTTTCATATAATACTTGATGAAATTTTAATGAAATTGTTTCATGTATTTCTCTAAAATTAAAATAATGAAGATGATAATATCCATAATTAACACCCTCCACAATAAAAATGATTAATCAACCTCTCGTAATTACAAAAAAATGAACAAAATGAAAAATTATGATTGGTTGAATAAGGTTTTTACGGTTTTTACAAATTGAATGGTTTTTATTTGAACGCTCATATATATATAT